>NW_011494926.1:5451792-5472179 GCF_000754665.1 Bison bison bison | reverse complement strand
TTCCGGGCTTCCCTTGTGGTTCAGCTGGTAAGGAATCCACCTGCAATGCGGGAGACCTGGATTCAATCCCTGGTTTGGGAAGATCCCCTGGAGACGGGAAAGGCTACCCACTCTAGTATTCTGGCCTGGAGAATTCCATGGACTGTATAGTCCATGGGGTCGCAAAGAGTCGGACACGACTGAGCGACTTTCACTTCACAAACCCACTCCAGGATTCTTGCCTGGGAAATCCACTGGACAGAGGAGTCTCTGGTGGGCTACAATCCATAGGGTCATGAAGAGTCAGACATGACCTAGCCACTAAATAACAACAAAACCTTTTCCCTACACAGCCGTCATCTTTAAAAATTGTATCATATGCAATAAAATATTTTCCAGCAATAAAAAGGAATATATCCTACCAAACGGATGAACCTTAAAAATATGATGCTAAGAAGCCACACAAAAAAGGTCACATATTGTGTGGTTCCATTTATATGTAACATCCAGAATGTGCAAATCCACTGAAATAGAAAGTAGATTTGTGGTTGCCAGTGGCTGGAGAAGTCAGGGGTGGAGAGAGACTGCTTATGGGTATGGAATTCTTTTGGTGGAGGGGGGTGATGAAATGGCTCTAGAATCAGTATGGACGATTGCACAACTTTTAATATTCCAAAACCTCTTGCGCTGTGTACTTGAAAATGTTGAATTTTATGGAATGTAATTATATTTCAATAAAACTTATCTTAAAAGCCTGCTGAAGGTGCATCAGTGATCTCGTATTGACGTAAGGAGAGCTAGTTGCCACAACAGACAAACCTTGAGAACTGCTTATTCTCTTTATCCCACAGAGCCATTCTCCTCCCTTAACCGAACTACTTTGTGCCCCTGGAGTCTAGGTCCTGTGCACCACATCAGCTGGGCTCCCTGGAGGCTGCATTCTGATTGGGTTTGGCCAATGGGGAAGCCTTCTCAGGAGAATGCAGCACAGGCAAAGAGGTAGTTCAGGATATTTTTTTCCCAGCTCTCCCTCTTCTTCTGATAGCAGTTGTGTCGCCTCACGAGTGGAGTTCCTGCAGGGCAGCTCCTCCTCCTTGGCACCAGCCACAGGGCTCTGATAACTCTTTTCCTTTCTTTGCCCCTTCAGTTCCAGGAATGAAACAACTTCCTGCCTCCCATGTCTCTTCCCTTACTCTGCCCACTCCTCTGAAAAGATTTCCTTCATTGAAGTCTCTTCATTTGAACCATCTGGGGTGATGTGTTTTCTGACAGAATTCTGATTGGTACTCCTAAAACTTTGATGAATTAGGACAATAAAAGCTTACTCCTCACACATTTGACACAAGGCAGATTAACTCCCTTTCATCTTGGAGCTTTGCCATCTGGACCATGTGGCCTCCAACACAAAGCAGAAAAATGAATGAATTGGAAGATTGCAAGGGTCTGTATAGTCAAAGCTATGGTTTTTCCAGTAATCATGTATGGATGTGAGAGTTGGCTGAGCGCTGAAGAATTGATGCTGTTGAATTGTGGTGTTGGAGAAGACTCTTAAGAGTCCCTTGGACTACAAGGAGATCAAACCAGTAAATTCTAAAAGAAGTCAACCCTGAATATTCAATGAAAGGACTGATGCTGAAGCTGAAACTCCAATACTTTGGCCATCTGATTCGAAAATGCTGGGAAAGATTGAGGGCAGGAGGAGAGGAGGGCAACAGAGGATGAGATGGTTGGGTGGCATCACCAACTCAATGGACATGAATTTGAGCAAACTCTGGGAGATAGTGATGGACAGGGAAGCCTGGCGTGCTACAGTTCATAGGGTCACAAAGAGTCAGACACGACTTAGCAACTGAAAAACAACAACAAGGGATGCCATCAAGGGCCAGGCCTGGAGCTGGTTTACATCCCTTTTACCCACACTCAGTGCTGAGGACACGTCATAGGGCCACAAGCTAGGTGCAAGGGAGGCTGGAGAGTGGTATGGTGAACGTAAGATATTTTCTCTAGCTAGTATTACAAAATTGCCTTCAGGTTTAAGTGGACTCTTTCAGTTCAGTTCAGTCGCTCAGTCATGTCCAACTCTTTGCGACCCCATGAATCGCAGCACGCCAGGCTTCCCTGTCCATCACCAGCTCCTGGAGTTCACTCAAACTCACATCCATCGAGTCAGTGATGCCATCCAGCCATCTCATCCTCTGTCGTCCCCTTTTCTTCCTGCCCCCAATCCCTCCCAGCATCAGAGTCTTTTCCAATGAGTCAACTCTTCACATGAGGTGGCCAAAGTACTGGAGTTTCAGCTTTAGCATCATTCCTTCCAAAGAAATCCCAGGGCTGATCTTCAGAATGGACTGGTTGGATCTCCTTGCAGTCCAAGGGACTCTCAAGAGTCTTCTCCAACACCACAGTGCAAAAGCATCAATTCTTCGGCGCTCAGCCTTCTTCACAGTCCAACTCTCACATCCATACGTGACCACTGGAAAAACCATAGCCTTGACTAGACGGACCTTTGTTGGCAAAGTAATGTCTCTGCTTTTCAATATGCTATCTAGGTTGGTCTTAACTTTTCTTCCAAGGAGTAAACATCTTTTACTTTCATGGCTGCAGTCACCATCTGCAGTGATTTTGGAGCCCAAAAAGATAAAGTCTGACACTGTTTCCACTGTTTCCCCATCTATTTCCCATGAAGTGATGGGACCAGATGCAGCAGGGCATAAAAAATACATCATCATCTGGCCCCAGTCACCTTACTCTCTTTATGGCTGCTAGGGCCGCCTGCTGTGCCTTTGCACAGACTGTCTCCTCTGCTTGAGTTTCTATTCTCCCTCTTCTCTACCTGGCATAACTTCAAAACTTGGCTTAATAATTAACTCCTCCAGGAAACGTACCCTGACCCTTCCTAAGGTTGATTTAACTACCAGATCTCTGTACTACTACAGGGCCAGGAAAGAATCTCCATCATAATATTTATGATTTTGTGTTTATTTCATTCATTTCTTGCCAATTAAACTGTGAGTCTCTTAAAGGCATGGATTATATTTCATTTCTACATTTCCCAGTATCTATCATGTAGTCACTATACAAATAATTATTTTAGTTAGTTGTTCTTAGCAGAGTCAGTACCTAGAGAGCATTTCAAAAATTTGTAGAAATGTTTTTGGTTGTGATAATTACCACAAAACACTACTTAAATTTAGGGCAGCAGCTAGAGATAATAAACATCCTGCATTATATAGGACAGTCCCTCATAATAAAGAACTATTCTCTTTCCTTCAACACTTTCAAACATCCCAGTAGATTTTCAAATAGGTGAAATTTCTGTTTATAGCAACCTGACCCTGGAACGGAATTCAGTTTTACATATAAATGTGGTTTTAGTTATCTACTGCTGTACTGTAAACAACCCAGAACTTAGAGACTTAAGACAATAGAAATGTAAATGTATTATTTCCTAAGATCCTATGGGATGACGGACTCAACTGGGCCATTCTGTTCCAGGTGACCTTGACTGTTGCTGCAGTCAAGTGGGCTCACCTGGGCTTGAAAATCCAGGATGGCTCGCTCCCAGTGCCGGAACTGGATTGGTCCAAAACGTCACTCAGGTTTTCCATCCATCTTAAGGAAAAGCCCGAACAAACTTTTTGGCAAACCCAACACTTGAGTAGGAGTTGATCTGGAGCTGTCAAGTGGAGCACCTCAGACCTCCTTCATGTGGCGTCTTCACATGGCTTGGTCTCTCAGAGTAGCTGGGTTCCAAAAGGTGGCAAGTGGAAGCTGCCAGGGCTCTTCAGGCTAGGGCTGAGAAGTCCCAGAACAGCGCTTGGGCTGCTTTCTATTACTAAGGTCCAGTCCAGACTTAATTTGAGGACAAAGAAACTCCACCTCTTGTGAGAAGCAGCTTGCCCATTCAGGGAGGAGAAGAACATTGAGGGTCATCCATCTTCAGAGAGTAGCTACCTCAGACACTAAGTGATCTTTGTCTAGTTTTAAGAATTTTCCAGATATATTTCAAAAGTATAAATCAAGAGAAATTTGAACTGTTTCTTTTGAAATTTTATTCATTATATTTGAGTTATCAAAAAAACACATCCACATCAGTCTATCTTTGTAGTTGTCATATTCATGGTAAGTCAACATTTAAATTCACGTATCTGATTACTTCTTTATATCTTCTAGTGAAATCTTACCGAAGTGTTCATAAATATGTAATGTGTATATATATCTATATATTATACACACACTACATATATGTAAACATAAGGAAAGTATTTTAGTTTAAGCATATTTATATATTCTAGTATATTAAAATAATTATAAAATATTAGAAAGTGACATATAAACATATTTATATGTGTATTTTATTCATTAAATGTATATAAAACACCAAAATACTCATAGGATATATAAATATAAATTTTCATTTTAGTTTTCTTTTATATAAGGTCATTTTTGGGGTACATATGAAGGTAAGGTTTTTTATTACTTAATTCATACCAGGAGAGTAAAGCAGTTGTTACACAATATTTACTATTATATGAGAAAGAGGTGTGGTAATTGAGTTGAAAAATATCACTGGTCCGTGTAAACTGAACTGATACTCTGGCATTTCCTTTTGGTTTCCATATTTATCTTCTCCTTGATGTTAATTTTCTATTTTGATTTAAATTTTGTTAGCTCAAAATATGTATTCTAGACTCATACCAACTCAAATCTCTGAGCAATAACATGGGAAATATAAATAAATGAATGACTAGCAAATTCTGTGTTTTTTCCAATTATTAAAATGTATGATTCTTATAAAATATATAGCATGTATCTTTGAAAATGACTTTTCTCCAACAGAAATAATTCTGTTATTTTCTAGTTTGAACCAGGTTAGTAAGAATGTCTAGATATGTGTTTTAGTAACATTCTTGTATTTTATTGATGTAACTTACTATGAAAAAATTTTAAATTTGTCAACTATATTATTTGGGGAATAAAAGTGAAATTTTACCTAATTATTTTAAATTTGACATTGCAAAGTGCTTCACCTCATATTATGCTCTCAAGAAAAAAAAATTATTAGACTTTTTAGTGAAGTCACTCCATGCACAAATGTATTTATCCCTTCTCCAGGCAAGAATACTGGAGTAGGTAGTCATTCCCTTCTCCATGGGATCTTCCCAATGCAGGGATTGAATCCAGGCTCCAGGCAGATTCTCTAAGCCCTCAGTTATCCCTTAGCTTTCCTTAAAATACTGTATTTAGGATATATTCACCATCTGAAACTAAATTCTGTAGAGCTGTGAGTACTATCATTTGTTCCTGTGACCTCTTCCTGCTCTTACAAGTGTAATTCCTTACTTTGCAGGGTTTGTTTTCTAATATTTTTACTTTTATACCAAAATACGTAAGTGGGTCTTTGATTATCAGCATTTCCCATAATATGATTTTTAAAGCAAGTAGACAAATATAAAGACCAAATAAATTCACTTTAGGTTTTTGCTGTGAGCTCTGAAAAATGCCACTCTCCTGATCTGGTTGGCCAAGTCTACCCTCCTGGCTGTTGGATAGACGAAACCTCTGGTTCTGGTAAACAGATACCACTGTCCTGGTCTAGGAGGCAGGTCATACTCTCCCAGTCTAGTAGATGCTTCTCTCCTGGACCAGTCGGCAGATTATCCCCTCCTGGTCTGGTTGACATGTGCTATTTCTTGGTCTAGTTGACAGATATGCTTCTGGTCTAGTAAGATAGAAGAGAAGCAAGGTCTCAAATTAACAGTCCTATATATCATCACTCAGCCTCTGCTCAGGAAATAGTGAGTGATTCTCTGTTCACTACCACCATGTAAGGGGTGAATGGCCCTCAAGAAGTATATCACAGAAAGGATGTAAGAGACATAATTACTTAACCACTGTTGCTACAATAGGTTCAGGTAAACATTAATATTTTCCTTGTTTAACTGTTTTAAAGAGGAATGAGAGAAATTTAGCTTCACATCAGACTTTATCAACATGATTTATAAAACCACAGACTCATGTGGGAACCCCATGAATATTAGACCACAGAGAGAAAATCCCCGCTCTAAGCCAACCACCGTGTCTACTTTAGTTTTAATTTGGGGAACTAGGTCAGCCTCCATCTAACATAGCAAGAGAAAAATGAATCTGACTTGTAAGTGCAAACCATGACTGATTTAACAGTTGATTTTTTAAAAACTGACAACATACAGTATTAAAAGTTATTACAGATAATTTTTTGATGTACTTATTTTCATGTCATCCTGTTTTCTTCCAACACAAATCATAGTCTTTCTTCAGTAGGTAAAAACTTAATCTTTGCTCCAAGAAAAGAATATTGCATAATAGTAAATTTTAGAAGTCAGCCCACCACTATTATGTATAATATGGGTGCGTGGTCAATTTGAGTTAATGTCATTCACTTACATTCTTTTACTTACTCTTTTTTAAACATTTTAATTGAAGGATAACTGCTTTACAGAATTTCGTAATTTTCTGGCATACATCAACAAGAATCCACCATAGGTACACCCATGTCCCCTCCCTCCTGAACCTCCCTCCCATCTCCCTCCCCATCCTACCCTTCAGCCTGTCACAGAGCCCCTGTTTGAGTTCCCTGAGTCATACAGTAAATTCCCATTGGCTATCTATTTTACATATGGTATTGTCAATTTCCATGTTACACTCTCCATACATCTCCCCTTCTCCCTCCCCTCCTCCCGCCATGTCCATAGGTCTGTTCTCTATGTCTCTTTCTCCATTGCTGCCCTGAAAATAAATTCATCAGTGCCATCTCTTTAGATTTCACATAAATGTGTCAGTATACAATATTTATATTTCTCTTTCTGACTTACTTCACTCTGTATAATAGGCTCTAGGTTGGTCCACCTCATTAGAACTGACTCAATGCATTCCTTTTTATGGCTGAGTAATATTCCATTGTATGTATCTATCACAGCTTCTTTATCCATTCACCTGTCAATGGACATATAGGTTACTTCCATGTTCTAGCTATTGTAAATAGTGCTGCAATGAACATTGGGGTGCATGTGTCTTTTTCAATTTTGGTTTCCTCAGGGTATATGCTGGGAGTGGGATTGTAAGGACATATGGTGGTTTTATAACTTACTCTTATTTCAAAGCAATACAAGTCTCTAAAAGTGAGGCTTGTATACAAGGCTCTAAAAGTCCTGTCCTAAGGACTTTTACAGGACTCAAGAGAAAGTTAATTCTGTTGAGAAACAGAAGCACTGCCTCAGAATTCTTCAGCATTGCCTCCATTGTGTGTATGTGTGTGCGTGCGTGTGTGTGCACACGTGCGCCCAGTATCTTGGCCCATAAATTCATTTTCTAGCCACCAGCACAGAACTGAGCACAGGCTCTAAATTTCTTTCTTTATTCTGACATTGAAGCATAAAATGGTACAAAGGAAAGACCAACTTCCTATCCTGTCCAAGAAAAATGCATACCCCAATGAAAAGTGTACCATAAAACACACTTAAAAATAATAAATAGGTTGGTTAGTAGTAGAAATATTTTAATTGTAGTATTCAAAATAAACAGGCTTATTTTCTGAGTTTTTACTTATCAGAGTTACTGCTTATTCAGAGTTGCACGAATCTGATAACTGTTGAACAAACTATTAAACTCTGTAAATCTCACTGCTATGATCCCATACTTTATATACTCAGTAATAAGACAAAAGCAGTTGTAGAATATCACAGTAATGGTTTGTCTTATATGAAATGAATATACCACATGAGATCATAGTTAATACATATTCTGCTAAGTCACTTCAGTCATGTCCGACTCTGTGCGACCCCATAGATGGCAGCCCACCAGGCTTCCCCGTCCCTGGGATTTTCCAGGTAAGAGTACTGGAGTAGGGTGCCATTGCCTTCTCCATAATACATATTAGATCATATTAATACATTTTAAAAGCCAGAATACTTCTGGGACCATTGTACTGTTTATTATTTGACTACTTTAATATGGCTAACATTCATAAGGAAAACAGCACTAGTTCCTAAAGGAAAATAATGGGGTTGTAAAGATAAAATGTGAGAAGATGGGGCATAAAGGTTAACTAGATATTTAGCAGAATTTTGCAGAGTCAATGAGAACATTCCATTCTTGTTCTTTTTACTCCATTCTACAGAAGAATCATAGCTATGGCATCCTATCCTTTATGAGTATGATAAATTGTATGTCAAAAAAAACCTCAATAAGCTGATTCATTGTTACTGTTCCCTTCCCAAGAGAGTGAACTTGGAAGTCTGTGACATTTAAACTCTTATAACCAGCTCTGGTGAAATGCATATTTACTTACAAATCTTCATGTATACATACATCATGCATGCATAAATATATAGCATAGGAAGAATGAAAATAATAAAGCTTAAGTTGATAATTGACTTCATTTATTGCATGTCTCCAGATTTTCTAAATTGTGCTTTCTAGCTATCCTATTTTTTTTAACTTTCAGTTCAGTTCAGTTCAGTCGCTCAGTCGTGTCCGACTCTTTGAAACCCCATGAATCGCAGCACGCCAGGCCTCCCTGTCCATCACCAACTCCCGGAGTTCACTCAGACTCACGTCCATCGAGTCAGTGATGCCATCCAGCCATCTCATCCTCTGTCGTCCCCTTCTCCTCCTAACCCCAATCCCTCCCAGCATCAGAGTCTTTTCCAATGAGTCAACTCTTCGCATCAGGTGGCCAAAGTACTGGAGTTTCAGCCTTAGCATCATTCCTTCCAAAGAAATCCCAGGGATAATCTCCTTCAGAATGGACTGGTTGGATCTCCTTGCAGTCCAAGGGACTCTCGAGAGTGTTCTCCAACACCACAGTTCAAAAGCATCAATTCTTGGGCGCTCAGCTTTCTTCACAGTCCAACTCTCACATCCATACATGACCACTGGAAAAACCATAGCCTTGACTAGACAGACCTTTGTTGGCAAAGTAATGTCTCTGCTTTTCAATATGCTATCTAGGTTGGTCATAACTTTTCTTCCAAGGAGTAAGGCTAATTACTCTACAATATTGTGGTGGTTCTAATTATCCTACTTTTTTAAATTCCACTTTTGTAACACATGAGTGAATATTAATATCTATTTTATTAAAAATAATTTCTAAAATATAATTTAAGTAATAAAGTACCATAATACCATGGCACCAAGTACCATACATAATAAAGTGCTGTCTTCCAGTTGAGTAACCTGAGTCCAGAAAGGTTAAAAATTGTGCCCAAGATCACACAGTTAAAAAGTGTAGAAGTGCATCATATTTTTAAAATGGCATTTAGAACAGAGTCTGTAAACCATAGAAGCATATGGCCTTTTTAACTGAACTTTTTGTGAATTCTTTTTAAACAGCTTGGACACAGTACTTAATCTCTCTTTATCCCTCAGTGTCCTCCCAGAAATTTGTGTGACTATGAAATGTTATCAGATCTCTACTGCCACCAGCCTGCATTATTTCCTAGGAGATACTGATTGAGCATACAGCTCAACCGGGCGTCCACACACACAGCAATATGGTCCATCTGTAACAGAATGGGGACTTTTCCTGTTAACTGAGAATGAGGCTCAAAATTTCTCAGGGGCCACAGAGGGGCTCTGAAATAACCAACGCCCACCATCCTTTCTCAGTCCACCTGAGTCAAGATACTGAAAGCCAGCAGGGGATTGTCAGCTTGGTGGAGGTGGTGGGGAAGACAGGGACCAAGAGAGTCTCTTCCCCAAATGGGGAATAACTGGCCCAAAGAGACTGCCATTCTGTTTCCTGGTAAACATCTGTCTCGGTTGGAAGAAATTCTTCCTGTTCCTCATGAGCCTCTCACATGTCTGCTTGTCTCACAAGTGAAGCGTGAACTACACTTCATTCTGGGCTACATTTTCAAGAATGTTTGCCTAGCAAATAGTCTTAGAAGTTAGGGATAGTGTTTCCCTCGAGAGCAAAGGGCAAGAATGCTTCCTGTCTAATATAATGAAGACATCTCTTTCTGGAGCAAAGGTGAGGCTCTACAACTGCCTGTCTTAAGATTTTGGTTCCTTAAACTTCAGGTTTCTCTCCTGAAATACAACCTGCTTCATATGCAGATGTCATCTGGCCCTCTTCAAAACTCCCTGTAAGAACTGGGTCTTGGGGAAATAGCACAAAATTAATGACTCTCTTGCTGTGAATAAGCAGCTACTCATCTTCTTTGGTACAAGAGTTTTATGTTTTCTACCAGAATCCATGAAACTGGCAGGCTAAGATGTTGGCTTGCAAGTAACGTAAAGTCTCACACTCCTCACAGTTCTTAACAATCTGCTTAGGCAGTGGATGTATGTTGCTCTTCCCTTGCGCTTATTTGAGCATAGGAAAAGGGAGTCAGAGAAAGATAGCAAGACAGAAGAAGGAAATTTAATAGACCAGCTTTGGCATAATCATCATTGAATGGAGTATACAAGTTATCTACTGCCACAATGTCATACAACAAACAACAATGAAATTTCATTGGTGACAACAACAAATATTTATTTCACTCAAAAGTCTAGAAGATTAGCTGATTTGGGCTGAGTTCACTCATTTTCTGGGGGTTGATGGTTCTTGAATAAACGAAAATGGTTTCAGCTAGGATCAGTTCAGTTCAATCGCTCAGTCGTGTCCAGCTCTTTGCGACCCCATGGACTGCAGCACGCCAGGCCTCCCTGTCCATCACCAACTCCCAGAGTTTACTCAAACTCATGTCCACTGAGTCGGTGATGCTATCCAACCATCTCATCCTCTGTCATCCCTTTCTCCTCCCGCCATCAATTTTTCCCAACATCAGGGTCTTTTCAAATGAGTCAGTTCTTCACATCAGGTAGCCAAAGTATTGGAGTTTCAGCGTCAGCATCAGCCCTTCCAATGAATATTCAGGACTGATTTCCTTTAGGATTGACTGGTTGGATCTTCTTGCAGTCCAAGGGACTCTCGAGAGTGTTCTCCAACACCACAGTTCAAAAGCATCAATTCTTGGGTGCTCAGCTTTCTTTATAGTCCAACTCTCACATCCATACATGACTACTGGAAAAACCATAGCTTTGATTAGATGGACCTTTGTTCGCAAAATAACATCTCTGCTTTTTAATATGCTGTCTAGGTTGGCCATAGTTTTGCTTCCAAGGAGCAAGTGTCTTTTAATTTCATGGCTGCAGTCACTGTCTGCAGTGATTTTGGAGCCCCCCCCCCAAAAAAAAAGTCACTGTTTTCATTGTTTCTCCATCTATTTGCCATGAAAGTGATGGGACCAGATGCCATGATCTTAGTTTTTTGAATGTTAGTGTTTTGAATCAGCTAGGATAGCTTTGGCATTTCTGATCCTGGGCTTAGTTGGTTGACATAAACATGGAGTTCTCATGATGAAGGCCACAAGCAAGAACATGGAAAGCCCAATTGTACCAATACTTTTCAAGTTCCTCCTTGTGCCGTGTTTGCTAGTTACCTTCCCATTGACCAAAGAACAACCCAGAAACAACATTTATTAAAGAAAATAATTTTGAGACAAGAAATCCCAAGGCAAGTACAGATTCAAGGAATAAAAAGTAGACTATGTCTTCAGTGAAAGAATCTGCATATTACTCTTAAAAGGCAAGGAAATAAGGAGGGTAAAGAACTGGAACTCCTAGAAACAAGTGGATCAAAGAAGAAATTAAAGGGGAAGTGTTAACATTTTTTGAGACAAAAATGGGAGCACAACATATCAGAATTTACGAGAGGCAGCAAACGTAGTTCTAATAGGGAAATTTATAGCAGTAAACACTACATTGAAAGTGAAAGTGAAAGTCCCTCAGTCGTGTCTGACTCTTTGCGACCCCATGGACTATATAGTCCATGGAATTCTCCAGGCCAAAATACTGGAGTGGGTAGCCTTTCCCTTCTCCAGAGGATCTTCCCAACCCAGGAATCAAACCCAGGTCTCCCACACTGCAGGCAGATTCTTTACCAACTGAGCTATGAGGGAAGCCAACACTACATTAAGAGGCAATAAAGATCCCAAATAAACAATCAAACTCTACACCTTAAGGAACTAGGAAAAGAAGAAAAGACTAAGCCCAAAGTTAGCAGAAGAAAGAAAATAATAAAGGTTAGAGCCACAATAAAGAACAGAAAAATGATAAAAAGGTTAAGCAAACTAAAAGTTGGTTCTTTGAAAAGATAAAATCGACAAACCCTTAGCTAGACTAACCAAAGAAAGAAGCGAGAGCACCTGGGTTCAGTCCATGGTTGGGGAACTGAGATCCTGCAAGTCGTATGGTGTAGTCAAAAGAAAAAGAAAAATGAAAACTCACCCATAATCATACAACCTGAAAATAGTACCTGTTAGTATTTTGGTATAGTTTCATTTATTTATTCTCTATGTGAGCATATGAGGTGGATGAAATTGGAGCCTATTATACAAAGTGAAGTAACCCAAAAAGAAAAACACCAATACAGTATACTAACGCATGTATATGAAATTTAGAAAGATGGTAATGATAACCCTACATGCGAGACATCAAAAGAGACACAGATGTATAGAATAGTCTTTTGGACTCTGTGGGAGAAGGCAAAGGTGGGATGATTTGAGAGAATGGCATTGAAACATGTATATGTGAAACAGATCCAGGTTTGATGCATGAGACAAGGTGCTCAGGGCTGGTGCACTGGGATGACCCTGAGGGATGGGATGGAGAGGGAGGTGGGAGGGGAGTTCAGGACGGGGGTTCATGTACACCCATGGCTGATTCATGTCAATGTATGGCAAAAACCACCACAATATTGTAAAGTTATTAGCCTCCAATTAAATAAATTAAAAAAAAAAGAAAAATGCTCAAGAAAAATGAAATAAATAATAGATTGGGGGGAAAAAGTTATCTTAAGATTATACTGTGTATATCCAGCACTGTATAATACTTTTTTACTCAAAATTATGTTATAGTAATTTTTGTATAATAATTGCAAAATTCATTTTAATGACTATATACTAAGCAACATATGAAAGTACCATGAATTATTCAACAATACTCCTTCTGTTATTCAGTTGTTTCTGTTCTTTCACCCTTATAAACAATGTTGAGTTGTACATCATTCTTCACAAAAATTTAAAATTATCACCATTTTTTTTCTGTTGGACTAGATTCCTAGAAGAAGACATACCAGATGAATAGATTTTCGTTTTAAAACTTGTACATACTATACATCACTTTTGAAAGATGATGTCTGTTTTAACTGCAATAGCAATTGTATTAGACCTGTGTCATAGAACTCTTGCTAGTATTAAAATAGTTACCAAGGTGATAGGCAAAATGAACGTATGATTGTTTTTATTTGTTATTTTTTTGCTTACTAGAGAGCTAATTTTAAATATGTGTGTGTATATATATCCATATACATTTAAAATGTATGTGTGCTTATGTGTATATATATAATGTATATGTATATATATAATCTTTTTGTTCTTTCTTTTTCTAACCACCAGTAGCAATTTATATGTTTATTCTATTAAGTTCCAGTTTTCAGATTTGATTAAATAGTAATCAAATTGTCTAATCTTAACACTTGTTAACAGTTCAGAAATCCCATGTCTTATAAAGGTAGGTTTAGGAACACTTTTTTAGGCTACTGAAGTAGTTTAGACTAGCAAATAAAAACCATTATGTTGGAGCCAGAGAAACCCAAGTCAAATTTATTTTTATTATTTACTAGTTCTGTGATCAGGATTCATATTTACCTTCTCTGAGCCTCAGTTAACTCAGTTATAAAATAGGAAGGATAATTCTAGTCTTTTGAGGTTATTGTGAGAATTAAAAGATACAGGAGAAAATCCAGCACTTAATAGGTGTACAACATGCTATCATCCTCTAAGATCAAACCATGAGAGAGCATCTACATATACAGTGGAAAACTGATTAATGGGAAAGTGTAATTCCTTTATACTTTAACAGTTTCACCCCATAACATATTGGCTTTTCTGTTTTGTTTTGTTTTGTTTTGTTTTAATGGTGGCTCTTATATTTCCTGTCATTAGAGGTAAAATTTCAAGTTAATATATAAAAACCCTTGCTCTATAAACCACTTCCTTTTCTTATTTCCTCTTTAACAGAACTGTAAAGTTTGACTCAAGTCTTTCTTTACGTCTCTTTTCGTTTCTTGTTTTGTTAAGTGCTTCTTGATCTTAATCACTTAGTTTTCTGCTAGATTCATTCTATTTAGTAACTGAAATTCTTTCTTCATCCTCGAGTAGCTAGCTACTTTATCAAACTCAAGGACTATCTGAGTCCTTGCTTCTGATTGGTACTTGCTCTCCGTTCAACTAGTCCTCAGGACAGAGAACTAAGTTTAATTTCTGTGTTACAAGCTCATTTCACAATAGCAATGAATTAAACTGAATGAAGTGCGAGCAGATTCTTCAAGGTGATGCTTGTTATAAAATATATTTTGTATTTCATATTAAAAATCTATTTGACCTAGAGAAGTGGGATAGGGGGAAGCTCAAGAGGAAGGTGATATATGTATAATTATGGCTGATTTGCATTGTCATAGGGCAGAAACTGGGGGCTTCACCGGTGGCTCAGCAGTAAAAAATCTGCCTGCAGGGCAGGAGTCGCAGGAGACGCAGGTTCAATCTCTGGGTCGGGAAGATCCCCTGGAAGAGGGCGTGGCAATCCACTCCAGTATCTTTGTCTGGAGAATCCTATGGACAGGTCTTCCCTGGTGGATCAGTGATAAAAGAATCTACCTGCTAATGCAGGAGACGTGGGTTCAATCCCTGATCTGCGGAGATCCCACATGACTTAGAACAACTAAGCCCGTGTGCCACAATTATTGAACCTATGCTCTAGAATCGGAAGCCTCAACTACCAAAGCCTGTGTGCCCTAGGGCCCATGCTCAGCAACAAGAGAAGCCACTGCAATGGGAAGCCTGAACACCGAAACTAGAGTAGCCCCAGCTCGCTGCAACTAGAGCCAAATCCGCACAGTAACGAAGACCCAGCACAGCCAAAAATAAATAAATAAAAATTAAACAGAAATTTAAAAAAAGAATCCCATGGACAGAGGAGCCTGGTGGGCTTCAGTCCATAGGGTCACAAAGAGTCAGACATGACTGAAGTGACTTAGCACGCCCCCACAGCAGAAACCAACACAACATTGTAAAGCAATTTTCCCCCAATTAAAAATAAATTTAAAAAATTAATTTTGTATAGAAAGAAGTATTATATCCAAAACAGTGCTGGTTTTTATAACTGATCCCAACTGAAATAAGAGTATATCCTCAAAAATATTAAAAATTGCATTAAGACTTTCTCCTTCTGATAGTATGTTGGTTTAATATCCCTGAAAGTATTTTCCTTGACAGAATTTTAAACTTCTGGACAGAATACATCTTGGAAGTATAACTGGCTTTGCAAATGGTAGGAGAATTGTCTAAGAATAAACCACTAAAAAACAAAAGCAGAACTGCAAATCTGGGAATAGAGCTTTTGTGTATACTTGAATATTTCCATAATGAATCTTAAAAAATACCAAGATAGTTTGAGAGGAGTTTGGAGGATAGGCTGAAGAAGAGCATATATGTAGATTTATTGTTATTGGTGGTGTTTTAGATTTTGGATGGCATATTTATGGGTATTTATTATATTATGTTTTATAACTTACATCTTTACTATATGAATTATTTTGTGTTACTTATTTTTCAATGAAAAAGTTTTAATTTTCCTGACAGCTTGTTATTTTAAAACGTCATATATACAGAAAAGTTGAAAGGATAATGCAAAAAAGCATTCATATACCCTCAGTAAATTCAACAATTTTAACAAGCTATCAAATTTTAAAATATTTGCCTATATACATGCATAACTTTGTTTTCTTGCTAAAATATTCAAAAGTCATTTGCAGATATACGAAGCTTCCCTCCTTAATATATTTCATCATATAACTTCTAAGTATTAGAATATTCTACTTAATCCTGATGCCATTTTTGTTGTCAAGAAAAATTTTTTAAATTTCACATTATTTTATATCCATTCCATATTAAAACTTTTCCAATTGTTTCCAAATACATTTTATAGATATGTATATTTGAATATATTAATTTTGACTTGATCTTTGTCTGTTTTAAACCAGAACAATTTTGACCCATTTTTTCCCATGACATTGACTTTTTTAAGAGTCCAGGGCAGTTGTCTTATATAGTTTATTCTATATCCTGATTGTTTCTCATGATGCTGTTTAACCTATTCCACTATTTCCTTTATGTCGAGTAAAATTCAGATCTGAATTTCATTAAAGTCAGATTAAGCCTATTTGTAAAGAATGCTTCATTGACAATACGGACAACGTTGTGACTTCACATCTAAACTAAAGACATATAATGTCAGGTTGTCCCACCACTAGTGTGGGACATGAAGTTCAAATTGTAACTACCAGATCTCTCTTATAAAGACCTATCTTACCTTTTAGAATTAATAAGTCATCTGAAAGGTGATTCCTGGGCACTGTGGGGTTATCCTATTCTCCCACAGCCTTCTACTCAGTGGTTTAGCAGTCATTTACTAGAGTTTCAGGAGTTTGATTTTCTAATACTAGCATACTAACAGGAACTTTTCCAGTACTGTTTTTTTTTTTTTTTTAAGAATTTCATCAGGTGCCACATCTTTTAATGGAGTAAATATAAGGTAATTATTTGCTAGAGCCATTCTATAGTTAAATAGACTTTGATAGATTATTCTTTAATATAGTGTCATGGACTGAATTGTGTCACCCCAAAATGCATATATTGAAGCCCTAACTCTCAAATGTGACGATATTTGGAGATAACTAGATTTAGATGAGGTCATGAAGGTGGGGACCTCAATTTGGGTTTAGTGCTCTTCTAAGAAGAGAAACCAGGGAGCTCTCACTTTCCCCATCATGTCGAGGACTCAGAGGGTGGACACTCATCTGAGAGCCAGGAAGAGGACCTTCACCAGACACTGACCACACTGGTACCCTAGTCTCAGATGTCCAGCCTCGGGACTCTAAGAAAATAAACTTCTGTTGTTTAAGCCACACAGTCACTGACATTTTGTTACAGTAGCTTGAGAAAACTAATGCAGTTTTCTAAGTATTGTAGAAACTTTTTTCCACCCTAACTCCTACCAAACTTCTCCCTTAATGCTGGACATTTCTTAAGAAATATGACTCTCTCCTGTAAATTACATAAGCTGAAAAACGTTGAATAGCATACTTATTGCTGTTTCTGTGTACTCATTACAGTGCAGACAAAGGTGATCCTAGCAAAGGGTTTTCATGGTTGCCTTCCCCACAGACTAGTGAAGCCAACTTTTCACTATTATAAACAGTGAATATCGCTCAATTTAGATCTTTCTCCTTAAGGTAAATTCTCTACCCCCTCCCCATCCCCAACCTTTATTGGGGTATAACTGACATACATCATTGTGTAAGTTTAAGGTATTCAACTAGTTTATTTGATACGCTTATGCATTGCAAAGCAATTATAACCATGAAAGTGAAAAGTGAAAGTGAAGTCACTCAGTCATGTCTGACTCTTTGTGACCCCATGGACTATAGCCCACCAGGTTCCTCAGTCCATGGAATTTTCCAGGCAAGAGTACTGGAGTGGGTTGCCATTTCCTTCTCCAGGGGATCTTCCCAACCCAGGGATTGAACCCAGGTCTCCTGCACTGTAGGCAGACGCTTTACTGTCTGAGCCACCAGGGAAGCCCATTATAACCATAGCACTAGTTAATCCTTTCAACATATCGCATAATTACCATTGTTTTTATGGTGGGAACATTTAAAATCTAGTCTCTCAGCAGTTTTCAAGTATGTAGTGCAGTATTAGTAACCACAATCACTATGTGGTTACCTTAGATTCCCAGAACTTAGTCATCTTTAACTGGAATGTTGTACTCTTTGACCAACATCTCTCCCTTACCCCACCCCCCAGCCCCTGGTAACTAGACTCAGTTTCTGTGAGTTTGGCTTTTATAGATTCCACATTTAAGTGACATCATGTAGTATTTGTCTTTCTCTATCTGCCTTATTTAACTTAGCATAATGCCTTCAAGGTCTAGCCATGTTATCACAAGCAGCAACAGGTCCTTCTTTCCCATGACTGAATAATATTCCATTGTATGTTTATTACTTTTTCTTTGTCCCTTCATCCATTGATGGATACTCAGATTGTTCCCACATCTTAGGTATTATGAATAATACTATAATGAACATGAAGTGCAGATATCTCTTTGAAATCCTGTTTTCATTTCTTTTGGAGATATACCCCAAAGTAGGATCCTATGCTGGATCATACGGTAGTCCCATTTTTAATTTTCTGAGGAACCTCTATACTGTTTTCTGTAGCAGCTACACCATTAGGATAAATTCTTTAAAGTAGAAAAACTTGGTAAAAATTGTAAACCTTCTTAAGGTTTATGATCTAAATTGCTGGCTAGCTTTCCATAAAGACTGTACCAAATTCAATTTACACAAGGTGTGTTTGTAGGTGTTCACTTAAATATCACACTCCTCAATGCTGATTGTTATAATTAAAACTCATTGCTGAATATTATAGGAAAATATTTTATTTGTACTTCTTTGATTATATTTTTTCATTTTAATTAAACCCATTTTTATAAATTGTTTTGGTCATGCCAGTTTCAGCATTTTCTTGCTGAATATTGAATGACCATAAATCAGGTTATATTTTACTGCAAATTATTTTTTACACAGACGGTAAAGAGTCTGCCTACAATGTGGGAGACCCGGGTTTGATCCCTGGGTCGGGAAGATCTGCTGGAGAAGGAAATGGCAATCCACTCCAGTACTCTTGCCTGGGAAATCCCATAGACAGAGAAGCCTGGTAGGCTACAGTCCATGGGGTCGCAAAGAGTCGAACACGACTGAGCAACTAAACTTGACTAAACCTTAAACAAGTCTATTTTATTAGAGATATCATGGTCCTACTAGCATTAGTGGGACACTGGGAAATGTGAAAACAGTGTTTCTCAGCATCTTATTTCCAGAAAGCTTATTTCTAGCACATATATATGAGAATCAGGCAGGCTAAGTGGTTTAAAACTCAATGCCATTTATAAGTGGCATTTGACTTTAATAAGTATTTCAGAAATAAACATGAATGTATTTACCAAGTGACCACAGCATATCACTGAACGTGAAGCAACTTTTAAAACACTTTTTTCATTGCTACTTGATAATTCTGTAGAAAATTTCTTACGGTAATTTTTTTTTCATATGGGCATGCTTTCAACTACCAGAGTATGTATATGGACATGCTGTAGAAATTTTAAAATTATAAATATTCTAGGCCTTTTGTTTTGACATCGAAATACTTGAAATATAAAGATTCTTCCTTAAGCACATTTTCTTCCTCCTGCAAATTTTCCTAACTTAAACCTTATACACTTGATCAAGGATGAGAAAACCAGAAATGTTCAACCCCGTTGACCAAATTCTGTTGAATGATATTGCTAAATAGCATAGCCAAATGGCAACTTCTTTGTATTTTCTAGAATGAGTGCATCTTATGGCTAGTCAACCAATGGCTCAACTCCACTTTGAGGAGCAAATATGGTTCATGGACTGAGACATCTGAATTTCAGTTCTTGTCACCAGTGATACATCTGATAAGTTGTCCATACAGTGATACCCTCTGCAGAAATATAGGATTTTGTTCTTGTATTTATCAGTTATACTTTGCTTTATTTTGTGGCTATTTTTATATTTGGCTAAATCTGCTCACCCTCCTTTCAATATTGTAACTCTCAGATGACAGAGATGTGTCTTCCTGCATCACCCCATCCCTGCAATGAGTCTTCATGTGAATTTTAGTTTTAAGAAATTGAGGAATCCTATTTTCAGTTTCTGTGAAAATTATTTGAAACTAAGTATCAAAAGTATCAACTCTACCCTATTTTTATAAAAACCATAATCCTGTGACAACATATATCCACATTTCACAATCCTTTGTTGTTGTTGTTCAGTTGCTAAGTCCTGTCCTACTCTTTGCGACCCAATGGACTCAAGCACGCTAGGCTACTCTGTCCTTTACTATCTCCCAGAGTTTGCTCAAATTCATGTCCATTGAGTCGATGATGCCATCCAGCCATCTCATCCTCTGTCACCCTTCAGTTCAGTTCAGTTCAGTTCAGTCGCTCAGTTGTGTCTGACTCTTTGTGACCCCATGAATCGCAGCACGCCAGGCCTCCCTGTCCATCACCAACTCCCGGAGTTCACTCAGACTCACGTCCATCAAGTCAGTGATGCCATACAGCCGTCTCATCTTCTGTCATCCCCTTCTCCTCCTGCCCCCAGTCCCTCTCAGCATCAGAGTCTTTTCCAATGAGTCAACTCTTCGCATCAGGTGGCCAAAGTACTGGAGTTT
>NW_011494926.1:5451132-5451638 GCF_000754665.1 Bison bison bison | reverse complement strand
AAGAGGCTTTTTAGTTCCTCTTCACTTTCTGCCATAAGGGTGTCGTCATCTGCATATCTGAGGTTATTGATATTTCTCCTGGCAATCTTGATTCCAGCCTGTGCTTCTTCCAGCCCAGCGTTTCTCATGATGTACTCTGCATATAAGTTAAATAAGCAGGGTGACAGTATACAGCTTTGACATACTCCTTTTCCTATTTGGAACCAGTCTTTGGTTCCATGCCCAGTTCTAACTTTTGCTTCCTGACCTGCATATAGGTTTCTCAAGAGGCAGGTCAGGTAGTCTGGTATTCCCATCTCTTTCAGAATTTTCCGCAGTTTATTATGATCCACATAGTCAAAGGCTTTGGCATAGTCAATAAAGCAGAAATAGATGGTTTTCTGGAATTCTCTTGCTTTTTCAATGATCCAGCGGATGTTGGCAATTTGGTCTCTGGTTCCTCTGCCTTTTCTAAAACCAGCTTGAATATCTGAAAGTTCATGGTTCACGTATTGCTGAAGCCTGGC
>NW_011494926.1:5412081-5448942 GCF_000754665.1 Bison bison bison | reverse complement strand
GTCAGTCCCAGTCTGTTTTTGCTGACTGTATAGAGCTTCTCCATCTTTGGCTGCAAGAATATAATCAATCTTATTTCGATGTTGACCATCTGGTGATGTCCATGTGTAGAGTCTTCTCTTGTGTTGTTGGAAGAGGGTGTTTGTTCTGACCAGTGCATTCTCTTAGCAGAACTCTATTAGCTTTTGCCCTGCTTCATGCCATACTCCAAGGCCAAATTTGCCTGTTACTCCAGGTGTTTCTTGACTTCCTAGTTTTGCATTCCAGTTCCCTATAATGTAAACTACATCTTTTTTGGGTGTTAGACCTCTAAAAGGTCTTGTAGGTCTTCATAAAAGTGAAAGTGAAGTCGCTCAGTCGTGTCTAACTGTTTGCAACCCCATGGACTGTAGCCTGCCAGCCTCCTCTGTCCATGGGATTCTCCAGGCAAGAATACTGGAGTGGGTTGCCATTTCCTCCTCCAGGGGAACTTCTCAACCCAGGGATCAAACCCGGGTCTCCCGCATTGTAGGCAGATGCTTTACCGTCTAAGCCACAAGGTCTTCATAGAACTGTTCCATTTTAGCTTCTTCAGCGTTACTGGTTGGGGCATAGGCTTGGATTACCGTGATATTGAGTGATTTGCCTTAGAGACGAACAGAGATCATTCTGTCGTTTTTGAGATTGCATCCAAATACTGCATTTCATACTCTTTTGTTGACCATGATGGCTACTCCAATTCTTCTAAGGGATTCCTGCCCACAGTAGTAGATATAATGGTCATCTGAGTTAAATTCACCCATTCCCGTTCATTTTAGTTCGCTGATTCCCAGAATGTTGATGTTCACTCTTGCCATCTCCTGTTTGACCATTTCCAATTTGCCTTGATTCATGGACCTAACATTCCAGGTTCCTATGCAATATTGCTCTTTACGGCATGGGACCTTGCTTCTATCACCAGTCACATCCACAACTGGGTATTGTTTTTGCTTTGGCTCTATCCCTTCATTCTTTCTGGAGTTATTTCTCCACTGATCTCCAGTAGCATATTGGGCACTTACCGACCTGGGGAGTTCCTCTTTCCCTATACTATCATTTTGCCTTTTGCATCCAAGGAGTTATCTGTATATAAAGTGATAGATGCCTGAACTTGGATATAGTCTGTAGCAATGGAGGTGAAAGAATAGGTGAGAGGATTGTAGAGATCAAATTCTAGAGCTCCCTAAAAGACCCTTCTTCTTCCCAATGTTCTTGATAGCATACATACCAACTTCTCATTCCAAAGTGTTCTATTCTGAAGTGAACTAAATGGTTTGCCTAGGACAGTAATCCCTGGAGTCTGGACAGCTGGGGTTCCTGTGACCCTTGTTCTGGAAACTTAAAATGCTCTTCATAGTAATACTAAGATGTTATTTGCCTTTTTCACTATGGTAACATTTGCACTGATGAGATACAAGCAGTAGAGGCTAAAACAACTCCTTAGCAGGAATCAAGACAGTTGCATTGAACTGTATCAGTAGTGTATAGTCAACACTGTATTCTTCACCGGTACATTTGTAGCAAGGTTAAAAAAAAAAAAAAAAACAGTCATTCTCACTTTAGAATATCTTTGATGATGCAGTAAAAGGTATTAATTTTATTAAATCTTTATCCTTAAGTACACAACTTTTTGTTGCTCTGGTGTCTAGACATGACAGTTCCAGGAAAACATCTACTTCTGCTTTATTGACTATGCTGAAGACTTTGATTATATAGATCACAACAAACTATGGAAAATTCTTAAAGAGATGGGAATACCAGACCACCTTATCGGACTCCTGAGAAATCTGTATGCAGGTCAAGAAGCAACAGTTAGAAATGAACATGGAACAATGGATTGGTTCCAAATTGGGAAAGGAATATACATCAAGGCTGTATATTGTCACTCTGCTTATTTAACTTATATGCAGAGTACATCATGTGAAATGCCAGATTGGTTGAAGCACAAGCTGGAATCAAGATTGCTGAGAGAAATATCATTAACCTTAGGTATAGAGATGACACCACCCTTATGGCAGAGAGTGAAGAGGAGCTAAAGAGCCTCTTGATGAAAGTGAATGAGAAGAGTGAGAAAGCTGGCTTAAACTCAAGGTCCAAAAAACAAAGATTGTGGCATCAGGTCCCATCACTTTATGGAAAATAGATGGGGAAACAATGGAAACAGTGACAGACTTTATTATTTTGGGCTCCAAAATCACTGCAGAGGTGACTGCAGTCATGAAATTAAAAGATGCTTGCTCCTTGGAAGAAAAGCTATGACCAAGCTAGACAGTATATTAAAAAGCAGAGACATTACTTTGCCAAGAAAGGTCCATCTAGTCAAAGCTATGATTTTTCCCATAGTCATGGATGGATGTAGGAATTGGACCATAAAGTAAGCTGAGAGCTGAAGAACTGATGTTTTTGAACCATGGTGTTGGAGAAGACTCTAGAGAGTCCCTTGGACTGCAAGGAGATCCAACCAGTCCATCCTAAAGGAAATCAGTCCTGAATATTCATTGGAAGGACTGATGCTGAAGCTGAAACTCCAATACTTTGGCCACCTGATGTGAAGAGTTGACTCATTGGAAAAGACCCTGATGCTGGGAAAGATTGAAGGCAGGAGGAGAAGGGGATGACAGAGGATGAGATGGCTGTATGGCATCACTGATTTGATGGACGTGAGTCTGAGTGAACTCTGGGAGTTGGTGATAGACAGGGAAGTCTGGCATGCTGCAGTCCATGGGGTCGCAAAGAGTTGGACATAACTGAGCGACTGAACTGAACTGAACACAACTTTTAAAAAACTTTTAATTTTGTATTGGGGTATAGCCGATTAGCAAACAATGTTGTGATAGTTTCAGGTGAACAGCAAAAGACTCAGTTCAGTTCAGTTCAGTCCCTCAGTCATGTCCAACTCTTTGCGACCCCATAGACTGCAGCACACCAGGCCTCCCTGTCCATCACCAACTCCCAGAATTTACTCAAACTCATGTCCATCGAGTTGGTGATGCCATCCAACCACCTCATCCTCTGTCACCCCCTTCTTTTCCTGCCTTAAATCTTTTCCAACACCGGGGTCTTTTCAAATGAGTCAGTTCTTTGCATCAGGTGGCCAAAATATTGGAGTTTCAGCTTCAGTGTCAGTTTTTCCAGTGAATATTCAGGACTGATCACCTTTAGGATGGACTGGTTGGATCTCCTTGCAGTCCAAGGGACTCTCAAAAGTCTTCTCCAACACCACAGTTCAAAAGCATCAATTATTTGGTGCTCAGCTTTCTTTATAGTCCAACTCTCACATCCATACATGACTATGGGAAAAACCATAGCTTTGACTAGATGGACCTTTCTTGGCAAAGTAATGTCTCTGCTTTTTAATATGCTGTCTAGCTTGGTCATATCTTTTCTTCCAAGGAGCAAGCGTGTTTTAATTTCATGGCTGCAATCACCATCTGCAATGATTTTGGAGCCCCCCAAAATGAAGTCTGTCACTGTTTCCACTGTTTCCCCACCTATTTGCCATAAAGTGGTGGGACCAGATGCCATGATCTTAGTTTTCTGAATGTTGAGCTTTAAGCCAACTTTTTCACTCTCCTCTCACTTTCATCAAAGGCTCTTCAGTTCTTCTTTGCTTTCTGCCATATAGGTGGTGTTATCTGCATATCTGAGGTTATTGATATTTTTCCCTGCAATCTTGATTCCAGCTTGTGCTTCATCTATCCCAGCATTTCTCATGATGTACTCTTCATATAACTTAAATAAGCAAGGTGACAGTATACAGCCTTGACATACTCCTTTTCCTCTTTGGAACCAGTCTGTTGTTCCATGTCCAGTTCTAACTGTTGCCTCCTGACCTGCTTACGTATTTCTCAAGAGGCAGGTCAGGTGGTCTGGTACTACCGTCTCTTTCAGGATTTTCCACAGTTTATTGTGACCCACACAGTCAAAGGATTTGGTGTAGTCAATAAATTTTCTGGAACTCTCTTGCTTTTTCCATGATCCAGCGGATGTTGGCAATTTGATCTCTGGTTCCTCTGCCTTTTCTAAATCCAGCTTGAACATCTGGAAGTTCACGGTTCACGTATTGCTGAAGCCTGACTTGGAAAATTTTGAGCATTCCTTTACTAGCGTGTGCTGCTCTGCTAAGTTGCGTCAGTTGTGTCCGACTCTGTGCGACAGCAGACAGCAGCCCAACAGGCTCCTCTGTCCCTGGGATTCTCCAGGCAAGAATAATGGAGTGGGTTGCCATTTCCTTCTCCAATACATTAGAGTGAAAAGTGAAAGTGAAGTCGCTCAGTTGTGTCTCACTCTTAGCGACCCCATGGACTATAGCCTACCAACGTGAGATGAGTGCAATTGTGCGGTAGTTTGAGCATTCTTTGGCATTGCCTTTCTTTGGAATTGGAATGAAAACTGACCTTTTCCAGTCCTGTGGCCACTGCTGAGTTTTCCAAATTTGCTGGCATGTTGAGTGCAGCACTTTCACAGCATTATCTTTTAGGATTAGAAATAGCTCAACTGGAATTCCATCACCTCCACTAGCTTTGTTCGTAGTGATGCTTTCTAAGGCCCACTTGAGTTCACATTCCAGGATGTCTGGCTCTAGGTGAGTGGTCACACCATCGTTATTATCTGAGTCATGAAGATCTTTTTTGTACAGTTCTTCTGTGTATTCTTGCCACCTCTTCTTAATATCTTCTTCTGTTAGGTCCATAGCATTTCTGTCCTTTATTGAGCCCATTTTTGCATGAACTGTTCTCTTGGTATCTCTAATTTTCCTGAAGAGATCTCTAGTCTTTCCCATTATATTGTTTTCCTCTATTTCTTTGCACGGATCACGGAGGAAGGCTTTCTGATCTCTCCTTGCTATTATTTGGAACTCTGCATTCAGATGCGTAAATCTTTCCTGTGGCAAAGGACTCAGCCACACATATACATGTATCCATTCTCCCTCAAACTCCCTCCCATTCAGGTTGTTACATAACACTGGAGCAGAGTTCCATGTGCTATACAGTAGGTCTTCATTGGTTATCTGTTTTAAATTCGGCAGTGTGAGTACACAGCTTTTTAACAATTAGTGTGATGAAATGGGAACTACCTATTAGACCTTTCTACATATCAAAATGTCCAGTTCTTCCAGGGAAAACACTGACATGATTGTTTTAATTACAAGCTAGACTAACTCCCCCATCCCCACTACCCTAAAGCCATCATTTTTACTTGAAAGAACAATTTGCAGATTATAATTGCTTGAGCCTTAGCTGTTTGGCAAATATTTTCTTTGAAGTGAATGAAATGTCTGTCACTTTAGGAAAACAATAGTGGTTTTGTTTATTTGTTTGTTTGTTTGTTTTTACTTTGGCAATGATAAAATTACTATTTTGTAAAACTTGTATCTGCCCCTTGACAGCTTCCTAACACCTGAAGATTTTCCTAATGAGATTATTGGTTAAGTTAATGAATGTGATTTTTTTTTTTACTATTTGAAATGAACTGTGTCAAAATTTGGAAGATCTGTATAACTCAGTGAACCAGTAAGTGCCAAATGGCCAATGTAGGAAGTTACAAATTCTCGGACAAGAAATCTATTCCATAACAGACCAATAGATTTTAATGTAACAGAGAATGAAAAATTCACATATTCACATTAAATTCTGTATTGCATCTCACATCTTAGAAATAACCATTGCCCAGTTATCAGCGAAGGATATGTGTATCATCTGAAAAGGCTATTAAAATACTATATATTATATTATATACATACATTATTACCTATTATATAAAATACTACAAAATATTCCTTTTTCAAACCACATACCTGAGACTGGATTTTCTTCACTTACTTCAACCACAACATATCACAACAGATTATACATGGAAGCAGACATGAGAATCCAACTATTTTCTATTTTAAGCCAGTTATGAGACAGATTTGCAAAAGGTAATATAATACCGCTCTTCTAATTTTTCAGTTTTGGAAAATATGTTACTATATAAAACATTTGTTGTTGCTATCTTTTCATAGAAATATTACTTTTCTAATTTTTATTATTATTTTAAATGGCATCATTAGTCATCAGAGAATACAAATCAAAACCACTTCATACCTACTAGGATAACTGTGATAATAATTTTGAAAAAGTAACAAATGTCGGAATGTAAAGAAATTGGGATCTCCTATGTTGCTGGTAGGAATGTAAATTGATTTGGGAAACAGTTTGATAGACTTCAGAAAGTTAAGCATAAAGCTACCACATGACCCAGCAGTTTCATTCCTAGGTATATACCTAAGAGAATTGAAAACATATATTCACAAGGAAGCTTGTGCTGCTGCTGCTGCTAAGTCGCTTCAGTCATGTCCGACTCTGTGCGACCCCATAGACGGAAGCCCACCAGGCTCCCCTGTCCCTGGGATTCTCCAGGCAAGAACACTGGAGTGGGTTGCCATTTCCTTCTCCAATGCATGAAAGTGAAAAGTGAAAGGGAAGTCGCTCAGTCGTGTCTACAGATGTTAATTTTGAAAAGTGGAAATTCCAAAAATCAAGATGTCTATTAGCTGATGAATGGATAAAAACAGTGTGGTCTATCCACACAATGAAGTATTAATTAGCCATAAACAGGAATGGCGTACCGATTCATGCTACATTATGGATGAACCTTGAAAACATTAAGCTAAGTAAAAGTAGTTAGACACACCAGGTCTCCTACTGTATGATTCCATTTATGTGAAATGTCCAGAACGGGCAAACACATAGCTACAGAAAGTAGACTAGCAGTTGCCGGAGGCTAAAAGGAAGAAGGACTGGAGAGTAACTGCTCAGGAATAGTGGTGATGGTTATAAACCTTGTAAATATACTAAAAATTGATGAATTGTATACTTATAAATGCTTCATTTTGTTAGTATATAAATTATATTTTAATTAAAAAAATATATGCCCGGGGGAAAAAAAAAGCATAATTTTAGTGGTTAGTAACTAATAATAAAGTTATTCCCAGTGCAAAATTGTTTTGAGTAGTAGCCACAGAGACTAGAATGGTATGCTGCTGCTGCTAAGTCACTTCAGTCGTGTCCGACTCTGTGCAACCCCATAGACGGCAGCTCACCAGGCTCCCCCGTCCCTGAGATTCTCCAAGCAAGAACACTGGAGTGGGTTGCCATTTCCTTCTCCATAGAATGGTATAGTTGGTCCCTAAAATCTCAGTTTAGGGGTCAGAGATTCCCGAAGTTTGTCCTAAGTATCAGGTTTAGTTTCCAGAGTTAATTCTAGATCTAATCAGCTAGGATATTTTTTTTAAATCCTAGCCTTACATTTCAGCTTGGGAGGAATTTCTAGAACTGTTAAATGCTTATTCATCTTGCATGTGGACTTTTGCTTGCTTTTTGTACACATTTTAACCAATGATGAGATATTTATTATTACTGAAAGACAAAAATTATTAAATTACTGAATATTACTGATTGACAAAGAAAAAAAACCCAATACAAATTGTGAGAACACTGCATACTTACAACATAGAAAATAGAGTCACTGAAAAGGGTTAATTATAGAAAAACACACTTTACAATTTTGTTGAGTTTCACTGTATAGTTTAAAATTGGTTTAATTTCCATTTTTAATGATAGAAACTTTTCTCCTCTTTCACCGAGAGCAAACCCCAATTAACATAAAGACAACAGTGATTTGCATAACAACAACTTCCTTGGCCTTAGAGAAGCTTGGTATTTGGTTTTCTTTAAATGAAAGGTTTGGTTTTTGTAGGACATATTAATATTTTTATCTTAATATTTTGTAATCTTTCCACTATTTTCTGAAATGTGAATTTGAGTACATAATATACTATCATGCTTTTTGCCAGCCTAGCTATGAAAATGTTTCTTAAATTTTTACAATTTGACTCAACTTCACTTTCCATTTGTACCAGCTCCCACTTCCTCCAATGCTCTGGTCAGAGATTGGTCTTTTCCACAATTCCCAAATTACCTATGGTCTTTAACATTTGTAACATTTGTAAAAAGTGGGTACCACTTTTCTCGGCTTTCCCTAAAATTCTCTTCCTCTTCTTCACCTGCCCAATTCTGTTTTTCTTTGTGGAGAATTTATCACTCCTAGCTCGTGTCCCCACCATACTCTATTGCCAGCCCCAGGCGTGGGATCTGACAGTGGTTCTTCTGCACTGCACGGCACACGCTCTGAGTACGCCTAAGTACAGGCAGCAGTGCCTCAAAATTCTCATGAGCCTCCAGATTTAACTCTCATTGTGGAGAGAAAAGAGAATTAACCCTGGAGTCAGACAGATCTTAGTTGACATTTAAACCCTACCTCTCATTAGCAGGATAAACTTGGCGACTGACTGAGTCTCAAAGACTTTAAGTTTCCCATTTGTAAAACTGGATGAATACTACCAAGCTTATAAGATCACTGTGAAGATTAAATCAAACTCAGTATATATTGTGCCTGGCCCATTAATGTTAACTCCTGACTTCCCCTTTCATTTTTTAACATGTATAATTTTAATATGTTTATATTGCCCATTATAGTATTCCAGCAGAGAGAGACAGACAGACAGACATAACACAGTGTCTGGCCCAGATCAGGCACTCAATAAATCTTTGGTGAATGAATAGCTCTGATTTCTTTCCAAATTTTGGGGAGTTGTGGCTTTGTGCCTGCTTTAAGTGAACAGTTCTGTTTTCAAATCAGATATATGTCCAATTCAAATGGAAAACTGGATGAGGTTATAGCCATTTCACCTTCTCCTTCATCTCCAACTTGTTTTAGATTCCAAGTAGTCATATGTTTTAGAATTCTTTGTAAAAATTTGAAGTTAAAGATATTGCGACTTCATATTTATACCCATTTTTTAGCTTCTCATTCCATTTAGATTATTTTGTTCCATGAATTTCCTCGGTTTCATCATAGTTAGTTTTCAAACAGTTTTTCAAATAAAAAGGTATTTATTGAACATCTATAAGTACTTCTGTTTTCTCTCTTAAAATTAACCAGACTCAGTGATGGCTTGTTAGGTTATAGGTATGCTTAGAGAACAACAGCAACAACAAAACAACGAGTCTTAATTATTGCTATGAAAAATCCTTAAAATATCAATGGATATTGGTTGTATTTTTATTCAACAGAGGATGAGATATTTAATTGGGAAAGAAGGTTTTTCTTTCAATGCTATATTAAAAATTTCATACATTCAAGTTTAGAGTTATTGTCTCAGAAGCTACAATAGTTATTGCAAGTTCTTTTCTCCTAGAAATTTTATTAACCATGAAAATATCTCTCTGGGAAATGTGTTTGATCCTGAACAAAGCTAGTCATATGTGTTTTTTATGAAGATATTTTTTACAGCGGAAAGAGGTAGTAAAAGCAAATATTAGGTAACTTCTTGAAAAGTAATTATACGAACCAGGATACCATTGACAAGAAACTCTTTTTGATCATTTTAGAGGTTAAAGCTCAGAGAAGGACCTGGCTTTGCCTGGAATGCTGAGAAAATAAGTAGAGTTCATGTTTGAGTGGAGTCTTGAGGAATTAGTACGAGTTTGCACATTGAAGAAGTGGGGAAAGGATTCCAGGCAGAAGGAACAGCCTTCGCCAGTTGATGCTGGGTTTGGCTTTTGTGCGACAGCCCTACAAATGTTGAAAACACCTATTATGAGAACCATCAGTCTTTGCTCTTTAGAGAAATGTATGTGTTTAGAGTATGAAAAGAATAGGCAATTTCTCTTTTTTTTTAGCCTCCCTTTCTCTCCTCGAACAGGCTACCTAGCAAAATAGGCTGGGCAAAGTTCCAGGTTGCTACTAGTGTTTCTAAGGATGTTAGGTTACTGTCACTCCCCCAAACATCTTTACTCTCTTTTCCTGCATTATCTATAAAAAATTATAAAAACAACTCACACACACAACCTTCTGAACACTGCCTTAGAGGAGATAACTGGTCTTTCCTGAAGCCAAATCTTCAGTTTTTTTCTATGAGCTGCAACTTGTTGTCTATATTATCTTTTCCCCATTTATTCCAGTCTTTTATCTTGGGGAAAGAATCCATGTCCTGAACTTTTTTATATTTTTCTGTATGACTTTATTATAGTACTAAAAGCAGAGACATTACTTTGTCAACAAAGGTCTGTCTGGTCAAGGCTATGGTTTTCCCAGTGGTCATGTATGAATGTGAGAGTTGAACTACAAAGAAAGCTGAGCACTGAAGAATTGATGCTTTTGAATTGAACCGTGGTGTTGGAGAAGACTCTTGAGAGTCCCTTGGACTGCAAGGAGATCCAACCAGTCCATCCTAAAGGAAATCAGTCCTGGGTGTTCATTGGAAGGACTGATGTTGAAGCTGAAACTCTAATACTTTGGCCACTTGATGCAAAGAGCTGACTCATTTGAAAAGACCCTGATACTGGGAAAGATTGAGGGCGGGAGGAGAAGGGGACGACAGAGGATGAGATGGTTGGATGGCATCACCGATACAATGGACATGGGTTTGGGTGGACTCCAGGAGTTGGTGATGGACAGGGAGGCCTGGCATGCTGCAGTTCATGGGGTCACAAAGAGTTGGACACGACTGAGTGACTGGACTGAACTGAACTGAGAATCGAGATAGAGCTATCTAGATAATTTGAGTTTACTGAATACCTATTAGATTGCCTCTTGATTTGCCCATCATGGGGATGAGAGAAACTGCTGAAAAATATGAAACTGGAATTACAATGATGGAAGGGAATATTTTTTGGATATTTCCCAATGCCCTTCTAGACCTACTCTCCACCTACTATGGCTGATACTTATGGATTGTATTTATTTGCTCCCTTGCCCTCTTATTTCCACTTGAGTTGAGCCAATGGGAGTCACTGGAAGGAAATCTGAAGGGCAGAAGGAGTGAGGTTAGGGTGTTCCTTCACATAGTTCCCTCTCTGCAGGACCTCTTATCTGCTTTCCTCCTGAGTCTACAGCTTCTTCTGAGACACACAGCTTCTCCTGCACACACAGCTCCAACCCTCTTCAAGTTCCAGTAATTGCCTGTTCTTTCAGATCTAAGGACATCAAGACTCCCTGGTATTTTAGCCTTGAGGTGCTTCAGTTTCACTTGTTGATTTCCCTAACCCTGACCACCCCTTCTAAGTCAGTTCAGTTCAGTCGCTCTGTCGTGTCCAACTCATTGTGACCCCATGGACTGTAGCATGCCAGGCTTCCCTGTCCATCACCAACTCCTGGAGCTTACCCCTTCTAAAGATCTCTCCATTAAACTCTCTCCTTACTCATCTATATCCTGTTGGGATTATAACTGATACAGATGGTGGCATAACTTTCTGAGTCACTGTGACAATCACAATTTGCCTTTTATTTTATTTTTAATAGAGTGAAGTGCTTTCTAATTCAATGCTGATATTTATTTCTTAGAAAGAAAAACAAAAAAGCCCTCAAAGCCAGCCATATAACTTCCCTGAGATGGATGTTTTAGGAGACTGCATGTAATTGTAAGCTATGATCTTCAGTGACTGTGGAGCAAACCAAATTTCTTACTCAGCACTGTACTTTCATAAGCTTGTTTATGTAATAAAGATGTTTCCTGCACAATGATTCAATGATCCGTTATGAGCCAGCCTTGTTCATTCTAACAAATTGTTTTAGGAGCTTAATTGACTTAGTCCTTGCATACAAGATAAAACTTGCTCAGGAACCCCTTTGATTATTAGAGTAATTATGTAGACGAGAGTGAATTAAATGATTGTGTGAATAACAAATAATAGTCACACTGACTACTTTTCCCCTCTGATAAGTGAGAGAATAATAAGCAAGATCACAGTATTAGAAATGAGAAATATTGACATTTAGGTAATTCTTGCCTGGAAAAATCCCATGGACGGAGGAGCCTGGTAGGCTGCAGTCCATGAGGTCGCTAAGAGTCGGACACGACTGAGCGACTTCACTTTCACTTTTCACTTTCCTGCATTGGAGAATGAAATGGCAACCCACTCCAGTGTTCTTGCCTGGAGAATCCCAGGGATGGGGGAGCCTGGTGGGCTGCCATCTATGGGGTCGCACAGAGTCGGACACAACTGAGGCGACTTAGCAGCAGCAGCAGCAGGTAATTCTTGATTTATGGAAGAATATGGTAATTCTAAAATATTACTACTATCCAGGTTTTTCCTTTTTAAGACAAAATTTCTCTTTTAGTCAAGGGCATTCATTCATCAGATATTTTACATTATGACATATGACTTTGCACACATGCTTCTGCAAATGTGACAACTATTTAGCTGATAGCAATGTTACTTTGGCAATAATCTTAAATTCTCTTTTAAGGTTGCTCTATAACTAGTACTAGGAAATGTATACTTTTTGAAGCGTATCAAAAAACAATTTCTATAGAATGTTCTTTCCTCATTTTTGTCGTGGAGCCAATTGACACCTGAGTTAATGAAGAAATCTCTCAACATGGCTGGAAGCTATCATAGCATGAGCTCTAAAAATGTAAGGTAAAATGAAGGAAGGAGACTTTTCTCTATCATTTTAAAAATAGTTTGATGAAGCAATATAAAATTTATGCATTCATCTGTTTTAGCAATATATTTGAGTGCCTTATTTGTTTCAGGCACTGGACTAGGCACTCAGGATGCTCTAGGGAAAAAGCCAACGTCACTGAAATATTCCTTGTAATCAGGAGTTCTGTTCAACTATTTAACAACTTATGCATCCCAGTCTGATACAATCAGCAGTAAAAACGGACTTCGCTGCACCACGCATCTTGGCTGAGGGAGTCCAGGACCTTACTCTTCTTGGTTTCATCGTTGGTTGCCTCTGGACCATTCACTGGGGATTTTCACTTGCTTCTTAGTTGAGACCAGGACCTCTGGGTCTCCCTTCCTCCCTCTGTGTCCTCTGCTCCTGTGGTTATGGACTGCACCAGGCCTTTAGACTTTTCACTGCTCTTTCAAGTATGTCGGTCGTTCAGTCTCAGGTGACGATTTGAATTTTGAGCCTTCTGCTTTCTCAGCTTCCAGTACAATTCAGTTCAGTTCAGTTCAGTCATTCAGTCATGTCCAACTATTTGCAACCCCATGAATCGCAGCACGCCAGGCCTCCCTGTCCATCACCAACTCCCGGAGTTCACTCAGACTCACGTCCATCGAGTCAGTGATGCCATCCAGCCATCTCATCCTCTGTCATCCCCTTCTCCTCCTGCCCCCGATCCCTCCCAGCATCAGAGTCTTTTCCAATGAGTCAACTCCTCCCATGAGGTGGCCAAAGTACTGGAGTTTCAGCTTTAGCATCATTCCTTCCAAAGAAATCCCAGGGCTGATCTCCTTCAAAATGGACTGGTTGGATCTCCTTGCAGTCCGAGGGACTCTCAAGAGTCTTCTCCAACACCACAGTTCAAAAGCATCAATTCTTCGGCACTCAGCTTTCTTCACAGTCCAACTCTCACATCCATCCACGACCACTGGAAAAACCACAGCCTTGACTAGATGGACTTTTGTTGGCAAAGTAATGTCTCTGCTTTTGAATATGCTATCTAGGTTGGTCATAACTTTTCTTGCAAGGAGTAAATGTCTTTTAATTTCATGGCTGCAGTCACCATCTGCAGTGATTTTGGAGCCCAAAAAAGTTAAGTATGACACTGTCTCCACTGTTTCCCCATCTATTTCCCATGAAGTGATGGGACCGGATGCCATGATCTTCATTTTCGGAATGTTGAGCTTTAAGCCAACTTTTTCACTGTCCTCTTTCACTTTCATCAAGAGGTCTTTTTAGTTCCTCTTCACTTTCTGCCATAAGGGTGGTGTCATCTGCATATCTGAGGTGATGGATATTTCTCCTGGCAATCTTGATTCCAGCTTGTGCTTCTTCCAGCCCCGCTTCCAGTTACCCCCTTGATATTTTTGTTGTCTTGATTGTATTCTAAAACATATTCCACTTCTTCCGTCTGCACATGACCTTCTTTCTCTGACCATCACTTGGCACTTCATCTCTACTTTTCTTATATTGTTTGTTTCTCTTGATTATTTAAGTAAAGGTCTTAACATTCCTTCTAGATTTAAACTCTTTGATAGCAGGGAGCAAGTCCTATAGAACTGGAAATATACCAATAGCATCTAATATTAAAGAATTATTGTTACTTTCTTCAGTATGATGATGATATTATGATTATGGTTTTAAAATTCCTCACCTAATACAGATATGCCATGAAATATTTATGAGGTAAAATTGATATCTGGTATTTATTTTAAAAGTATCTTAGGAAACAAATTTTAGGATATAGAATAGGTAAAAGAAGAATAATAAAATAATTTGTTATTATTAAAGTTGGATGATGGATACACTGAAGGGTCACTGTAATTATCTTTATGTGTGAAAATTTACATACTAAAAGTTAAATTATATAAATATAGATAATGTAAATATAAATTATATACAGCTATGATATAAAGAAATATACAAATAAACAATAAAATCCAGATGAAAATATTTCTTTATTAACAGAATTGACCTTGAAACTGCCCCTTGCCTTGTTCTAATTTGATTTCTGGACAATATAAATGTCCTCCCCGTGTATCTAAAGGGGTTGTCATCTGGGTGGCCACTTTGGCTCACAATAGTTTCCTTTTTCTCTGGGAATGGATCAAAACACTGGAATGAGCCTCTAGTGGTCATGCCTGTACTATGGGACCCTGATACTTCAGTCAAACTTGGTCGATCCAGGTGTAGGCGGACAGTTGACAGAACCTGGGCCAATCACAGCCTCTCTGCTGACAATTTGAAACTTGTGAGAGAGAAGTACAAACTGATCTGATTGGAGGCCTGCTCTAGTCACGGCAGTGCCCAGAGATAAGGCCTCTGAACTCTCGCCCTGAGCTTTCCTACTTAGTTGCTTTTGAACCTGCCTTCCAGTGGTTTGGTTGACCACTCTCCCACTGATCCTGTGAAATGCCCTAGTATTCATCCAGTAAGCCACTCCTCCCCCATTTTTTAAATTTAAGTTATCCAGAATTTGTTTCTGTTACTTAGAATTAAAAACATTTATCTCATGTACCATCTGAATGAGATGAGCTCACTCACATTACAAGGAATAGACTGTCTGAATCCAATGCAATTCTGCACATGAAACGTTATCATCCAGTATTATGCAGAAGATTTTCTGTCTCCTGTCTCACTGTAAACACATAATAATTAATTATAATTGCTTAATAATAGTTAAATACCTACTATATGTCTATACTGTAACAAATGCCGACTATTCAAAGAGAAGGAAAACACATTCCCTGCCCTCATGGAGTTACAATTTTATGGGGAGACAGATATCTTCAGGAATGACACTGGCTGTTGTACTATTATAGAGACGAGTATCCAAAAGGACGGAACTGTGTTTCTAAGAAGCAGAGAACAAGAGAACTTGATTTGGAGTAGATGATGGAGGTGGGGAATGAAGTTGAGGGCTTTTTTTTTTCTTTTTATTGAAGGATAGTTGCTTTACAGTTATTTTCTACTATACAACGAAGTGAATCAGCCACATGTAGACATATATCTCCTCTTTTTTGGATTTCCTTCCCATCTCCATCACTGCAGAGCACGGAGTAGAGTTCTCTGAGCTGTACAGTGGGTTCTCACTCGTTATCTGTTTTATAGATAGTGTCAATAGTGTAGGGCATCCTAGGAGGCACGTAATAAAGAATCAATAGTGCGGGGCTTCCCAGGAAGTGCAGTAGTAAAGAATCTGCCTGTCAATGCAGGAGGTGTGGGTTCGATCTCTGGGTCAGGACAATCCCTTGGAAGAGGAAATGGCAACCCACTCCAGTATTCTTGCACTTAAAATCCTATGAACAGAGGGGTCTGCAGGGCTACAGTCCATAGGGTTGCAGGGTCAGACAAAGTTTAGTGACTGAGCACACACACACATGCATCAATAGTGTATATATGTTATTCCCCATCTCCCAAATTCATCCCACTCACCATTTCCCTCCTTGATGTCCACGTTTGTTCTCTGTATCTGTGTCTCTGATTCCACTTTGCCAATAAGATTATCTATACCAAAAAAAAAAAAAAGATCATCTATACCATTTTCTAGATTCCACATATATGCACTGCTAACTGCTAAGTCACTTCAGTCATGTCCAACTCTGTGTGACCCCATAGACGGCAGCCCACCAGGTCCCCTGTCCCTGGGATTCTCCAGGCAAGAGTACTGGAGTGGGGTGCCATTGCCTTCTCCAGCCATTAGGGTGGAGTTAATGGAGTTTGTTTAATAGTTAAACAAACTAGTACATTCACTTTATTACAGGTTCAAAAGCTCCATCAGGTTTATTGGCTTGAATTGTGACACATGTATGTCCTTTCCAAGATGGCTAACAGTAAGGGCCACCAACGTAGGATGGCTGGCTTAGAAACTAATTGTGATTCCTGACCCCTAGGCTAGAGAAAAGCCCAGATTTCCTAAGATATATGGTTGTTGTTTTTTGTTTGTTTGTTTGTTTTTTGAGCAATGAAGTTGATAAAGGAAATAGCTACTTCCTGAACAGCTAGCCATATATGAGGCAGATAGGTCAAATAACCTGGACAGGAGGGGTTCTTTGGGAAGAACCATAGGGAAGCCATAGGGAAGAAATCTGACTGGAGAGAATTCCAGAGAGAAAGAAAAGATAGCAATTAAAGCAGTAAATGTCAACAGCTCTCTTGAGGAATTTTGCTATAAAAGCTAGAAGAGAAGCAAGGTAATATCTGGTGAAGGATGTAGGGCCCAGAAAGACTTGTAGGATTAGATGTAAATATGTATGTATTTGGGCTTCCCTGGTGGCTCAGATGATAAAGAATCTGTCTGCAGAACAGGAGATGTGGGTTTGTTCCCTGAGTCGGGAAGATCCCTTGGAGAAGGGAATGGCAACCCATTCCAGTGTTCTTGCCTGGAGAATTCCATGGACAGAGGAGCCTGGTGGGCTGTAGTCCATGGGGTTGCAAAGAGTCAAATACGACTGATCAAGTAACACACACACACACGTATATATTTAAGACTGGAGAAATTACTGCATGTTTAATGTTGGTGGACATAAGCCTATGAAAAGGCCAAAACTGAGATGCAGAAGAGAGAAGAAAGAGTTGGAATGATGTCATTTAAGAGAGAGGTGGAAGGTATGAATGCACGGGTGGAGGAGTTGGTCTCAGAAGGAAGACTCAGGACTCAGATGATGGTTAGCATTTTTAGCAATATGGTATATTTTAAATGAAGTATAGATAGATAGATATAGATATGCTATCCTACACTTGATAGACTATAGTATAACATAACATAACTTTTATATGAACTGGGAAGCCAAAAAATGTGTTTGGCTCATTTTATTACAACTTCCCCTTTACTGTGGTGGCTGGAACCCTCCCTGCAATATCTCTGGGATATGCCTGTACTTTATAAATGACAGGGACAATATGAGTTTGAACTCAAGGCCCACATTGCTGTTTGCGCTATACCTATCGCCTCTCATTCCACCATACATGTCTGGTTTTTTGAAAGTAGAGACTATGCTGTATTCTTTTATCTCCGCTAGTGTAGTGTCTGGCACCTAGCAGACATGCAACATATTTTTTCTTAACTTTTTATTTTGTATTGGAGTATAACCGATTAACAATGTTGTGGTAGTTTCAGGTGACAGAGAAGGGACTCAGCCATACATATACATGTATCCGTTCTCCCCCAAACTCCCCTTCCATCCAGGCTGCCAGATAACATTGAGCAGAGTTCCCTGGGCTATACAGTAGGTCCCTGTTGGTTGCGTGCCTGCGTGCTAAGTCGCTTCAGTCATATCTGACTCTGTGGCCCCATGGACTGTAGCATGTCAGAATCCTCTGTCTGTGAGTTTCTCCAGACAAGAATGCTGGAGTGGGTTGCCATGCCCTCCTCTAGGGGATCTTCCCGACCCGGGGTTCAAACCTGCATCTCTTAGGTCTCCTGCACTGGCAGGCAAGTTCTTTACCACTAGCGCCATCTGGGAAGCCCCCTTGTTGTTTATACATTTTAAATATAGCAGCAACACATTTTTTGAATGAATGGAGGGGAAATGTCACTTACCAGTTAACCTCTATAGGTTTTCCCCACTATCTGAAAGTTCCTAAGGCAAAATGGGGTAAAGCAAAGAAGCAATTACTTTAGGACACATTTTGCTAATGAACACACAAAGTTAATCCAGATAACACGCAGATGCTCACAGACACAGTTCAAAGCTCTGGTGGCTTGATGTTGAGATGCTGTGTGGAGTTCCCGGGAAAGGAGGTTGGCCACGCCACTCTCTCTGCTCACTGAGCACACTGCCTCTATAACTGGGTCACTGCAAAACCAACACTGAACGCTATTTTTGCTTTTGGCCTTTTCCCATAAAAGTAAAAATATTCTTCAGGTCTCTTTTGGTTATCAAAAACCAGCTACAATGTTAAACCGTTCATAAAAGCTGAGTACACATAAAGGGAACTTCTGAAAAGTGGGAGATACCTGTATTTCTTTTCTTTGGGAATACCTGTAGCAGGTCTTGGATACCATATTATTTCCCAGATAAATAATTTTTATGCTCTTTTTCACTTTTAATCACCGGCTGTACCTTTTATACCCTTGATTTGCTCCTATATGCATTCCTTGCTGAAAATACAGATACATCATGCCTCAGAGACAAAGATGTATCTGGCAACTTGAAATAGAAAATAAAAATGCAGACAATGATAATATTTCGTGAGTCTGGGGTGAAAATCATAGGGAGACATTGTTAAAAACACTTTAAGTCCACCCTGACTTTTTCTTAACACCCATTGTTTACTTGGATACACTTTTGGCGAGGTCAGGTCTGTTACGCCGCTGCTAGAATGAAGAGGTTCTGTCTTGAGTATCCTAGCATATATATAGCAAATACATAGTTTACTGATTGTCATAGAATATTATAATCATTAAAACATATATACATGCCTTAGGAAATGGCTTATGTGTTCCATGTGCTCAGTCATGTGCGACTCTTTGCAAACCCATGGACTGTAGGTCACCAGGCTCCTCTGCCCATGGGATTTTCCAGGCAAGAATACTGAAGTGGATTGCTGTTTTCTTCTCCAGGGAATCTTCCCTACCCAGGTATTGAACTTACATGTCCCATGTCTCATGCTTTGCTTAAGAAATTCCAAATGAATGATACAAATAGCAAGTCTAGACATTGTAATTCTTATTTGCTTAGCCAAAAACTAAGTATGCTGACATATTTTATAGAGGGTTTAACAGAAATGCTTGCCACATTCAAGAGCCACAGTATTCCCTGTCGGCAGGACATTCTGTGGTAGGGAAAATGCAAACCAAGTCTTGCTTTTATTCCTAAGGTAATGTTTTAGCTTCTGCCTTGAGAGTTCTAATATGGAAATAAGTGAATCAAAAGTCATAGAGCACTGAAATTTTACGAGTGAGCAAAGAAATTAGATTAATAAACAAATATGATTTCAAGTGTTTAAATTTTTACTGATTTGTTCTTATTAAACTTTCCTCGACCTTCTTTCCAAAAATTTCAAATTGACAGAAATATCAAAAGAATAATTACATGAGTATACATATACTCTTCTCCTAGATTAACCAGTTAACATTTTGCCATGTCTGTTTTATCCCCCACCTTTGTAACTAATAACATTTTGAAAAGAGTTTTGATAAGTAATAATAAATTTCACAGTCATTCATTCTATTGTCTTTAGCTACAACTAGATATATAAAAAAGCTCTATGAGGGCAGGAACTAGGCCTATCTTGCTCAATGCTGCATCCCCAGCACCTAAAGTGATGCTTGGCATATAGTAAAAGCTCACTAAGGGCTTCCCTGATGGCTCAGTGGGTAAAGAATGCACTTGTCTTGTCTCTAATGCAGGAGGCACAGGAGACAGTAGGTTCTATCCCTGGGTCAGGAAGATGCCATGGAGATGGGAATGGCAACCCATTCCAGTATTCTTGCCTGGAGAATCCCATGGGCAGAGGAGCCTGGTGGGCTACAGTCCATGGGGTTGCAAAGAGTCGGACAGTATTGAGCAAGTATTCATGCACACAAAAGCTCAATAAATATTCACGGACTCATGGACTGAGTTGTTCCTTATGTACTTGACCTTTACAAGCAGCACAAATCAATCAAAGCTTGAAAGAAATTGTTGATTTGATCTTAAAGCAAAATATTCAAAAGTGTACACAAGTCTGAAGGGAAACCTTTTATATCTCTCAGCACTTATTATAATGCCTTGCATCAGATAGGGCTCATTAAATACTCCTTGAATGACAGAACAAAGAAAACCTGATTAGAGTTTCCAAGATAGTCCTGACTATGATGGAAATGTTGGAAAATAAGCCACAATGATAGAAACTTAAGGGATGATTGTATTCAGATTGGGACAAGCCATAAATGAAGCTGTCAGTCCTGTTACAAGGCTGAGTTCTTGCCAGAATTTAAGGGAAGAGGAAGTACAATGAACACAGACAGAAAATAAGTAAATTAACTGGGACTCCCCTGGCAGTCCAGCAGTTAAGACTTTTCCTTCCAGTGCAGGGGGTATGGGTTCTATCCTTGGTCGAGGAGCTAAGATCCCCTATGCCTCAGGGCCCTCAAACCAGAACATGCACAACAGAAGCAATATTGTAACAAATTTAATAAAGGCTTTAAAAATGGAGGAAAAAGTAAAATAACTTAAAGTACTACACAGAATTCTAAGACACACAAAGGAATTTCTTAAGAGTGAATGCTGTTAAATTTTGAACTTGGATATTTACAGAGGTTATTCTCTTCTGTAGCTTTCTTCTTCTCTGGAGGAATTTATTATAAAGTGGAAAGTCCCTGGGCTCTTTTTAATATGTTTCTGACTAAAAAGACCACATCTAAACATATCAAATAGATAAAAAAGAATGCCAACAGGATATTTCTCCACTGCTTACATAATAAAGTCCAAATAGCAGCATACAATTCAAGGTCCTCTGCAAAACTAGCTCCCAACTATCTCAATACCTTCATTGTTCTTGTCCCACATCCAGCCTGGGTTGTGGCCCAGAGTTTTTCTAACTGAGTTCTATGAAACTCTACTTTCTCTAAACATCCAGTATCTCTAATACAAAACATCTGATGTTAAATATTTTGCATGGGGAACAAAGTGTGGGAAGTGTTTTCTATTATATTCTTCATCCACATATTGGGGATTCAATGATAAATGAATCTCATTAGTCCAATTAGATCTACATTAGCTCAATTAGAGGCTTTGAAAAATTTTACAGTGTGTAGCTTACCAAACTTACTTGATCAAGTAATTTTTTTGGTGGCAAATTATTTATTAACATCATAAAAGACACTTGTGTTCCCTAGAATACCGTTTGCAAATGCTGCTTAATCATCATACTGCTCGGAATTCCTTGAATGTTGCTCATGCCATTTCTGACTGGAATAACAGTTTGTTTAGAAAAAGCCCCATCCTCAAAAAGATATACCAAAGCACTTATAAAAAGGAAGCCGCAAAAGATAGAGGTGACTGGTGAACTATTTCTGTGATGTAAACCTTTGTCGATCTGCCCTTCAAGGCCTTTGATCAACTCTATAAGGAAGTTAGAAGCCAGCCTTTATATATAGTTTTCTTTATTTCTTTATGTTGACTAATTTCAGTCTCAAAATTTAGTCATTTGGACTTTTGTCTGGGATAAAGATTCTTTAGAATCAAGAGATATGTACAATAACTTACATGTGAAATGATGGAGTGATATTTAAGCTGTTTTTGTGAAGTAGATGATAGCATCTGGTAAGTTAAAAAGAACCATTCATTAAGTTTTGTAGGATTTATTCAAAGGAGTGCCAATTATTTGAAAGAGTGACATATATTTAAATTAGTAAAATGAGAGTCACCTGGACTTCCCTGGTGGCTCAGACAGTAAAGCGTCTGCCTACAATGCGGGAGACCTGAGTTCAATCCCTGGGTTGGGAAGATCTCCTAGAGAGGGAAATGGCAACCCACTCCAGTACTCTCACCTGGAAAATCCCATGGACAGAGGAACCTGGTAGGCGACAGTCCATGGGGTCACAAAGAGTCAGACACAACTGAGCAACTTCACTTTCACTTCCTTGGTGAGCAGAAATGACCTGGGCTGACATATGCTTGTGTGCTTATTTAGAGAACTAGAAAATGAATAAATTATTTGTATTGAGTACTCATTACCTTGTCTCTTTCTCTAAGATGTCCATAAATTTATTCGTTTATTCACTGACTTTTACTGTTTACTGTTAAGAGACAATTTTTCATGTGTTTCTCATGTTCCTGTACATCTTATGAGCAAAGGTACTGAGACAGTCTTTTGTTCTGGATCCTCTTTTCAAAGAGGAATAGAAGATAGAAATGATATTTCCCTCGACCTCTGTGGTGGTCCAGAGGCTATGACTCCATGCTCCTAATGCAGGGGGCCAAGGTTTGATCCCTGGTTGGGGAACTAGATCCCACGTGCCACAGCTAAAAGATCCAGGGTGCAGCAACTAAGAGCCGGTAAATAAATATAAATAAATAAATAAATGTTATTTATTATTTTTTATTTGCCAGCTGCAAATAAATAAATATTAAAAAAAAAAAGAAATGATATCTCACACTGGAGCAGAGGGCTAGTTCTTTCACTGTCTAGTGTAATAACTATAATATCTCCCTCTGAAGCACCTCTAGACAGGTTTTCTTGTCCATTTTTTATAATAAAAGATTGGAGTTTCCCAAGGCCACAGTTTCTCAGTTGTACTGCAAACATACTGCGTGAACTGCCTCTGCGCAGGTTGCTCCATGTAACTCCTGTGGGGCTTGAGGGATGAGGGGAAGCAATGGGAACAAGAAGCTCAAGGTGCTGCTCGTGCCATGAGTGATAAGATCCTTTGTCTCTGACCTTGAAGGCTTGCGTCTTCAGCCAGTATCTGAGGAACTGTCAGCCTGCAGAGCTTGGTAAAATCTCAGGGCCGTAACAGTGCTTGACACTTGCAAAGAAGTGTCCTTTTCAGGTCATGGGTTTGGAAGGGTTTTCTCCCTAGGTGTTATCAAGGCTTGCCCTAAATCAGGACCACCAGTGTGGATCATTGCTGGATGATCAGGGTGGGGCAGAGTGAATTGGGAGGGGAAAGCTTAAGATGAGGCAAACATCACATGAACAGGAGTGATCTGGAATCATTTATGAAATGCAATGTAGGCTGAGTTCAGAGTTTACCTGAATGACAGACTAGGAAACAGGGAGCTCTCTGAGGCCAGGGTGACTCAGGGAGGCACATAGCCCAGACAAAGGTAGTCAGAAACAGGTTGGCAAAAAGTACCCCTTTGGTTCCTTTCCATTCTAGAGCATGCCTTTCATCCAGATTGGCTTGTTTTCCCTCCTCCAAAAGGGGCCCTTCAGTCAGACTTCGTTTTCTTAAAGTTGTTGAAACCCTGGACTGTTCTAGACCCAGACAGGGCAGGCCCTGGTCATTTTCACTGTCCATGTTTAAGAGAAAGCCATGCTCTTTGCTTGATGGAGGATATTGGCCGAACCCTGAGACTTTGCTTTCTTTAGGATGTGTTGGTTCCTGGTGTCCATTGTCCAGGCTCTTCTCCAGGATGGTCTTTCTGCTCCTGAGACCTGTCTGCTGGTTAGAAATGGGGCATTTTGGGCCATAAGAGATCACTCTGGCAAACAAAAACAAACAAAAGCCAAGCTGATAGTGGCTTAAACAGTAACAAATGTCCAAGTGATGTGTCATTCTGTTTTTTTCTGTATAAACAGTCATGGTTCCCTCAGGAATTTGGAACTGTTGGCCGTATTCTTTCTAAAGGGGAATGTAGTTAAAATAGCAACAGTCAGTCCAAGCTGGCAACCCAGAGAAGTGGTGGCTAAGCCTCTTTGTACTCAGAAATAGACTTACACAAAAGGGTTATGCCATATAATGCAAAGGGCATGGTGTGATCACATGAAAGTTTAACACTCTTATTAATTTTGCCCTCATGTATAGTGTTCTTCTAAATGGTTGATAAGCTATTCTATCACTGTTGGCAGGATCTAAAAAAATTTTTTTATATCTTTAAGGGAAACATTCAGGAGCAATTTAAGTATTTTCAAAGTCTATCACTGACTCAGAGGACATGAATTTGAGCAAACTCTGGGAGATAGTGAAGGACAGGGAAGCCTGGCATGCTGCAGTCCATGGGATTGCAAAGAGTTGGACACAACTAAGCGACTGAACAAAAACAACATAATGTCCTGTGTTGCCCTTCAGTTTGATTATTTTTATCTTCAGAGGGGAACGTGTGTCTGGATGTTTAATTTGGAATAAAAAAAGGCAAACACAAGTGGAAAAAAGTCTCAAGCAAAACACAGGTCCCAGAGCAGAACTAGTTTCAAAAGGAGGTGTGGAAATTGAAGGGCAGAGTTGGAGGACAATCCAAGAGAAGTTAGTAAAAAGCGATGGTATCCGGAATTCTGGGTGACCACACTGGATTTCAGGAACAGCTTTTTAAGAGGGAAGACCCTTTGACTGGAAGTGCTGGAAAGCAAAAAAGAGGCTTGATGACAAACTGGGAAAAATGATTATGGACAGAAAGATTACTCAAGCATATTAGCGTCTCAGGGTAGGTCATATAACTGCAGCAAAACAAAGCACCAAAGAATGAATGTCTGACCAGAATATTTTAACAAGCAAACTAGGTGGAAAGGGAGCTACTAATAATCTGCTACAACTATCATCCAGTTGTTCTGGGCTCGGGTGGGACTGTGCCTGATAATGGCTTAGGAGCATTATTAACCTGATAATGGTTAGGAGCAACTGGAATAGCAATGGGTCTGTTGGTATCTTCCTCCTTACACTGGAGAACAGAGTTTCTGTGACTGGGAGAATCCTACCAGGCTTGTTTAGGTCAAGAGCCTCTCAATTAAATCCAGGGTAGGTAGGAGCAGGAGAAGAACTAAAGGTCAATAAAGTCACTCAGAGAGGAGATGTGACCACATTACCAATCAGATGGGTCAGAAGGTATCAGAAGTTCTGGGATGGGGTCAGGGATAAGCAGTCCTCCTTTCCTTCATTCATTTTGTGTAAATATGTGTCAGGTGCCATGCTAGGTTTGGGGAATACAAAGATGATAAGACATAATTTAGAGTCTTGAAGGTCAGCTAGACAAACTGATTACAATCAAGTGTGGTCAGAACCATAAATAAAGGTAAGCACAGGACCCTGCAGGAACTTACAAGGCAGTGGTGAGCAGTGCATGCTAAGTCGCAAGGCAGGGGTGAGGAGTGCATGCTAAGTGGTGAGGAGTGCATGCTAAGGCAGTGGTGAGGAGTGCATGCTAAGTGGTGAGGAGTGCATGCTAAGGCAGTGGTGAGGAGTGAATGCTAAGTCGCTTCAATTGTGTCTGATTCTTTGCAAGCCCATGGACTGTAGCCCGCCAGGCTCCTCTGTCCATGGGATTCTCCAGGCAAGAATTCTGGAGTGGGTGGCCATACCCTTCTGGTGAGGAGTACAGGTTGTGAAAGATGGCTTCCAGGAGGAGACGATGGGTGATCTGTGCCAAAAAGGGTGAGTCAGTAGACTGCTGCTGCTGCTAAGTCGCTTCAGTCGTGTCCAACTCTGTGTGACCCCATAGATGGCAGCCCACCAGGCTCCCCCATCCCTGGGATCCTCCAGGCAAGAACACTGGAGTGGGTTGCCATTTCCTTCTCCAATGCATGAAAGTGAAAAGTGAAAGTGAAGTCGCTCAGTCGTGTCCGACTCCTAGCGACCCCATGGACTGCAGCCTACCAGGCTCCTCTGTCCACGGGATTTGCTAGGCAAGAGTATTGGAGTGGGGTGCCATTGCCTTCTCCGGAGCCAGTAGACTATAGGCAGGTAAAGGTGAGGATTGCTCTCAACTGAGGTTTGTGCAAATCCTATAAATTGAGAGAGAATAAGATGCCTTCCAGAACCTTCAAGGTTTCAGGGTAGCTAAGGCTAGAGAGACATGAACAGCACCTTGAATGTCATGATTTCTCTACAGAAGTGGAGGAACTCTAACACTCAGTTTTAGATCTCTCAGACCAGGTCCAATCTTGGGTGACAGTGTCCTCTTAATGATCTCTGGGTCCTTCTCTAAGCAGATGTAACCTTGCTGGGATTCCCCCTCTTCACAGAATAGCCTAAACTGTTTCTTCAAAGGCAGGGTTGAGAGAAGAAATGACCTCTTTATTGCTCATAGGAGATTCTAGCACTCTTCACCCTCAAGTCTTTGGAACAGAGTCATTAACTAGCATATCCAGGTCAACCCACGGTCCTTTTTTTCATTGCTGTTGTTCATTCGCTAAGTCATGTCTGACTCTTTGTGACCCCATGGACTGGAGCCCACCAGGCTCCTCTGTCCATGGGACTTCCCAGGCAAGAATATTGGAGTGGGTTGCCATTTTCTTCTCCAAGGGATCTTCCAGACCCAGGGATCAAACCATGTCTCTTGGGTCTCCTGCACTGAAGGCAGATTCTTTACGGCAACGCCACTGGGGCTTCCCATAAGCCTTCCCTTTTGCAGAAGGGTATGGACTTCTACCCACCATTCCAAATAAATAGCAGACTCTGAGGTATGTGCTTATGACAATCTTTGGGCCTTTTTTCCTGGGAGGACATGTCATATCCCTTAGGTCCTGTGGGATGAATTCATATTTAACATCTTCCTTTCTGGTTTAAAGATGTGACAGAAAATGAAAATGTCATGTTTGTTTAGATATTATCTATGGTGATAGATTGTTGCTATGAATATTTGAGTTGCTATGAATATTTGAGTTGCTATGAATGCTTGAAGAGGCAGAGTGTGCGTGTTAAAGTGAAAAATACTAAGATGTTGTATGAGCTGCAAGATTCTGATGGTTCTGATGCTAGAATGCAAGTAATGAGTCTTGCTTTGCCCACCTCATGTGGTTATTTGAAAGATTAAGTTGCTGAAGGTGTGTGAAAATAAGGTATCACTAGGATGCTATACAAGCATAAGATGTTATTAATCGAAGTGCTCCTTGTCTAGCTTTCTAAAAAAAAGGTTATTCCTTTTTCTTCTGAAATATCTTTTAACCAGAAATGTATGACCATGGTATTATTAAAGACACTTTAATGACATATGGACAAATACATTTTTAAAAACCGATAAAATGTCATTTAGGACTTTTTAAAAATTAATTTTTATTGGAGTGTAGTCAGTTCACAGTGTTGTGTTAGTTTTTGCTATACAGCAAAGTGAATCAGTTATACACAGCTGTTTTTCAAAGCATCTCAAAGCATCGAATAACATTTAGGGTTCTCTTCTCTATTCTAATTCTTTATTTAGGGCTCTACTTGCAAACTGGCAGATATTTGATCCCATAATTCAACATATTTTGCTGTAGGAACAATGAAATAGGTGGCAGTTTTTTGAAAGATAATTGCTTTAAAAGAGAAGTTTAGCTTTGACTGAGAGAAAAGTATTGGCAGTTTCAAAGGGTGCAAAAAATGGGTGTGTTCAGAGAGGAAGCAGTCCAGATCAGTAGGAGTGAGCAGAATGGGTGTTCTAATAGTTTAAATGTGCGCAGGGAAATGAGACATGGGGAAATGAGACATGAAGAAATGCAGGGAGTGGAGAAAGATTTGCAAGAGGCTCATTGTCCTTCCATATGGGTGGTGCTCAATGCATAAGTATTGCTAAATGGGCCCGGATCTTCCCTTTGGTAGCCCTCAGTGTCTAGGATGAAATATCTGTCCTAAGCTCCTCCTATCCAGTCACTCTCTCTGCTTGCCAGGAGGCATACCCCCTCTGTCAGAACTTCCAGAGGAAATCCTCTGGGCGTTTTTGTGGGCAGGAGTATCCTCTCACAGTCCACTAGCAAGGTCGTAGACATTGACTTGGGGCTTGGAAACCTCCCAGGAAGAAGTGGCAGAGACTCATTCTTTTTTTTTTTCTTTCTGATTTTCCCGCCCTGATCAGAGAAGGAGTCCTATAGTGGCTGCAGAGGCAACCTGCTCCCACAGGAACTAGGAGCAGGGCTGGGTGAGGCTCCTTCTGTGCTCAAGGAAATGCATTACTTACACACAATGAAGAGGACTGACCTCAGATTTATTGAGTATCATTTCTCATAATACAGTAGGAGACCTCAAAATGAAATGAATCATTTTATTTACCAAAACTGTATAATTGGACCAGCGTTGCACTTGTGTTTGAGAAGGAATCAAGGAAATTTTAAAGCCCTTGAATATTTAGTGTGGCTGGGAATTATGTCATATAATGATATGTTCATCTGACGTTTTCAGTGAAGTCTTTCTAATTAGTGCTCACAAGTCATCTAATTCTATTTATGGGAGGAATAAATCTAAATACCTGTACAAAACAGGTACTGTGTGCTAAGTCGCTTCAGTTGTGGCTCTTTTGACCCTGTGGACTATAGCCCACCAGGCTTCTCCGACTGTGGGATTCTACAGGCAAGCATACTGGAGTGGGTTCCAATGCCCTTCTCCAGGGGATCTTCTCGACCCAGGGATCGAATCTGTGTCTCTTCTGTTTCCTGCATTGGCAGGTGAGTTCTTTACCACCAGCGCCACCTGGGAAGCCCTTTACAACACACACCCACACACAAAATACTCTTTCAAATGAAAATTCATAAGTAGGTTATGAAAATTCTCTTTCAGTACATTGGTTATTAAGTTCTAGAGCTAAAATACTAAATTGATTGTTTCCTCAAAACAATATTTTATTGAATAAGGGACAGGAACCATGTCAATAGCAGTATAACGAAACATCTGCTGCTTAATCATATAGAAAGCACAATGAATGAGTTTTAACTTTGGATTTTTTCATGTTATGAAAAGAGGTCAGAAACTTTTTAAAAGTGCTGCCTGTGTAATTTTGTACTTAGCAAATCCTGTTTTGAGGTTAGGACGATAACGCATATGCAGGACAGATATTTCTTGTTGAATGGGTGTGGTAAATTTTGCAGAGTGACTGGCTTTTTCTGTCCACCCAGAGGCTTGTGTCTGCCTGTTTCTGGAAGGGTGAGTCTGAATCACAGTGTTTGGGTATTCTTTTCTGCTGCAGAGTGGTTTGAAAGAGGCTAATCTGACCTTAAGGGTATATGCAAATAGAAAAAAAAAAAAAAAACTCACCAAAAAACCTGCCAAGAGATTAGAGTATGTATAAGATTTTAAATACATGCCAAGTATGGAAGAGCTAGAGCTGACTGGTTTATGAAGCACATTCACAGACTTTGAGATCATTTGAATAATTGTAGAATCATTACAAAAAAGCTTTTAATGACCCAGGTAACCACGATGGTGTGGTCACTCACCTAGAGCCAGATATCCTGGAGTGTGAAGTCAAGTGGGTCTTAGGAAGTATTACTACGAACAAAGCCAGTGAAGGTGATGGAATTCCAGTTGAGCTATTTCAAATCCTAAAAGATGATGCTGTTAAAGTGTTGCACTCATTATGCCAACAAATTTAGAAAACTCAGCAGTGGCCTCAGGACTGGAAAAGGTCAGTTTTCATTCCAATCCCAAGGAATATTCAGATAACTGTATAAAAGGCAATGGCACCCCACTCCAGTACTCTTTTGCCTAGAAAATCCCATGGTTGGAGGAGCCTGGTAGGCTTCAGTCCATGGGGTCTCTAAGAATCGGACACGGCTGAGTGACTTCACTTTCACTTTTCACTTTCATGCATTGCAGAAGGAAATGGCAACCCACTCCAGTGTTCTTGCCTGGAGAATCCCAGGGACGGGAGAGCCTGGTGGGCTGGTGTCTATAGGGTCTCACAGAGTCAGACACGACTGAAATGACTTAGCAGCAGCAGCAGCAGCACTCATTTCACATTCTAGCAAGATTGTGCTCAAAATCCTTCAAGCTATGCTTCAACAGTATGTGAATTGAGAACTTCCAGATGTACAAACTGGATTTAGAAAAGGCAGAGGAACCAGAGATCAAATTGCCAACATAAGCTGGATCATAGAAAAATCAAGGGAATTCCAAAAAAATATTTACTTCTGCTCTATTGACTGTGCTAAGGCCTTTGACTATGTGTATCACAATGAACTGTGGAATATTCTTATATAGATGTAAATACCAGACCCCGTTACCTCCTGAAAAACCTGTATGCCGGACAAGAAGCAACAGTTGGAACTGGACATGAAACAACAGACTGGTTCCAAATTGGGAAAAGAGTACATCAAGGCTGTATATTGTCATCTTGCTTATTTAACTTATATACAGAGTACATCATATGAAATGCTGAACTGGATGACTCACAAGCTGGAATCAAGATTGCCGGGAGAAATATCAACATCCTCTGATATGCAGATGATACCACTTTAATGGCAGAAAGTGAAGAGGAACTAAAGAGCTTCTTGATGAAGGTGAAAGAGGAGAGTGAAAAAGCTGGCTTAAAACTCAACATTCAAAAAACAAAGATCGTGACATACGGTCCTATCACTTCATGACAAATAATGGAAACAGTGTCAGATTTCATTTTCTCAGGCTCCAAAATCAATGCAGATGGTGCCTCCAGCCACAAAATTAAAAGATACTTGCTTCTTGGAAGAAAAACTAGACACTGTATTAAAAAGCAGAGACATCACTTTGCCAACAAAGGTCCATGTAGTCAAAGCTATGGTTTTTCCAGTAGTCATGTATGGATGTGAGACTATGAAGAAGTCTGAGTGCTGAAGAATTGATGTTTTTGAACTGTGGTGCTGGAGAAGACTCTTGCAAGTCCCTTGGACTGCAGGGAGATCAAACTAGTCAATCCTAGAAGAAATCAACTCTGAATATTCATTGGAAGGACTGATGCTGAAGCTGAAACTCCAATACTTTGGCCACCTGATGCAAAGAGCTGACTCATTAGAAAAGACCCTGATGCTGGGAAAGATTGAGGTCAGGAGGAAAAGGGTATGACAAAGGATGAGATGGCTGGATGGCATCACCGACACAATGAACATGAGTTTAATCAGACTCTGGGAGATAGTGAAGGATAGCGAAGCTTGGCATGCTGCAGTCCATGGGGTTGCAAAGAGTGGGACATGACTGAGTGACTGAACAGCAAGAATCAGAAAATGGACTGCCTGCCAGTGCAGGAAACAGGTTCAATCCCTCAATCAAGAAGATCCCCTGGAGCAGGAAATGGCAACCCACCCCAGTATTCTTGCCTCAGAAGTCCCATGGACAGAGGAGCCTGGGAGGCTATGGTCCATGGGGTCGCAAGAGTCAGACATTACTGAGTGACTGAGAATGCATGAAGTTTCTTTTTCTTAAAAGATTTTAATTAAACTTTTAGAAATTGAAGTAGAACATTCATAGAACATTGAAAACTGTTCAAATCAAGTCGCTATTTGTTTAGGGCCTTCCCTGGTGGTTTAGTGGATAAAACTCTGCGGTCTCAGTGCAGGGGGCCAGGGTTCCATCCTTGGTCAGGGAGCCACATGCCAAAGCTAAGAGTTCACATGCCTCAGCTAAAGATCCTGCATTCCTGAATGAAGACCCAGCATAGCCAAATAAATAATTTTTATAAAAGTATATGTTTATTTTTTAGATGGATATTTAGATCATTGAACTGTAGCCCTCTGTTTCCTTAATGTTAGCATTTAAAGCTCTAAATTTCATCCTAAACACAGTTTTAGTTGCATCTTTCATATTTGATATTTCACATTTTCTGTTTTATTAATAATTTGGTTCAATTTTATTGTGAGCGATTCTTTGACCAATGGGTTTTTTTCTTAAAGCTTTCTTCCCCAAACATTTGGGCCTCTTCTATTAATAGTTCCTTTTAATAATTTATTTCCAGCCTCATTTCATAAGATTAATGATTTAAATTCTTTGAAGTTTGTTGAGACTTGATTTGTAGTCCAACACTTGGTTATACTTTTAAGTATACACGTATACTTAAAAAAAATACATATGTTACACATACCAGTTAAATGAGGCTCATTAATCATGTTTGTAAAAATCTTCTAAATCCTAAGATTTTCTTTTTGGCTTGTTCTTTACTGAGAGTGATGCATCCAGATCTTTAAATCTAGTCTTGATGCATCCATTTTTCCTTTGGTTCTGTCAAATTTTCCTTCTTTTGAGGCTATGTTATTAAAAGTACACACTTTTATTATCATTAAGTTAACTTAGTGGATTGACCCTTTTATATTGATCATATATTTGCTACCTCTAGTAAAGCCTTTCCCCCCTAATATTAGTACAGCTCTAGCAAGTTTTTGTTATCGCACAGTATATATTTCTCCAGTATTTTGTTTTTAACCCCTCCATGTCCTTATGTTTTCAAGATGTGTGTCTTTTAAGGAATATATAATTGAGTTTTATTTTTAAATCCAGTCTGATTTCATTCAAATTGCTATTTTTATTTTCAAATCTATTGTTTTATTATTTCCTGCTTGTTACTGTTTCTTCTTTCTCTTTCTTCCCTCCTTTGAATTGATAAAATATTTTTATAAATCTATTTGGTCCTCCATGAACTATTGATTATGTTATTTCATAATATTTTCTAGTGGTTACCATAGACATTACAACATGCATTTGTGACTTAATAGAATCTACACAAGTTAGTCACTTCCTAAAAATGTCAAGATATTCAAACACTGACTCCGTATGCTGCATTCTTGCCTTTTTTCTTATATTTTCATGTTTAAGTGTAGTGAGTCCCTTCCAGGAGAAGTATTATTGTTTTCTACTGTAGCAATTATTTAGAGTTTCTTTCTACTGCTTTTCATTCTATCTTACATTTAAGTATTTCTACTTGCAGTTATTTTTCTTCTGACTGAAGAACGAGTTTTAATTTTCCTTTTATTACTGATCTGCTAAGGATGAATTCTCTGTTTTTGTTTTTAAATGTTTTTATTTCTTCACATTTTAAAAATAGCTATTTTTTAATTAGAAATAGCTTTATTTTTGTGGTATGTGCTTTTTACATACCACAAAATTCACCTTCTTCTTCATTTTATTTTTTCCTGTTTCCTTTACTTTTAAAAAAATTGTGGTAAAATTACAACATAAAATTTATCATAAAATTAACCATTAAGTGTATAGTTAACCATTTTAAGAATAAGTTCAATAATGTTACATACATTCATATTGTCATGCAATCAATCTCTACAAATTTTCATCTTGTAAAACTGAACCTTTACTTTTGATGGTTGGTTTTGGGGCTATGGAAATATAGCTTGTCAGTTACTTTCTTCCAACACTTATGGTAAGACAGCTGTCAGTATTATTGTTGGTTATTTGAAGGAAATATTTTTTGTTTCCTTTGCCATAAATGATAGTTACATTATTTGATTATTTGTAGATTCATTCCTGTTGTCCACTTTCCTGTTGTTGTTTAGGCTTCTGGTTTTTGATAACTTGGCCTTGTCTCCTGACATGTGCACTAATTTTTGACTGAATGCTGGATATTAGGCATAAATATTATAGACATTCAGATGATCTTATATTCCTTTCGGAGAAGATATTCTTTCTGTTGTAGGCAGCTGTCTTTGATTTAATCAAAATTAAGATGATTTGCTATTTAACAATGAAAAAATCAGAAAAAGAAATTAAGGAATCAATTCCACTCACCATTGCAATAAAAAGAATAAAATATCTAGGAATAAACTTACCTAAGGAGACAAAAGAACTGTACACAGAAAATTATAAGACACTGATGAAAGAAATCAAAGAACATAAACAGATGGAGATATATCCCATGTTCCTGGGTAGGAAGAATCAACATTGTAAAAATGACTATACTACCAAATGCAATCTACAGATTAAATGCAATCCCTATCAAATCACCAATGACATTTTTCATAGAATTAGAACAAAAAATTTCCACAATTCATATGGAAACACAAAAGACCCTGAATAGTCAAAGCAGTCTTGAGAAAGAACAGAGCTGAAGGAATCAACCTTCCTGACTTCATATTATACTACAAAGCTATAATCATCAATATGATATGGTACTGGCACAAAAACAGAAATATAGACCAATGCAACAAGATAGAAAGCCCAGAAATAAACCCATGCACCTATGGGTACCTTATTTTTGACAAAGGAGGCAAGAATATTCAATGGGACAAAGATAGCCTCTTCAATAAATGGTGCTGGGAAAACTGGACAACTGTAAAAGAATGAAATTAGAACACTTCCTAACACCATACACAAAGATAAACTCAAAATGAACTAAAGACCTAAATGTAAGACTAGAAAATGTAAAACTCTTAAAGGAAAACCTAGGTAGAACACTCGATAACATAAATCAAAGCAAGATCCTCTATGAGCCACCTCCTAAAGTAATGGAAATAAAAACAAAAGTAAACAAGTGGGACCTGATTAAACTTTCGAGCTCTTGTACATCAATGGGAACTATAAGCGAGGTGAAAAGACAGCCCTCAGGATGGGAGAAAATAATAGCAAACTGACAGAGGATTAGTTTTCAAAATATACTAGCAGCTCATACAACTCAATACCAGAAAAATAAACAACCTAATCAAAAAGTGGGAAAAAGACCTGAACAGACATTTATCCAAAGAAGACATACAGATGACTAATACACATGAAAACATGCTCAGCATCGCTCATTATTAGAGAAATACAAATCAAAACTACAATGAGATATCACCTCACACCTCACATCATCAAAAAGTCTACAAACAATAAATGCTGGAGAGGGTGTGGAGAAAAGGGAACATTCTTGCACTGTTGGTGGGAATGTAAATTGATACAGCCACTATGGAAGATGGTATGGAGTTTCCTTAATAAACTAGGAATGACCATATGATCCAAAAATCCCACTCCTAGGCATATACTCCGAGGAAACCAAAATTGAAAAAGACACATGTATCCCACTGTTCATTGCAGCACTATTTATAATAGCTAGAACATGGAAGCAACCTAGATGTCCATCAACAGATGAATGAACAAAGAAGTTGTAGTACATATACTCAATGGAATATTACTCAGCCATTAAAAAGGAACACACTTGAGTCAGTTCCAATGAGGTGGATGAACCTAGAGCCTATTATACAGAGTGAAGTAAGTCAGAAAGAGAAAGATAAATATTGTATACTAATGCATATATATGGTATCTAGAAAATGGTACTGAAGAATGTTTGCAGGGCAACAATGGAGAAACTTACATAGAGAACAGACTTATGGACATGGGGAGAGGGGAAGAGAGTGTGAGATGTATGAAAAGAGTAACATAGAAACTTACATTACCATATGTAAAATAGAAAGCCAATGGAAATTTATTGTATGGCTCAGGAAACTCAAACAGGGGCTCTGTATCAACCTAGAGGGGTGGGATGGGAAGAGGGATGGGAGGGAGGTTCAAAAGGGAGGGGATATATGTATACCTATGGCTGATTCCTGTTGAGATTTGACAGAAAACAACAAAATTCTGTAAAGCAATTATCCTTCAATTAAAAAATAAATTTAAATAAAAAAAGATTTTGATGCAATTTCAATCCATTTAAAGTCTGTGTAAGGAGGCCTTACAAATAGCTGTGAAAAGAAGAGAAGCGAAAGGAAAGGAGAAAAGGAAAGATATAAGCATCTGAATTCAGAGTTCCAAAGAATAGCTAGAAGAGATGAGAAAGACTTCCTCAGCAATCAAGGCAAAGAAATAGAGGAAAACAACAGAATGGGAACGACTAGAGATCTCTTCAAGAAAATTAGAGATACCAAGGGAACATTTCATGCAAAGATGGGCTTGATAAAGGACAGAAACAGTATTGACCTAACAGAAGCAGAAGATATTAAGAAGAGGTGGCAAGAATACACAGAAGAACTGTACAAAAAAGATCTTCACGACCCAGATAATCACGATGGTGTGATCACTGACCTAGAGCCAGACATCCTGGAATGTGAAGTCAAGTGGGCCTTAGAAAGCATCACTACGAACAAAGCTAGTGGAGGTGATGGCATTCCAGTGGAGCTATTTCAAATCCTGAAAGATGATGCTGTGAAAGTGCCGCACTCAACATGCCAGCAAATTTGGAAAACTCAGCAGTGGCCACAGGACTGGGAAAGGTCAGTTTTCATTCCAATCCCTAAGAAAGGCAATGCCAAAGAATGCTCAAACTACCGCACAACTGCACTCATCTCACACGCTAGTAAAGTAATGCTCAAAATTCTCCAAGTCAGGCTTCAGCAATACATGAACTGTGAACTTCCTGATGTTCAAGCTGGTTTTAGAAAAGGCAGAGGAACCAGAGATCAAATTGCCAACATCTGCTGGATCATGGAAAAATCAAGAGAGTTCCAGAAAAATATCTATTTCTGCTTTATTGACTATGCCAAAGCTTTTGCCTGCATGGATCACAATAAACTGTGGAAAGTTCTGAAAGAGATAGGAATACCAGACCACCTGACCTGCCTCTTGAGAAACCTATATGCACGTCAGGAAGCAACAGTTAGAACTGGACATGGAACAACAGACTGGTTCCAAATAGGAAAAGGAGTACGTCAAGGCTGTATATTGTCACTGTGCTTATTTAACTTACATGCAGAGTACATCATGAGAAACGCTGGTCTGGAAGAAACACAGCTGGAATCAAGATTGCAGGGAGAAATATCCATCACCTCAGATATGCAGATGACACCACCCTTATGACAGAAAGTGAAAAGGAACTCAAAAGCCTCTTGATGAAAGTGAAAGTGGAAAGTGAAAACGTTGGCTTAAAGCTCAACATTCAGAAAACGAAGATCATGGCATCCAGTCCCATCACTTCATGGGAAATAGATGGGGAAACAGTGGAAACAGGGTCAGACTTTATTTTTCTGGGCTCCAAAATCACTGCAGATGGTGACTGCAGCCATGAAATTAAAAGACGCTTACTCCTTGAAAGGAAAGTTATGACCAACCTAGATAGCATATTGAAAA
>NW_011494926.1:5395136-5411981 GCF_000754665.1 Bison bison bison | reverse complement strand
GCATATTCAAAAGCAGAGACATTACTTTGCCAACAAAGGTTCGTCTAGTCAAGCCTATGGTTTTTCCAGTATGGATGTGAGAGTTGGACTGTGAAGAAGGCTGAGCGCCGAAGAATTGATGCTTTTGAACTGTGGTATTGGAGAAGACTCTTGAGAGTCCCTTGGACTGCAAGGAGATCCAACCAGTCCATTCTGAAGGAGATCAGCCCTGGGATTTCTTTGGAAGGAATGATGCTAAAGCTGAAACTCCAGTACTTTGGCCACCTCCTGTGAAGAGTTGACTCATTGGAAAAGACTCTATGCTGGGAGGGATTGGGGGCAGGAGGAGAAGGGGACGACAAAGGATGAGATGGCTGGATGGCATCACTGACTCAATGGATATGAATCTCAGTGGACTCCTGGAGTTGGTGATGGACAGGGAGGCCTGGCGTGCTGTGATTCATGGGGTTGCAAAGAGTCAGACGCGACTGAGCGACTGAACTGAACTGAACTGAAAGTCTGTGTGGCGCTGGAGTGAGAGGCAGCTCTGCGGCACTGGAGTGAGCAGCCGTGAGGAGATACCCCACGTCCAAGGTCAGAGAAACTCCAGTAAGACAGTAGGCACTGGAGCTGCTGTGAGATACTCCACACCCAAGGGCAAAGGAGAACCCCCAGCAAGATGGTCGGAGGGGTGAGTCTGTGTTTAGAATCAAACCCCATTCCCATCAGAGATGCTCAGAGGGCTCAGACATGCCTTGTGTGCACCAGAACCCAGGGACCCCACAGAGACTGAGATAGGACTGTGTTTGAGCATAGCCTGTGGAGGTATGGGTCAGCAGTGGACTGACATAGGGACAGGGGCTCTTGGGTGCAGCAGACCTGGGTATGGCATAAGCCCTCTTGGAGGAGCTCACCATTAACCCCACCATAGAGTTGTGAGAAATTACACAGGACTGGGAAATAGACTCTTGGAGGGCACAAGCAGAAACTTGTGTGCATCAGGACCCAGGAGAAAGGAGCAGTGACCCCACAGGAGACTGACCCATACTTGCCCTGGAGCGTCCAGGAGTCTCCAGCAGAGGCATGGGTCGGTGGTGGCCTGCTGCAGGGTTGGGGGCACTGAGTGTGGCAGGACATGCATGGGATCTTTTGAAGGAGGTCGCCATTATCTTCATGACCTCCACCATAGTTTGGCCACAGATAAATAACAGGGAGGGACACAGCTCCACCCATCAACAGAAAATTGGATTAAAGATTTACTGAGCATGGCCCCGCCCATCAGAACAAGACCGGTTTACCCCTTGGTCAGTCTCACCCATCAGGAAGCTTGCATAAGCCTCTTATCCCTCTCCATTAGAGGGCAGACAACTAAAACCGCAGTCACAGAAAACTAACCAGTCTAATCACGTGGACCACAGCCTTGTCTAACCCAGTGAAACTATGAGCCATGCCGTGTAGGGCCACCCAAGAGGGATAGGTCATGGTGGAGAGTTCTGACAAAATGTGGTCCACTGGAGAAGGCAATGGCAAACAACTCTAGTATTGTTGCCTTGAGAACCACATGAACAGTATGAAAAAGCAAAAAGATAGGACACTGAAAGATGAACTCCCCAGGTCGGTAGGTGCCCAATATGCTACTGGACATCAGTGGAGAAATAACTACAGAAAGAATGAAGAGACAGAGCCAAAGCAAAATCAACACCCAGCTGTGGATGTGAGTGGTGATAGAAGCAAGGTCTGATGCTGTAAAGAGCAATATTGCATAGGAACCTGGAATGTTAGGTCTATGAATCAAGGCAATTGGAAGTGGTCAAACAGGAGATGGCAAGAGTGAACATCGACATTTCAGGAATCAGCGAACTAAAATGGACTGAAATGGGTGAATTTAACTCAGATGACCATTATATCTACTACTGTGGGCAGAAATCCCTTGGATGAAATGGAGTAGCCATCATAGTCAACAAGAGTCCAAAATGCAGTACTTGGATGCAATCTCAAAAGCGACAGAATGATCTCTGTTTGCTTCCAAGGCAAACCATTCAATATCACAGTAATCCAAGTCTATGCCCCGACCAGTAATGCTGAAGAAGTTGACGTTGAATGGTTCTATGAAGACCTAAATGACCTTCGGACTGGAATGCAAAAGTAGGAAGTCAAGAAATGTCTAGAGTAACAGGCAAATTTGGCCTTGGAGTATAAGATGAAGCAGGGCAAAGGCTAATAGAGTTTTGTCAAGAGAATGCACTGGTCATAGCAAATACCCTCTTGCAACAACTAAAGAGGCGACTCTACACATGGACATCACCAGATGGTCAACACCAAAATTCGATTGATTATATTCTTTGCAGCCAAAGATGGAGAAGCTCTATACTATACAGTCAGCAAAAACAAGACTGGGAGCTGACTGTGGCTCAGATCATGAACTCCTTATTGCCAAATTCAGACTTAAATTGAAGAAAGTGGGGAAAACCACTAGACCATTCAGGTATGACCTAAATCAAATCCCTTATGATTATACAGTGGAAGTGAGAGATAGATTTAAGGGACTAGATTTGATAGACAGAGTGCCTGATGAACTATGGAATGAGGTTCATGACTTTGTATAGGAGACAAGGATCAAGACCATCCTCAAGAAAAAAAATGCAGAAAAGCAAAATGGCTGTCTGAGGAGGCCTTAAAAATAGCTGTGAAAAGAAAAGATGTGAAAAGCAAAGGAGAAAAGGAAAAATACACCCATTTGAATGCAGAGTTCCAAAGAATAGCAAGGAGATATCAGAAAGCCTTCCTCAGTGATCCGTACAAAGAAATAGAGGAAAACAATAGAATGGGAAAGACAAGAGATCTCTTCAAGAAAATTAGAGATACAAAGGGAACATTTCATGCAAAGATGGTCTCGATAAAGAACAGAAACAGTATTGACCTAATAGAAACAGAAGATATTAAGAAGAGGTGGCAAGAATACACAGAAGAACTTACAAAAAAGATCTTCACGACCCAGATAATCACGATGGTGTGATCACTGACCTAGAGCCAGACATCCTGGAATGTGAAGTCAAGTGGGCCTTAGAAAGCATCACTACGAACAAAGTTAGTGGAGGTGATGGCATTCCAGTTGAGCTGTTTCAAATCCTGAAAGATGATGCTGTAAAAGTGCTGCACTCAATATGCCAGCAAATTTGGAAAACCCAGCTGTGGCCACAGGACTGGAAAAGGTCAGTTTTCATTCCAGTCCCTAAGAAAGGCAATGCCAAAGAATGCTCAAACTACCACACAATTGCACTCATCTTATGTGAACCAAACTTCCAGATGTTCAAGCTGGTTTTAGAAAAGGCAGAGGAACCAGAGATCAAATTCCCAACATCCATTGGATCATCGAAAAAGCAAGAGAGTCCAGAAAAACATCTATTTCTGCTTTATTGACTATGCCAAAGCTTTTGATTGTGTGGATCACAATAAACTGTGGAAAATTCTGAAAGAGATGGGAATACCAGACCACCGAACCTGCCTCTTGAGAAACCTATATGCAGGTCAGGAAGCAACAGTTAGTACTGGACGTGGAACAATAGACTGGTTCCAAATAGGAAAAGGAGTACGTCAAGGTTGTATATTGTCACCCTGCTTATTTAACTTATATGCAGAGTACATCATAAGAAACACTGGGCTGGATGAAGCACAAGCTGGAATCAAGATTGCTGAGAGAAATATCATTAACCTTAGGTATGCAGATGACACCACCCTTACAGCAGAAAGCAAAGAAGAACTAAAGATCCTCTTGATGAAAGTGAAAGAGGAGAGTGAAAAAGTTGGCTTAAAGCTCAACATTCAGAAACTAACATCATGGCATCTGGTCCCATCACTTCATGGCAAATAGATGAGGAAACAGTGGCAATAGTGATAGACTTTATTATTTTGGGCTCCAAAATCACTGCAGATGGTGACTGCAGCCATGAAATTAAAAGACGCTTACTCCTTGGATGGAGAAGGCAATGGCACCCCACTCCAGTACTCTTGCCTGGAAAACCCCATGGGTGGAGGAGCCTGGTGGGCTGCAGTCCATGGGGTCGGTAAGAGCTGGACACGACTGAGCGACTTCACTTTCACTTTTCACTTTGATGCATTGGAGAAGGGAATGGCAACCTACTCCAGAGTCTTGCCTGGAGAATCCCAGGGACGGGGGAGCCTGGTGGGCTGCCGTCTATGGGGTCGCACAGGGTCGGACATGACTGAAGTGACTTAGCAGCAGCAGTACTCCTTGGAAGGAAAGTTATGACCAAGCTAGCCAGCATATTAAAAAGTAGAGACATTACTTTGCCAGCAAAGGTCCATGTAGTCAAGACTATCATTTTTCCAGTAGTCATGTATGGATGTGAGAGTTGGACTATAAAGAAAGCTGAGTGCTGAAGAATTGATGCTTTTGAACTGTGGTATTGGAGAAGACTCTTGAGAGTCCCTTGGACAACAAGGAGACCAAAACAGTCAATCCTAAAGGAAATCAGTCTTGAATATTCATTGGAAGGACTGATGCTAAAGCTGAAACTCCAATACTTTGGCCACCTGATGTGAAGAACTGACTCCTTCAAAAAGACCCTGATGCTGGGAAAGATTGAAGCTGGGAGGAGAAGGGGATGACAGAGGTTGAGATGTTTGGATAGCATCACTGACTCAATGGACATGAATTTGAGTAAACTCCGGGAGTTGGTGATGAACAGGGTGGCCTGGTATGCTGCAGTACATGGGGTTGCAAGGAATCAGACATGACTGAGTGATTGAACTGAACTGAAAGTCTGATATATTTTGATTTGTCCTTAGTCCTGAGACATAGCCTCTGTGGGTCTATTGTGGGGTCTAATGCAAAGCAAAAGTGTTTACCTTGATGGTTCTTAAGCATCAGTTTTTATTTTCATGCTTGTGAGTATGCTGAAAGCTCTGAGCTTGAAAGTTGGGTGCTCTGCTTGGCCACTAAGCCCAGTTGTGCTTAAGTTTTACCAAATTTCTCTAGAAGCAAAGTGGAGGAAAATGTTAAGTTTACATTTGTGTACTTCTCTCTGTGATCTTGCCCCTTTAACTGTTGCTCTTGAGTGCCTTCAAATAGCTGATTTCTTCTACAGGATTTGATCCAGGTCCTTGGTGAGAGTATTGGTCTGATACATAGTTAGGAGTGGCTTTCCTTTATGTCAGATTGAAGCTGGAGTGTGCAGACTCTCTCAGTTGGAAATTCAGGTCTGGTCAGAATTTGTAGGTGGTTGTTCACCTCTCTGCAATGTGCCATCAGTAGTTTTATCTCAATGGGGAAATAGGTAATGGACACTGGTTCATATTTCTTAGGAATAATATAAAAGTGGCCAGGAATCCTATAAACAAATGTTCGATCTCAAAAATATTTAGAAAATGGAAATTGAAATAAGGATATGACTTTGCTTTATCAAATTAAAAATAATTTTCTTGCTATTGGTGGGAGTGTAAATCAACCCTATCTACATTAACAATAATGATAACTGACATTTATTGAGACCTTCCTATGTGTGTCATGAGCTATGTTCTAGGAAGGAAAAAACTCTCTATACCAACTAAAGGAAAACTATTTTTTCCTACTCATTACATTCACACAGAACACTTCTGTGACCAGCTGTGTGTTTTTCCTACACCAACCAATTCTCTGATACAAACTCAGTGCCCTACAATAAGTTCATTTGAAGGACTGATATAGCTGGGCCTCCATGTATATTCTTTGGCAGGTTGGATGCTGAAGTTGAAGCTCCAATACTTTGGCCACCTGACACGAAGAGTTGAAAAGAAAAGACTCATTAGAAAAGACCCTGATGCTGGGAAAGATTGACGGCAGGAGGAGAAGGGGATGACAGAGGATGAGATGTTTGGATGGCATCACCGATCTAATGAAGATGAATTTGAGCAAGCTCTGGGAGATGGTGAAAGACAGGGAAGCCTGGTATGCTGTTGTCCGAGGGGTCGAAAAGAGTCAGACAGGACTGAACAATTGAAAAACAGCAACATTATATCTGCACGATGGATAATAACCTCAGTTTTCAGCTTCTCTCCCCTCCCTAGGGAATGGAGAGTAGGACTGAAACTTCCAAGCTTCTAATCCATGTCGTGGTCCTAATTCAGGAGCCCACCAAGAATCATAAGAATGACAGACGCTTCTATTACCCAGGAAATTCTAGAGGATTTAGGAGCTCTGTGTCAGACACTCCTATCACTCAGGAAATTACAAGGATTGTAGGAGCTGTGTGTCAGGAAGTGGAATCAAACACCAAAATAAATATATAAATTTATATATTTATAAAACTATATATTTATATATTATAGTTTATATATTTATATATATTATATTTTATATTTATATATTATAGTTTATATATTTATATAGTTTATATATTTATAAAACTATAAATAAATATAAACTGTATTTATAAAACTAGGGAGAGAGTTTATATATATATATAAAGCAGAGAAGACAATGGCACCACACCCCAGTACTCTTGCCTGGAAAATCCCATGGATGGAGGAGCCTGGTGGGCCGCAGTCCATGGGTTCGCTAAGAGTCGGACAAGACTCAGCGACTTCCCTTTCACTTTTCACTTTCATGCATTGGAGAAGGCAATGGCAACCCACTCCAGTGTTCTTGCCTGGAGAATCCCAGGGACGGGGGAGCCTCGTGGGCTGCCGTCTATGGGGTCGCACAGAGTCGGACACGACTGAAGCGACTTAGCAGCAGCAGCAGCAGCATATATATAAAGAAATATATATAACAAGAAATATATATATTTATTGTTATTTCACAGCTCTTATATATAAAGAAATATATATAACAAGAAATATATATATAGTTCTTGTTATTTCACAGCTCTTCTAAACACTTTATATGTATTGTTTATTCTCACAATAATGTTATCATGTGAGTATGATTATTATTAATCCTATTTTCAGAAGAAAAACTGATATTCTGAGAGCCCAAGATCACTCAGATTGTCAGTGAACAGCACTGACATTAGTTCCCAAGGAGTGTGACTGCAGTGTGCACACCCTTGCCCACTAATTTAGACTGCCTCTCAATCCTATTTCTAAAACTTTATTCTACCCACATGGTCACACTAATGTAAAGAGACATGTACAAAAGGTTCCTTCTAATTTTGCTTGTAATAGTTACAAACTGGGAACAAATGAAATACCACTTGGGATTATAAAAATGAAATCATCCAGGCAAACTATCCAAGCAATGGAATTCTCTGCACCAGTTAGTAAGAACAAGGTAGATCTAAAGTTACGGGCATGGAAGTGTCCAAGATACAGTTTTTGGTTTGTTTTTTTTTTTTAAAGCAGTTTTATTCATTTATTTATGGCTGTGCTGGGTCTTCCTTGCTGCATGGGCTTTTCTCTAGCTATTGCGAGCGGGCGCTGGGGCTATTCTCTAGTTGCCGTGTGCAGGCCTCTCATTGCAGTGGCTTCTCTTGTCATGGAGCATGGGCTCGAGGAGCACAGGCTGTAGTAGTTGCGGCGCATGGGCTCAGTAGTTGCGGTTCCCGGGTTCTAGAGCACCGTCTCAATAGTTGTACACTGGCTTAGTTGCTCTGAAACATGTGGCGTCTTCCTGGATCAGGAATTAAACCCAGGGCTCCTGCATTGGCAGGTGGATTCTTTACCATTGAGCCACCAGGGAAGCCCCCAAGATACAGTTTTAATAAAGAAAAGGTTAAAAAGCACTTTGGTAAAAAAAATTAAATATGTACATATAGGTGTATACGTAGATAGAAATGTCCATATTGGTATATACACCAAATTGTTCATAGTGATTTCCTTTGTAAGTAGGATTTATGGGTGGTGGTGAGGGAAGACATCAACGTATACATATCTTATATTTTAAAATTCATACTTTTACATATTAAATATGTGTTACTTTTGTATTATTTAAAATATTTTTATTTTAAAAGATTTAAACATGCATAAAGTAGAAGACAAAATAATGAATCTCCATGAATGTATCATTTAGTACAGTCAACAATTATCAGGGTTTTACTTTTACTGTATACATGCCCCCCCTCTTTTTTCTTTGCTAAAATGCCTTATAGCAAATCTCAGCGTGCCATTTCATTTCTAACTAACTCAGTATGTGTCAACAAGAATTATAGCAATTTTACTACACAACCACAGTGCCATTATCATACATCATAAATTGACAATAATTCCTTGGTATCATGTAACACCCAAGCCATATTCAATTTGTTCCAATTGTCTCAAAAATATCTTGTTACAGTTGGTTTGTTTCAAACAGGATCCAAATTAAGTTCTCACATTATATTTAATTGTGACATTGTTTTGACTTTTTTTTTTTAACTTGGAACATCGCTCCTCACTTAGTTTTTTCACACCACTGACTTGTAATTTATTAATAGTATTTTTGAAAGAATTCAAATAGCAATTCCTACAGCTGCTTAAATTAGGTGGTAGTTCATGTCACACATTAAATCCTATGAAAGTAAGACATTTTAATGCTATTTGTATCTCTTTCTTTCATCATCCATCAATACTGTACTTCACAGTATTTATTGAATGTCTAAGATGGTCCAAGCAAAAGACATTCTGAGAGAATAACAGTAGAGGAGAGGAGAAATACAAAAGGAAAAAAAAAGACAAAGTCAAAAATGTTTAAGTTCATTAAGCATAAGAACTGGACTAATTTTAAAGTTCTGATAGTTTTGTTTTAAATTACAAATTGGGTTAATCAATCTCATAGTTAAAATGGTCATAAATGTATTTTGTGTTAAATTCCATTTTGATGTTATTTGGTAAGTCACACGTTTTCCTTCCCTCTCTTCTGTCTCTCCTCTACCCCATCCCCCCATCTTTGTCTCCTTCTTCTCTGGAGATAGTCAGAAATCATTGGTGTAGGTGCTGACATTTTCCTTAATATATTCTAGTGAGTTTTAAATACTTATTTACCTTGGAAAAGACCAGAAAATTTAAGAACTTCCAAAGAAGGCAAATCAACATAATTACAATCTCAGGCAGAATTATTCAGGCCAATTTACAAGTATTCGGTGCATAATAAATAAAGCTGTGCATCATTGTCTACAGCATTTGAAAGAGTATGCTGAGATGGAACTGTATTCTCCCTGATCCAAGGGGACCTAATTAGCACTAATGGGGGGAAAATAGCAAATGAGAGCAGAAGCTCAATATTATATCAGGGAAAATAACCTAATGGACAGATTGATCACTTAATGGAAAATTCCCAAGAGAAGTAATGTTAATGCAATTGAAATACGTAATTAAGAGGGCAGAGAATACTGGAGGAGGCATAAATGTACTGTTTGTGGTTCCCTCTATGCAACCCTTCACAGATCAGTTACTGTTTAGAACATTTCAGTCTTTATTTTGGAAATAGGAAAACTAGTATAGCTGTTATGTTTGCATGCTAAGTCGCTTTAGTTGTGTCTGATTCTTTGCGACTCTGTGGACTGTAGCCCACCAAGCTCCTCTGTCCATGGGATTCTCCAGGCAAGAACACTGGAGTGGGTTGCCATGCCCTCCTCCAGGGGATCTTCCCCACCCAAGGATGGAATCTGCATCTCTTACATCTCCTGCATTGGCAAGTAGGTTCTATATCACTAGTACCATGTGAGGGAGAAGGCAGTGGCAACCCACTCCAGCACTCTTGCCTGGAAAATCCCGTGGACGGAGGAGCCTGGTAGGCTGCAGTCCGTGTGGTGGCGAAGAGTCGGCACGACTGAACGACTTCACTTTCACTTTTCACTTTCATGCATTGGAGAAGGAAATGGTAACCCAGTCCAGTGTTCTTGCCTGGAGAATCCCAGGGACAGGGGAGCCTGGTGGGCTGCTGTCTATGGGGTTGCACAGAGTCTGACATGACTGAAGCAACTTAGCAGCAGTACCACATGGTAAGCCAGGAATATCTACAAAGAGCAAAGAATCATGAAAACTGTTTTCATGTCTCTTGTTGATGTTAGAGTATGCCTTCTGGAAATTCCCAGAGGAGGCTCATGCTCTGTTATTCACTTACTTCAATATCATAAAATTGGTTTAATTACAATATAATCATGATATTACAAAAATTCATAGAACAACACCATGCATTCAGTTTATAAGCCAGTTGAAAATAGTATACCATGTATTCAATGCATTAGCAAGTTGAAAACAGTTGGAAAACTGAAGTTAATTTGATGTCTGTTTATACTAAGAATATACTCCAGAAAATTAAATCAGCCTATATTAACTTATTTCCAGATGATGAGAGAAGTGAAATGAATTCTTTAAGAACTTTTTAAGAGTATGATCATCTAGGCTAATCCAGACTAGGACTCTCCTAGGTGACTTAGCAGCAGCAGCAGCAGGCTAGGAGAGTCCCTTGGACTGCAAAGAGATCAAACCAGTCAATCCAAAAGGAAATTAGTCCTGAATATTCATTGGAAGGACTGACGCTGAAACTGAATCTCCAATACTTTGGCCACCTGATGCAAAGAACTGATTCATTAGAAAAGACCCTGATGCTGGGAAAGATTAAAGGCAGGAGGAGAAGGGGATGACAGAGGATGAGATGGTTGGATGGCATCACTGACTTGATGGACATGAGTTTGGGCGACCTCTGGGAGTTGGTGATGGATGGGGAACCCTGGTGTGCTGCAGTCCATGGGGGTCACAAACAGTCAGACATGTCTGAGTGACTAAACTGAACTGAGCCTAGCCCAACTAACCTTAGTCTCAAAATAATGGGTTATTTTGTATTACTAAGCTCAGAATGTGATTTTACTATTGTACTTTCTTTTCATTTTGTGAAAATTTTAAAATTATAGAATGAGCTGAGAGTCCTCAAGAACTTTACCAAAGCCCTTTTAATTAAGCTTGGGTGTGTTAACCAGAGCTACAGTATATAATAATACATAATTTTTTCCAGTTCATATTAGTGGAATCAAATTTTTTACTTTTAGAAAGAGACAACTTTTAACTAAATAGTGATTTTGGGACTTTCCTGGTGGTACAGTGGATAAGAATCTGCCTGCCAATGCGGGAAACATGGGTTCGATCCCTGGTCTGGGAAGATTCCACATGCTGTGGAGCAGCTAAGCCCATGGGTCACAGGCGCTGAGCCTGCACTCTAGAGCCACATGCTGCAACTGCTGAAGCCCACTGCCTGGAGCCTGCACTCTGCAACAGGAGAAGCCACTTCACTTCAGTGAAGCCACTGCAGTGAGAAGCCCAAGCACAGTGAGGAACAGCCCCTGCTTGCCGCAACTAGAGAAAACCAACGTGTAGCAACGAAAACCCAGCACAAGCAAGAGTAAAAAATATGAATAAATAAAATGCATTTAAAAAGGAGTGATTTTGCTTTCATAGGTTATCAATATAGATGTGAGTTATTCAGATCTACTGTATCCAGCTATACTTCCTTAGATCTTCATTTTGCTCTGTGTTGTGTAGATATAGGCAGAGCATCTAGAATTTAAATCAACTTTCAGAATCAGGGTTAAGTGCTTACAAAATAATGACTTATTAATAAGAGAAAGGGCTATTGTAAAAGGTTACAAACTAATAAGGAAGTGCCTACCTAATTATAGTCATTATGCTTCTACACCCACTAGCTGCTTTTATTTTTTTAAAGTTGCTGACCACAATCTAGGACACATTTATGTGAATGATGCAAAACACTTTCTTATTTGAGAAATGATCACACAAGCAGTTAATCTTGGTTCTAGAATTTGCAAAAAAAAAAAGTCTGAAAATAGAATTTGAAGTCTATCACCAAGGTAATGAATCAACCTGGAAACATCCTACGGATGTCAAAAGAAAGTCTATAAGGAAACAGCAGTCTTCATATTTGACAAGGATAAAATCAAACTAAAGATAATTTAGGCTTTGTGAACAGATAATTTGCTACACAGTATTATATTTTCCTTCTTTCTTTGTACCCAGACATGCACTGTGTTTGATCTCTTTTGTGTCAGAGTGTCTGATTCACAGGGTGTTCACAAATCAAAACCATAATGCAGTACTCTTTATTCTTCCATGGGCGTAAGCCATATTCCTTATAAATTGAATGCAATTGTTTTTGCAATTATAGAGTTACATTTTATTCTTTAGCAATACTATGTCTGCTAAATCACATTCATGACACAGTAATAATGCTTGTAAATACTAAGATAATACTAAACTCTGAGTCCCTTAAGACCTTAGTTGCTCTCGTATGCCCGGCATATATTGCAGGCCTGGCACATAATACAGTGAACAACCTGTAATATAGATTTGATAAAAGTATTATCATCCTACTAAGTCAATGGATGTCTTTACCCACTGAATGGCTAAAATGCTATGTGCCTAATGCCAGTTAATACCTCCAGAGGTTGGAGTTACTAGCACAGCCCACTGAAATGCACTGTGTTCTATGTGTTTAGGCTAAAACTTTGGGGAGAGTCGGCCCCTACTCCAGTATTCCTACATATAATCCTTCTCAAATCAGTTCAAGGCTTTCCCCTTAAAGGATATTAATTTAAAATTTCACTGCTTCAAAAAAGTAGTATTTTAACTTCTGTTTCACTGTGGTGTAAAATAAGACTATTAGTGACAAAGTATTGTAATTTCAAATATCCATTTATTTGCAGACTGTTTAGAAGGTAGGATATTGATATGAGGGACTTCCCATGTGGCTTGGTGGTAAAGAATCTGCCTGCCAAGCAGGGGACGTGGGTTTGATACCTGGGTCAGGAAGATCCCCAGCAGAAAGATACGGCAACCCATTCCAGTATTCTTGCCAGGGAAATCCTGTGGACAGAGGAGTCTGGCAGGACTTGAATGTTAATTATTTTTAATGTTGGTGCCAAGTTTGAAGCTTCAAGTGGTAGTTCCCGCTGGGTAATGTGGGGAAAGTATTTTTCATGTGTTTTTTTATGAGCATTATTGAGATATAATTGTGACTAATAAATTACATATATTTAAAGAATAAAATGTGATGTTTTAGCTCATTTATTCTTCTCAGAAAACGTCACCACAGTCTTGATAGTTAACACGTGTGTCACACCCAGAAGTTTCCTTGTGTTGCTTCATAATCCCCATCCTCTCTGCTTTTTTCTCAAGAAAGCACTGATCTGTTTTCTCTCACTCTAGATTAGCTTGGATGTTTTAGAATTTAATACAAAAGAAATTGTGTAGTATGTACTTCTTTGTCTGTCTTCTTTCACTCAGCATAATTATTTTGGACTCATCTATATTGTGTGTACCAATAGTTCATTCATTTTTATACTGAGTAATATTCCATTATGTTGATTGACTACAGTTTCATTATCCATTAACTTGTTGATAGATATTTGGGTTATTTCTAGTTTGGGCTATTATAATAAAGCCACCATGAACATTTTTATATAAATCTTTGTATGGACATATAGTTTCATTTCTCCAGGTAAATATATGGAGTGGAATGGTAGGTCCTTGTTTAGCTTTTTAAAACCTGCCAAGCTGTTTTCCAATACATTTTATATTCCTACTCACAGTTGAATGAGAGCCATAGATGTCCTGTCAACATTTGGTGTGATCAGTCTTCTCAGTATTAGCTATTCTAATGGTTAGGGCTTCCCAAGTGGTGCAGTGGTAAAAAACAAACAAACAAACAAACTACCAGCTAATGCAGGAGTTGCACTTTCTGTCTCTGGGTCGGAAAGATCTCCTGGAGAAGGAAATGGCAACCCACTCCAGTATTCTTGTCTGGAAAATCTCAGGGATAGAGGTGCTTGGCAGGCTACAGTCAGTCATTGCGACACGACTGCACGTAAGCATGGACTTTTAGAATCTCTATTTTACCGTATTAATCTGTCTATCTCATATCAATATCACTGTCTTAAGAATTGTAGCTATATTTATAGAAATCAGGTAGCATTAGTTCTCTAAACTTGATTTTCTTTTTCAAAGTTGTTTTGACCATTCTAAGTCTTTTGTGTTCATATAAATTTTAGAAGCTTGTCAATTTCTATACAAAACTCCTTTTTTTGGTTAGAACTGTAGTGCATCTATATTTTTTATTGAAGGACAATTGCTTTACAGAATTTTGCTGTTTTCTGTCAAACCTCAACATGAATCAGCCATAGATATACATATGTCCCCTCCCTTTTGAAACTCCCTCCCATCTCCCTCCCCATCCCACCCCTCTAGGTTGATACAGAGCCCCTGTTTAAGTTTCCTGAGCCATACAGCAATTTCCCATTGGCTATCTATTTTACATATGGTAATGTAAGTTTCCATGTTATGCTTTCCACACATCTCACCCTCTCATCCCCTCTCCCCATGTCCACAAGTCTGTTCTCTTTGTCTGTTTTTTCTTTGTTGCCCTGTAAATAAATTCTTCAGAACTGTTTTTCTAGATTCTGTATGTATGCATTAGAATACAATATTTATCTTTCTCTTTCTGACTTACTTTACTCTGTATAATAGGTTCTAGGTTCACCACCTCATTAGAACTGACTCAAATGCATACATTTTTATGGCTGAATAATATTCCATTGTGTATATGTACCACAACTTCTTTATCCATTGGTCTGTCGGTAGACATCTAGGTTGCTCCCATATTCTAGCTATTGTAAATAGTCCTTGAACTATGTGATACATGTGTCTCTTTCAATTTTGGTTTCCTCAGGGTATATGCCTAGGAGTGGGATTGCTGGATCATATAGTGGTTTTATTCCTAGTTTTTTAAGGAATCTCCATATCATCTTCCATAGTGGCTGTATCAATTTACATTCCCACCAATAGCGCAAGAGCGTTACCTTTTCTCCACGCCCTTTCCAGCATTTATTATTTGTAGACTTTTTGATGATGGCCATTCTGACTGGTGTGAGGTGGTATCTCATTGTAGTTTTGATTTGCATTTCTCTAATAATGAGTGATGTTGAGCATCTTTCCTTGTGTTTGTTAGTCATCTGTATGTCTTCTTTGGAGAAATGTCTGTTTAGGTCTTTTTCCCACTTTTTGATTGGGTTGTTTGTTTTCCTGGTATTGAGTTGTATGAGCTGCTTGTATATTTGGGAAATTAATCCTTTGTCAATTGTTTCATTTGCTATTATTTTCTCCCATTCTGAGGGCCGTCTTTTCACCTTGCTTATATTTTCCATTGTTGTACAAAAGCTTTTAAGTTTAATCAGGCCCTGCTTGTTTACTTTTGTTTTTATTTCTATTACTCTAGGAGATGGATCATAGAGGATCTTGTTTTGATTTATGTCACTGAGTGTTCTATCTATGTTTCCTCTAAGAGTTTTACAGTTTCTGGTCTTACATTTAGGTCTTTATTCCATTTTGAGTTTATCTTTGTGTGTGGTATTAAGGAGTGCTCTAATGTAACTGTCCGGTTTTCCCAGCACCATTTATTGAAAAGGCTGTCTTTGCCCCGTTGTATATTCCTGCCTCCTTTGTCAAAAATAAGGTACCCATAGGTGCATGCATTTATTTCTGGGCTTTTTACCTTGTTCCATTGGTCTATATTTCTGTTTTTGTGCCAGTACCTTACTGTCTTGATGACTGTAGCTTTGTAGTGTGATTTGAAGTCAGGAAGGTTGATTCCTCCCGCTCCATTCTTCTTTCTCAAGATTGCTTTGACTATTCGGGGTCTTTTGTATTCCCATAGGAATTGTGGAATTTTTTTTTGTTTTAGTTCTGTGAAAAATGCCATTGGTAATTTGATAAGGATCACATTTAATCTGTAGATAACATTTGGTAATATAGTCATTTTCACAATAGTGATTCTTCCTACCCAGGAACAATAGAATATCTCTCCATCTGTTTATGTCATCTTTGGTTTCTTTCATCAGTGTCCTATAATTTTCTGTGTACAGTTCTTTTGTCTCCTTCAGTTCAGTTCAGTTCAGTCACTCAGTCGTGTCTGACTCTTTGCGACCCCATGAATTGCAGCATGCCAGGCCTCCCTGTCCATCACCAACTCCCGGGGTTCACTCAGACTCACGTCCATTGAGTCAGTGATGCCATCCAGCCATCTCATCCTCTGTCGTCCCCTTCTCCTCCTAACCCCAATCCCTCCCAGCATCAGAGTCTTTTCCAATGAGTCAACTCTTCGCATCAGGTGGCCAAAGTACTGGAGATTCAGCTTTAGCATAATTCCCTCCAAAGAACACCCAGGACTGATCTCCTTAGGCAAGTTTATTCCTAGATATTTTATTCTTTTTGTTACAATGGTGAATGGGATTGATTCCTTAATTTCTCTTTCTGATTATTCATTGTTAGTATATAGAAATACAAGTGATTTCTGTGTATTGATTTTGTATCCTGCAACTTTGCTAAATTCACTGATTAGCTCTAGTAATTTTCTGATACTATCTGTAGGGTTTTCTATGTACAGTATCATGTCATCTGCAAACACTGAGAGCTTTACTTCTTCTTTTCTAATCTGAATTCCTTTTATTTCTTTTTCTTCTCTGATTGCTGTAGCTAGGACTTCCAGAACTATGCTGAATAATAGTGGTGAAAGTGCACACCCTTATCTTGTTCCTGATCTTAGGGGATATGCTTGTAATTTTTCACCATTGAGAATAATGTTTGCTGTAGGCTTATCATATATGAGGATAAGTTACCCTGCGAGAGGAGTTACCCCACGTCCGAGGCCAGGGGCAGCAGCCGGGAGGAACAACCCCATGCCCAAGGCCAGGGGTGGTGGCCGGGAGGATCAACCCCACACCCGAGGCCAGGGGTGGCAGCCAGGAGGACCAACCCCACACCAAAGGAGCCGTGGCTGCACAGGCACAGGAGGGCCTAGAGGAGCTATCCCACACTGAAGGTCAGGAAGGGCGGCGGTGAGGAGATACCCCTTCCAAGGTAAGGAGCAGCGGCTATGCTTTGCTT
>NW_011494926.1:5393073-5395036 GCF_000754665.1 Bison bison bison | reverse complement strand
TGAAACCATACTCACAGAAAACTAGTCAATCTAATCACACTAGGACCACAGCCTTGTCTAACTCAATGAAACTAAGCCATGCCAGTGGGGCAACCCAAGACAGGCGGTGGTGGAGAGATCTGACAGAATGTGGTCCACTGGAGAAGGGAATGGCAAACCACTTCAGTATTCTTGCCTTGAGAACCCCATGAACAGTATGAAAAGGCAAAATGATAGGATACTGAAAGAGGAACTCCCCAGGTCAGTAGGTGCCCAATTTGCTACTGGAGATCAGTGGGGAAATAACTCCAGAAAGAATGAAGGGATGGAGCCAAAGCAAAAAGAATACCCAGCTGTGGATGTGACTGGTGATAGAAGCAAGGTCCGGTGCTGTAAAGAGCAATATTTCATAGGAACCTGGAATGTCAGGTCCATGAATCAAGGCATGTTGGAAGTGGTCAAACAAGAGATGGCGAGAGTGAATGTCGACATTCTAGGAATCAGCGAACTAAAATGGACTGGAATGGGTGAATTTAACTCAGATGACAATTATATCTACTACTGCAGGCAGGAATCCTTCAGAAGAAATGGCATAGCCATCATGGTCAACAAAAGAGTCCGAAATGCAGTACTTGGATGCAATCTCAAAAACAACAGAATGATCTCTGTTCGTTTTCAAGGCAAACCATTCAATATCACAGTAATCCAAGTCTATGCCCCAACCAGTAACGCTGAAGAAGCTGAAGTTGAACGGTTCTATGAAGACCTACAAGACCTTTTAGAACTAACACCCAAAAGAGATGTCCTTTTCATTATAGGGGACTGGAATGCAAAGTAGGAAGTCAAGAAACACCTGGAGTAACAGGCAAATTTGGCCTTGGTATACGGAATGAAGCAGGGCAAAGACTAATAGAGTTTTGCCAAGACAATGCACTGGTCATAACAAACACCCTCTTGCAACAACACAAGAGAAGACTCTACACATGGACATCACCAGATGGTCAACATCGAAATAAGATTGATTATATTCTTTGCAGCCAAAGATGGAGAAGCTCTATACAGTCAGCAAAAACAAGACTGGGAGCTGACTGTGGCTCAGATCATGAACGCCTTATTGCCAAATTCAGACTTAAAATGAAGAAAGTGGGGAAAACCACTAGACCATTCAGGTATGACCTAAATCAAATCCCTTATGATTATACAGTGGAAGTGAGAAATAGAATTAAGAACCTAGATCTGATAGATAGAGTGCCTGATGAACTATGGGATGAGATTCGTGACATTGTACAGGAGACAGGGATCAACACCATCCCCATGGAAAAGAAATGCAAAAAAGCAAAATGGCTGTCTGGGGAGGCCTTACAAATAGCTGTGAAAAGAAGAGAAGCGAAAAGCAAAGGAGAAAAGGGAAGATATAAGCATATGAATGCAGAGTTCCAAAGAATAGCAAGTAGAGATAAGAAAGCCTTCCTCAGCTATCAATGCAAAGAAATAGAGGAAAACAATAGAATGGGAAAGACTAGAGATCTCTTCAAGAAAACTAGATATACCAAGGGAACATTTCATGCAAAGATGGGCTCGATAAAGGACAGAAATTGTATGGACCTAAAAGAAGCAGAAGATATTAAGAAGAGATGACAAGAATACACAGAAGAACTGTACAAAAAAGATCTTCACGACCCAGATAATCATGATGGTGTGATCACTGACTTAGAACCAGATATCCTGGAATGTGAAGTCAAGTAGGCCTTAGAAAGCATGACTATGAGCAAAGCTAGTGGAGGTGATGGAATTCCAGTTGAGCTATTTCAAATCCTGAAAGATGATGCTGTGAAAATGCTACACTCAATATGCCAGCAAATTTGGAAAACTCAGCAGTGGCCACAGGACTGGAAAAGGTCAGTTTTCATTCCAATTCCAAAGAAAGGCAATGCCAAAGAATGCTCAAACTCTGTACAATTGCACTCATCTCACACACTAGTAA
>NW_011494926.1:5391224-5392500 GCF_000754665.1 Bison bison bison | reverse complement strand
AGCCTTTTGAGAGTCCCTTGGACTGCAAGGAGACCCAACCAGTCCATTCTGAAGGAGATCAGCCCTGGGATTTCTTTGGAAGGAATGATGCTAAGGCTGAAACTCCAGTACTTTGGCCACCTTATGCGAAGAGTTGACTCATTGGAAAAGACTCTGATGCTGGGAGGGATTGGGGACAGGAGGAGAAGGGGACGACAAAGGATGAGATGGCTGGATGGCATCATTAACTTGATGGACATGAGTCTGGGTTAACTCCGGGAGTTGGTGATGGACAGGGAGGCCTGGCATGCTGTGATTCATGGGGTCGCAAAGAGTTGGACACTACTGAATGACTAAACTGAACTATCATATATGGCCTTTACTATGTTGAGGTAGGTTCCTTCTATGCCCATTTCTTGAAGCATTTTAATCATAAATGGGTGCTGAATTTTGTCAAAGGTTTTTTCTGCATCTATTGAGATTATCATATGATTTTTATCTTTCAATTTGTTAATATGGTGTATCACATTGACTGATTTGTGTATATTGAAGAATCCATGTTTCCCTGGAATATACCCAGCTTGATGATGCTGTATGAGTTTTTGATGTGTGGCTGAATTCTGTTTGCTAAAATTTTTTGAGGATTTTTACATCTATATTCATCAGTGATATTGGCCTATCATTTTCTTTTTTTGTGTTGTCTTTCTCTGGTTTTGTTACCATGGTGATGGTGGCCTCATAGAATGAGGTTGGAAGTGTTCCTTCTTCTGCAATTTTTTGAAAGAGTTTTAGAAGGATAGGCATTAGCTCTTCTCTAAATATTTGATAGAATTCTCCCATGAAGTCATCTGGACCTCAGCTTTTGCTTTTTGCATAGAGTTTTGATCACAGCTGTAGTTTCAGGGCTTGTAATTGGGTTGTTCATAATTTCTATTTCTTCCTGGTTCAGTCTTGAAAGATTGAACTTTTCTAAGAATCTGTGCATTTCTTCCAGGTTATCTATTTTATTGCCATATCAGGTCAGTTCAGTTCAGTCCCTCAGTTGTGTCCGACTCTTTGTGACCCCATGAATTCCAGCACACCAGGCCTGCCTGTCCATCACCAACTCCCGGAGTTCACTCAGACTCATGTCCGTCAAGTCAGTGATGCCATCCAGCCATCTCATCCTTTGTCGTCCCCTTCTCCTCCTGCCCCCAATCCTTCCCAGCATCAGAGTCTTTTCCAATGAGTCAACTCTTCACATGAAGTGGCCAAAGTACTGGAGTTTCAGTCCTTAGCATCATTCCTTACCAAAGAA
>NW_011494926.1:5389887-5391124 GCF_000754665.1 Bison bison bison | reverse complement strand
GAATAAGCGTCTTTTAATTTCATGGCTGCAGTCACCATCTGCAGTGATTTTGGAGCCCAAAAAAATAAAGTCTGACACTGTTTCCACTGTTTCCCCATCTATTTCCCATGAAGTGATGGGACCAGATGCCATGGTCTTCGTTTTCTGCATGTTGAATTTTAAGCCAACTTTTTCACTCTCCACTTTCACTTTCATCAAGAGGCTTTTTAGTTCCTCTTCACTTTCTGCCATAAGGGTGGTGTCATCTGCATATCTGAGGTGATGGATATTTCTCCTGGCAATCTTGATTCCAGCTTGTGCTTCTTCCAGCCCAGCGTTTCTCATGATGTACTCTGCATATAAGTTAAATAAGCAGGGTGACAATATACAGCCTTGATGTACTCCTTTTCCTATTTGGAACCATATAGTTGTTCATAATAGTCTCATAATCCTTTGTATTTCTGCATTGTCTGTTATAACTTTTTTCATTTCTAATTTTGTTGATTTGATTCTTCTCTCTTTTTCTCTTGGTGAGTCTGGCTAAATGTTTGTCAATTTTATCTTCTCAAAGAATCAGCTTTTAGTTTTATTAATCTTTACTATTGTTTCTTTCATTTCTTTTACATTTATCTGCTCAGATCTTTATGATTTCTTTCCTTCTACTAATTTTGGGTGTTTTTTTTTTTTTCCTTTTCCCAGTTGTTTTAGGTGTAAAGTTATGTTGTCTCTTCAATGTTTTTCTTGTTTCTTGAGGTAGGATTGTATTGCTATAAACTTCCCTCTTAGGACTGGTTTTGCTGCATCCCATAGGTTTTGAGTTGTGTTTTCATTGTCTTTTGTTTCTAGAAAATTTTTGATTTCCCTTTTGATTTCTTCAGTAATATATTGATTGTTCAGAAACGTCTTGTTTAATCTCCACGTGTTTGTGTTTCTTACAGTTTTTTTTTTTTTCCTTATAATTGATATCTAGTCTCATAGCATTGTGGTCAGAGAAGATGCTTGATATAATTTCAATTTTCTTAAATTTATGAGGTTTGATCTGTGTCCCAAGATTTGGTCTATCCTGGAGAATGCTCCATGTGCACTTGAGAAGATGGTGTATTCTTCTGCTTTTGGATGGAATGTCCAGAAGATATCAATGAGATCCATCTCTAATGCATGATTTAAGACTTGTGTTTCCTTATTAATTTCTGTTTTGATGATCTGTCCATTGGTGTGAGTGGGATGTTAAATCTCTACTATTATTGTGTTACTGTCA
>NW_011494926.1:5387387-5389787 GCF_000754665.1 Bison bison bison | reverse complement strand
TTTCTCCTTTTATGTCTGTTAGTGTTTGTTTTACATATTGAGGTGCTCCTATGTTGGGTGAATAGATATTTACAATTGTTATGTCTTCCTCTTCATATCGATGACCATTGATCCTTCCAATCAATGATTATGGACCCTTGATCATTATGTAGTATCCTTCCTTATCTCTTGTAATCTTCTTTATTTTAAGGTCTATTTTGTGTGATATAAGGATTGCTACTCCAAATTTCTTTTGCTTCCCATTAACATGGAATACATTTTTCCATCCTCTCACTTTCAGTCTATATGTATTTTTAGGTCTGAAGTGGGTTTCTTGTAGACAGCATATATATAGGTCTTGTTTTTGTATCTATTCAGTCAGTCTATGTCTTTTGATTGGAGCATTTAATCCATTTACATTTAAAGTAATTATTGATATATATGTTCCTATTGCCATTTTCTTAATTGTTTGGGGTTGATTTTGTAGATCTTTTTAGTTCTTTTGTATTTCTTGACTATATAAGTTCCTTTAGCATTTGTTGTAAAGCTGGTTTGGTGGTACTGAATTCTCTTAACTTTTGCTTGTCTGAAAAGCTTTTAATTTCTGCATCAATTTTGAATAAAATCCTTGCCAGGTACAGTAATCTTGGTTGTAGATTTTTCTCTTTCAGTACTTTAAATATACCCTGTCATTGCCTTCTGGCCTGCAGAGTTTCTGCTGAAAGATCAGCTGTTATGCATATGGGGTTTACCTTGTATGTTACTTGTTGCTTCTCCCTTGCTGCTTTTAATATTCTTTATTTGCGTTCAGTCTTTGTCAGTTTGATTAGTATGTGTCTTGGCATGTTTCCCCTTGGGTTTATCCTGTATGGGACTCTTTGTGCCTTTTGGACTTGGTTGACTATTTCCTTTTCCATGTTGGGGAAATTTTCAACTATAATCTCTTCAAAAATTTTCTCATACCCTTTCTTCTTCTCTTCTTCTCTGGGACTCCTATCATTCGAATGTTGGTATGTTTGATACTGTCCCAGAGGTCTCTGAGACTGTCCTCAGTTACTTTCATTCTTTTTACTTTATTCTGCTCTTCAGAAGTTATTTCCACCATTTTACCTTCCAGCTCACTGATTCATTCTTCTGCTTCAGATGTTCTGCTATTGATTCCTTCTAGAGTATTTTTAGTTTCAGTAATTGTGTTGTTTGTCTCCATATTTTTATTCTTTAATTCTTCTAGGTCTTTGTTCATTGATTCTTGCATTTTCTCCATTTTGTTTTCAAGGTTTTTGATCATTTTTACTATCATTATTCTGATTTTTTTTCAGGTAGTTTGCCTATTTCCTCTTCATTTATTTGGACTTCTGTGTTTCTAGTTTGTTCTTTCATTTGTGTAGTATTTCTCTGGCTTTTCATCATTTTTTTTTAACTTATTGTGTTTGAGGTTTCCTTTTCCCAGGCTTCAAGGAAAGTTGAATTTTTCCCTTGATGAAGGTTGAAGTCTTTCTTCCTTTTGGTTTCTGCGCTCCTAATGTTGGTCCAGTGGTTTGTGTAACCTTCATATAGAGTGAGATTTGTGCTGAGTGATTGTTTGTTTGTCCTCTGATGGGCAAGGCTGAGTGAAGTGGTAATCCTGATTGCTGATGATTGGGTTTGTATTTTTGTTTTGTTTGTTGTTTAGATGAGGCATCCTGCAGAGGGTGCTACTGGTTGTTGGGTGATGCTGGGTCTTGTATTCAAGCGGTTTCCTTTGTGTGAGTTCTCACTATTTGATACTCCCTAGGGTTAGTTCTCTGGTAGTCTAGGGTCTTGAAGTTAGTGCTCCCATCCCAAAGGTTCAGAGCTTGATCTCTGATCAGGAACAAAGATTCCACAAGTGGCTTGTTATGGCATTAAGTGAGATTAAAACAAATATCCAAAAACGAGAAACCAAAGATGAACCTGAGACAAATGGTAGTTATAAAATCAAGCAAATAATAATTAAAATAATGGAATATACACATATACATTTACACCCATGAGCAAAGTCAAAGTAGTCCAGCAAAAATAAAGTACAGTAGTTTAACCCAGTGAACAAAGGAAATAAAAAATTATATTTACTAGTTAAGAACAAAACTAACTAAAGCAAAAACTGTAAAACAAAACTAAAGCAAGGTTCCAAGTGGGGAATAAAGCAATGAAAACAAAACTAACAAATATGTTGAGAGGAAAGGAAAGAAAGAAAAGAAGAAAAAAATAGATATGCAAAGTTAAATAGAGGTAGATGAAGAAGATTTATATACATTAAAGATTAACTACAAGGGGAAAATAACAGCAGGAAAGGCAAACAAAGGAATAAATGTAGAAAAAATATAATAGATTTAAAAAATTAAAATTATAAAAAAAAGAAAAGAGAAAAAAAAGAAGAAAGAAAAAAAAAAAAAAGAAAGA
>NW_011494926.1:5385458-5386951 GCF_000754665.1 Bison bison bison | reverse complement strand
CAAGAGTCTTCTCCAACACCACAGTTCAAAAGTATCAATTCTTCGGCACTCAGCCTTCTTCACAGTCCACCTCTCACATCCATACATGACCACAGGAAAAACCATAGCCTTGACTAGATGAACCTTTGTTGGCAAAGTAATGTCTCTGCTTTTGAATATGCTATCTAGGTTGGTCATAACTTTCCTTCCAAGGAGTAAGCATCTTTTAATTTCATGGCTGCAGTCACCATCTGTAGTGATTTTGGAGCCCAGAAAAATAAAGTCTGACACTGTTTCCACTGTAAGCAAAATCAAAACAGTCCAATAAAAATAAAGTACAATAGATTGACCTGGAAAACAAAGGGAACCAAAAACTGTATCTACCAGAACAGAACTAACTAAAGCACAAACTGTAAAAGAAAACTAAAGCAAGGTGCCAATTGGGGAATAAAGCAATGAAAGTAAAACTAACAAATATGCTGAGGAAAGGAGAGAAAGAAAAGAAAGAAAGAATAGATTTGCAAAGTTAAATAGAAGTAGATAAATAAAATTTATATATGTTAAAGATTAACTGCAAAGGGGAAAGAAGAGTTGGAAAAGCAAACAAAGGAATACATGTATAAATATAATAATAGGTTTAAAAAAATAAAAAATTAAATTAAAAAAAAACAGAAAAGAAAAAACTCCACAGAATTGCAAAAGCCCAGAGGGGTTGTCCTAAGATGGCAGAGGAATAGGATGGGGAGACCACTTTTCCCCCACAAATTCATCAAAAGAATATTTAAACGCTGAGTAAATTCCACAAAACAACTTCTGAATGCCAGAAGAGGACATCAGGCACCCAGAAAAGCAGCCCATTGTCTTTGAAAGGAGGTAGGAAAAAATATAAAAGACAAAAAAATAGAGACAAAAGAGGTAGGGATGGAGCTCCGTCCCGGGAAGGGAGTCTTAAAAAGAGAGAAGTTTCCAAACACCAGGAAGTACTCTCACTGCCGTGTCTGTGGTGAGCCTTGGAAGCACAGAGGGCAACATAACAGGGAGGGAAAATAAATAATTAAAACCCACAGATTATGAGCCCAACAGTAACTCCTCCAGCGGAGAAGCAGCGCAGACGCCTGCACCTGCCACTAGCTAGCGGGGGCTGGGCAGGGAGGTGCGGGCTGCATGGCTTAGAGTAAGGACCCGGCCTGAATGCCCAGAGGGCAAGCTGAGCCAACTAACTTGGACTAGCAAACCAGACTGCAGGATAGCTACCACGCACAAAGCCAGCCCTAACATAAGACACCGCCAGGCCCGCGCACAGAACAAAGGACTGAACAGAGATAGTCGGATGCAGACCATCTCCCTCCGGTGACAGGCAGCCAGAGCTGGAAGGGGGCAATTGCAGCCCCAGAGAGACATTATCTACCAAACAGCAAGCAGGCTTCTTTGCTAACTAAGACTTCTTGGGGTTCTGGACAGTCAACATCCACCTGAGAAGGTGCGCCAGTTGTACACCCAGAAAACCGAGCAGC
>NW_011494926.1:5384849-5385358 GCF_000754665.1 Bison bison bison | reverse complement strand
GCCTTTGGACTCTCCTTTTTCTCCACCAGGTCGCCTCTGTCTCCTCCCTCCCCCTTCTCTACCCAACTCTGTGAATCTCTGTATGTTCCAGATGGTGGAGAACACTCATGGAACTGATTACTGGCTGGATCTATCTCTCTCCTTTTCATTCCCCTCTTTTATCCTCCTGGCCACCTCTGTCTCCTTCCTCCCTCTTCTCTTCTCTGTGTAACTCCATGAACATCTCTGAGCGGTCCAGTTGTGGAGTGCACATAAGGAAGTGATTACTGGCTAGCTTGCTGTCTCCTCTTTTGATTCCACCTCATCTCATTCAGGTCACCTCTAACTCCCTCCTCCCTCTTCTCTTCTCCATGTAACTCTGTGAACCTCTCTGGGTGTCCCTCACTGTGGAGAAACTTTTCATCTTTAACCTAGATAAACATCTATCAATGGTGCTGTATAGAAGGAAGAGTCTTGAGACTACTGTAAAAATAAGACTAAAAACCAGAAGCAGGAGGCTTAAGTCCAAA
>NW_011494926.1:5383896-5384749 GCF_000754665.1 Bison bison bison | reverse complement strand
GGTGGAGCATCCTAGAGCCTGAGCAGTGTGAACAGGGAGGGCACATGCGCCGTGAGCGGGGGCAGGCCCAGTGTGGCTGAGGCACTGCGAGCACACGCCAGTGTTATTTGTTTGCAGTGTCCATCCCTCCCTCCCCATAGCGCGACTGAACAAGTGAGCCTAAAATAAAGTGTCCACCACCGCCCTCTTTGTGTCAGGGCAGAAATCAGACTCTGAAGAGACCAGCAAACAGAAGAAGCTAAAACAGAGGGAACCACCTTGGAAGTGACAGGTGCAATAGATTAAAACCCTGTTGTTAGTACTGACTACATGGGAAGGGGCCTATAGATCTTGAGAAATACAAGCTGGACCAAGGAACTATCTGAAAATGAACTGACCCCACAGTTCCCACAACACCAAAGAAAGTCCTAGATACATTTTTACTATTTTTATGATCATTCTTTTTTTTTTTTAATTTTTAAGTCCTCTATTACTCCTTTAATTTTCACTTTTATAACCTACTATTACTTTGCGAAAAAAAAAGACCCTATTTTTTAAAAGCAAACTTCACTTACATATATATATTTTATAATTTTTGTGACTTTTTTCCCTCTTTTTTTTTCTTCTTTTCTTTAATATTGTTGTTTTGAAATTCCAAACTCTACTCTAGATTTTTAATCTGTGCTTTTTGGTATTTGTTATCTTTTGTGCCTTTAAGAACCCAATCTTCAGTACCCATTTTTACTTGGGAGTGAGATTACTGGCTTGACTGCTCTCTTCGCCTTTGGACTCTCCTTTTTCTCCACCAGGTCGCCTCTGTCTCCTCCCTCCCCCTTCTCTACCCAACTCTGTGAATCTCTGTATGTTCCAGATG
>NW_011494926.1:5382067-5383796 GCF_000754665.1 Bison bison bison | reverse complement strand
ACAGGAGCTCATCAAATGCCTCCATACCTACACTGAAACCAAGCACCACCCAAGGGCCAACAAGTTCCAGAGCAAGACATACTATGCAAATTCTCCAGCAACACAGGAACACAGCCCTGAGCTCCAATACACAGGCTGCCCAAAGTTATTCCAAAACCATTGACATCTCATAACTCATTACTGGACACTTTATTGCACTCCAGAGAGAAAAAATCCAGCTCCACCCACCAGAACACCGACACAAGCTTCCCTAACCAAGAAACCTTGACAAGCTACCTGTACAACCCCACCCACAGCGAAGAAACTCCACAATAAAGAGAACTCCACAAACTGCCAGAATACAGAAAGACCACCCCAAACTCAGCAATATAAACAAGATGAAGAGACAGAGGAATACCCAGCAGGTAAAGGAACAAGATAAATGCCCACCAAACCAAACAAAAGAGGAAGAGATAGGGAATCCACCTGATAAAGAATTCTGAATAATGATAGTGAAAATGATCCAAAATCTTGAAATCAAAATAGAATCACAGATAAATAGCCTAGAGACAAGGATTGAGCAGATGCAAGAAAGGTTTAACAAGGACCTAGAAGAAATAAAAAAGAATCAATATATAATGAATAATGCAATAAATGAGATCAAAAACACTCTGGAGGCAACAAATAGTAGAATAACAGAGGTGGAAGATAGGATTAGTGAATTAGAAGATAGAATGGTAGAAATAAATGAATCAGAGAGGAAAAAAGAAAAACGAATTAAAAGAAATGAGGACACTCTCAGAGACCTCCAGGACAGTGTTAAACGCCCCAACGTTCAAATCACAGGAGTCCCACAAGAAGACAAAAAGAAAAACCATGAGAAAATACTTGAGGAGATAATCGTTGAAAACTTCCCTAAAATGGGGAAAGAAATAATCACCCACGTCCAAGAAACCCAGAGAGTCCCAAACAGGATAAACCCAAGGCAAAACACCCAAGACACATATTAATCAAATTAACAAAGATCAAACACAAAGAACATTAAAAGCAGCAAGGGAAAAACAATAAATAATACACAAGGGGATTCCCATAAGGATAACAGCTGATCTTTCAATAGAAACTCTTCAGGCCAGGATGGAATGGCAGGACATGCTTAAAGTGATGAATGAAAATAACCTACAGCCCAGATTACTGTAAGACAAATGCTAACAAGTATGAAAGGGGAAATTAACAATAACACAATAATAGTGGGAGACTTTAATACCTCACTCACACCTATGGATAGATCAACTAAACAGAAAAGTAACAAGGAAACACAAACTTAAAATGATACAATAGATCACTTAGACCTAATTGATATCTATAGGACATTTCACCCCAAAACAATGAATTTCACCTTTTTCTCAAGCGCACACAGAACCTTCTCCAGGATAGATCACATCCTGGGCTATAAATCCAGCCTTGGTAAATTCAAAAAAATTGAAATGATTCCAAGCATCTTTTCTGACCACAATGCAGTAAGATTAGATCTCAATTACAGGAGAAAAACTACTAAAAATTCCAAAATATGGAGGCTGAACAACACTCTGCTGAATAACCAACAAATCACAGAAGAAATCAAAAAAGAAATCAAAATTTGCATAGAAATGAATGAAAATGAAAACACAACAACCCCAAACCTGTGGGACACTGTAAAAGCAGTCCTAAGGGGAAAGTTCGTAGGAATACAGGCATACCTCAAGAAACAAGA
>NW_011494926.1:5379602-5381329 GCF_000754665.1 Bison bison bison | reverse complement strand
TGAAAAATTGAAAGTATTTCCCCTAAAGTCAGGAACAAGACAAGGGTGCCCACTTTCACCACTACTATTCAACATAGTTTTGGAAGTTTTGGCCACAGCAATCAGAGCAGAAAAAGAAATAAAAGGAATCCAAATTGGAAAAGAAGAAATAAAACTCTCACTGTTTGCAGATGACATGATCCTCTACATAGAAAACCCAAAAGACTCCACCAGAAAATTACTAGAGCTAATCAATGAATATAGTAAAGGTGCAGGATATAAAATCAACACACAGAAATCCCTTGCATTCCTATACACTAATAATGAGAAAATAGAAAGAGAAATTAAGGAAACAATTCCATTAACCATTGCAACGAAAAGAAAAAATACTTAGGAATATATCTACCTAAAGAAACTAAAGACTTATGTATAGAAAACTATAAAACACTAGTGAAAGAAATCAAAGAGGACACTAATAGATGGAGAAATATACCATGTTCATGGATTGGAAGAATCAATATAGTGAAAATGAGTATACTACCCAAAGCAATCTATAGATTCAATGCAATCCCTATCAAGCTACCAACGGTATTCTTCACAGAGCTAGAACAAATAATTTCACAATTTGTATGGAAATACAAAAATCCTCGAATAGCCAAAGCAATCTTGAGAAAGAAGAATGGAACTGAAGGAATCAACCTGCTTGACCTCAGGCTCTCCTACAAAGCCACAGTCATCAAGGCAGTATGGTACTGGCACAAAGAAATATAGATCAATGGAACAGAATAGAAAGCCCAGAGAAAAATCCACGCACCTATGGACACCTTATCTTTGACAAAGGAGGCAAAAATATACAATGGAGAAAAGACAATCTCTTTAACAAGTGGTGCTGGGAAAACTGGTCAACCACTTGCAAAAGAATGAAACTAGAACACTTTCTAACACCATACACAAAAATAAACTCAAAGTGGATTAAAGATCTAAACGTAAGACCAGAAACTATAAAACTGCTAGAGGAGAACATAGGCAAAACACTCTCTGACATAAATCAGAGCAGTATCCTCTATGACCCACCTCTCAGAATATTGGAAATAAAAGCAAAAATAAACAAATGGGACTTAATTAAAATTAAAAGCTTCTGCACAACAAAGGAAACTATAAGCAAGGTGAAAAGACAACCTTAAGAATGGGAGAAAATAATAGCAAATGAAGCAACTGACAAACAACTAATCTCAAAGATATACAAGCAAGTCCTGCAGCTCAATTCCAGAAAAATAAACGACCCAATCAAAAAATGGGCCAAAGAACTAAATAGACATTTCTCCAAAGAAGACATACAGATGGCTAACAAACACATGAAAAGATGCTCAACATCACTCATTATCAGAGAAATGCAAATCAAAACCACTATGAGGTACCATTTCACACCAGTCAGAAAGGCTGCGATCCAAAAGTCTACAAGCAATAAATGCTGGAGAGGATGTGGAGAAAAGGGAACCCTCTTACACTGTTGGTGGGAATGCAAACTAGTACAGCCACTATGGGGAAGAGTGTGGAGAGTCCTTAAAAAACTGGAAATAGGACTGCCATACAACCCAGCAATCCCACTGCTGGGCATACACACCGAGGAAACCAGAATTGAAAGAGACATGTGTACCCCAATGTTCATTGCAGCACTGTTTATAATAGCCAGGACATGGAAGCAACCTAGATGTCCATCAGCAGATGAATGGGTAAGAAAGCTGTGG
>NW_011494926.1:5369582-5379502 GCF_000754665.1 Bison bison bison | reverse complement strand
AATGGGTAAGAAAGCTGTGGTACATATACTCAATGGAGTATTACTCAGCCATTAAAAAGAATACATTTGAATCAGTTCTAATGAGGTGGATGAAACTGGAGCCTATTATACAGAGTGAAGTAAGCCAGAAAGAAAAACACCAATACAGTATACTAACGCATATATATGGAATTTAGAAAGATGGTAAGGATAACCCTGTATGTGAGACAGCAAAAGAGACATAGATGTATAGAACAGTCTTTTGGACTCTGGGAGAGGGAGAGGGTGGGATGATTTGGGAGAATGACATTGAAACATGTATAATATCATATATGAAATGAATCACCAGTCCAAGTTCGATGCATGATACTGGTTGCTTGGGGCTGGTGCACTGGGATGTGCCAGAGGGATGGTATGGGGAGGGAGGAAGGATGGGATTTCGGGATGGGGAACACGTGTATACCTGTGGCGGATTCCTGTTGATGTATGGCAAAACCAATACAATATTGTAAAGTAATTAAGCTCCAATTAAAATAAATATATTTATATTAAAAAAAAAAGAATTGCAAAAGCCCAGTGTAGAGGTAGAGGTTTATAATAACAATAAAAAATGTGACTGAGAAGAAAAAAAAAAAAGCTCAAAAGCGGAACTGGATTTCTTAGTGCCAATAAAATCAACAGCTACAGTAGAAGAGGAAATAAGAGAAAAAGAAAAAGAAATCCAAAAGAATATATAGGAGAAGTCAAATCATAAGAATAATAAATGTTTTTCTTGAGTCACTGCTGTCAGAGTCCTCTCCCTCTCTGGGAGTCACAGTCCACCTCACCTCCCTAGGATGCCTTCCAACACTGTGCTGATCTCTGTATCTGCTGTGAGGGCAGCTCAAATTCTAATCTGGTCTTACTCCTGTATGTTCTTGCCTCCAATGTCCACAGCTATCAGAACTAGTGCATTTTCTTTTATGGGAGCTCTCAATGGCCTTTTATATATTCCATAGACACAGAGTCTGCCTAGTTGATCATGTGGATTTAATCTGCAGCTTGTAAAGCTGGTGGGAAGGTTTTGGGTCTTCTTCCTTAGCCACACCGCTCCTGTGTTTCAAATGTGGTTTTATTTCCACCTCTGGTGGTTTTATTTCCAACCCTGCATGTGGGTTGCCCACTGGGATTTAGCTCCTCAGGTTGCCATGGAGGACTTGGTTTTTCCCCTGTGAGGGCCAGGTGTGGAGGTGGTACAGCTACTTGCGTTGCAGGGGTTCTGGCAGCACCAGGTACTTAGGGGGGTTGGCAGCTAGGGCAGCAGGAAATACAGTGTTCTAGAAGCTTATTGAACAATACACTCCAGTATTCTTGCCCAGAGAACCCCGCTCCCTGACAGAGAAGCCTGGCAGGCCACAGTCTACAGGGTCGCTAAGAGTCAGACACGAACGAAGTGACCCTGCGCACATAGGCAAGAAGTTTTTTGCCTGTGGCAGCTCTGCCCCAATGAGCGTTGAGTGTGAAGGTGGTGCAGCTAGCTGCTTGGCTGGCAGGGGCCCTGGCAGAGCCAAGTGTTCAGGGACACAGACTGCCTCTGCCACAGGAGTTATGGCCCTGTCAGAGTCCTTTTTCAAGCTTCTTGTAGCTGGGAATCAGAAGCCCTCTTTGGCCAGTCTTTCTCTGTATCTCTGCCCGTTCAGGCACTTAGAGAGCTCCCATGCCTGGGGTCCTTCTCTGTTGTTTTGGGAGTCAGGCATATAGAGGGGCCCCCTGGCTGGGGTCCAACTGTGTAGATCTGCACATCAGTCACTGAAAGGAGCATTCTGGGTTGGGGTCCTACTCTGTAGTTCAGTGCGTCAGGTGTTTGATTGGCCAGCCTCTCTGTTGTTCAACTGCCAATGCTGGCGTGTGGGGAGAAAAGGGCTGTGGCGATGACTCCACCCCATATATGTGACTCAACAGTATCGCCTTGCTTGCATGACTGCCTGCCTTTTCTCCACCTGCATTTCCCACCACAATCTCCTCCCTCATATCCTCTCAATCTGTCTCTCCACACTCAACAGCAGCCCTCTCCCTGCAATTGCTCCATAATCCCTAAACTCCAGCTGCCAGCCGCTGCACCTTCCAAGGGGCCAATATTCCTGTCTGGGGTATGCATGGCTGCGGCAAGGGCTGTCTGATTCTCATTCCGTTTAGGCTGCCACAGATCAGCTGTTTCACTCTCCACCTTAAATGTTTCTCCTCTGACTCAGACAGTTGCCCGGATGTGGAGATTGGACCCCTGCTTCAGTTCCCCCATCCACTGAGGGCAGGTTCAGTCCTATTAACACTCTGTTTTCCTCCCTAGTTCTTTTGTCCTGCTGAGTTTTATGTGGTTCTGTATATTCTTTTCCTCTGGTCAGGTACTTCCTCTGCTCTCAGCTGGTGTTCTGCATGCACTTCTGTGTCTGAAGGTGTATTCCTGATGTATCTGTGGAGAGAGATGTATTCCAAGTCGACCTACTCCTCAGCCATCTTTTTCTCTCAGGCTCCAATATTCTTATTCTGCTGTGAAAACAGACACGTTAACAACATTAGTTTTCAACCTATGAACTTGGTGTATGTATCAATTTATTTAGATCTTCCTTAATTTCTCTGAGCTACATTTAGTAGTTTTCAACATGTCATGCCTATCTTTTGTCAGAATTATCCCTAAGTATTTTCATATTTTATGTTCTTGTGAATGGTATTCTCTTTCCAATTTTAATTTCTGATTATTGCTGGTATACAGAAATAAAATTGATATTCCTGTGTCAAGCTATCTTACAACTTTGTCAAACTTGCCTGTTTGTTTTAGTAGCATTTTTCTGTAGATTCCATAGGATTTTCTACATAAATAATTAAGTATGTCTTCTCTGAATGAAGACAGATTCTCTCTTCCAGTAAAAAGGAGTTAATTTCTTTTTCTTGCCCTTTTTCACAGGCTAAAACCCCCTATTTAATGTTGAATAGAAGTCTGAAGAGTGGACACCCTTGACTTGATCATGATCTTTGGGAAAAGGTATTCTGTCTTTCATGACTATTATATTTGCTATAGGGGTTTTTTGTTTGTTTGTTTGTTTTTCATTTTATATAACAATCATCTTGTGAGTCTATCTTTTAAGAGCATGTCTATAAATAGATAAATATTCCTTGCTCTTATGTTCCAAATAATAGAAACAATAAGATTTTCCTAAATGGTTGTGAATAACTCATTTTACCTTCCACATTCTTGATACAGCTGACCATTGTTAGCCTTTTATCTCACAGTGGATATATTAAGGATGGCTGCCAGCTTTTACAGTTGTTTTTGAGCACACTAGGGGCAACATTGGAGTGTAAGCTGTTTTTCCTGCTAGGAGTCAAGCATGTCTGGCTGGCTGGGTGAGTGGGCCTGCAAGAGATCTATTTGCATGAATAAATGAAGCTTCCTGGAAAAGAACTCAAGCTTAAGAAGGAAAAGTCAGGCTGAGAAGGTTTGGTTTAATAGATGCCCCAGGCATTCAAGGGAGCCTTGCTTTTACATATAGCACCTTGTCAGACTCTCAGCCAATGTCCCTGATCCAGCACTACACAGGTCTTATAGAAAATAGGAATTAAGGATACAAGTGTCCACCACCTCTCTCTAAGACACGAGGACACTAACCACTCTACTTTGGTCTCTAGGCACAAAGTCAAAAAGGGAGCAATTCACTCTTCTTTTTCTGAAGGGAATACAGCATGGCTTTGGCACATATAAGTTTCCAGAGAGCTTGCCACACTTAGCGACATGAGAATTTAGCATCATGATTGCTTCATTTGGCAGATGCCAAGTCTCTGTGCTAGTGGAGGCAGAACGGATTTGCTCCTAGGAATTACCAGGTAAAACCAGAGGGATTTTGAGTGAGTTTGGAGGTCCAAAAATTGTGGTTGGGGGATAAAATCAGAAGAACTATGGGCTGTTACTAGTGTGTGTATGTATGCTAAGTTGCTTCAGTCGTGTCCAACTCTTTGCGACCCTATGGACTGTAGCCTGCCAGACTCCTCTGTCCATAGGATTCTCTAGGCAAGAATACTGCCAAGCACTCCTCCACCTGTAGTGTACCTTAATTCTATTCTCTAGGTAGGGTGTTCTGTGGTAAAATATGGGCAACATATTTTGATTAAGTTAATTTAAAATACTTTTATTTTAATTTTCAGTCCAGTTTAATGAGGTGAAAGAAAAAAGATGATAAAATCAACTACTAATCAACATATCTTTATTAAAAAGTCCTCTGATTTGGCACAATAATTATTTTCCACTATTTTTGACTATTTTTAAATGATAAAAACTTTGCTGTGATTTCTAAGTGCTAATTAATTCTAAAACTCTCTCGGGTCTGTAAATGGTATTTTTCCTCTTATTTTTTCTGGCATTCTCTAGAACATAAACTTTTTTTTGGCTGTGTCATGGAAGAGAAATGGAAGGGACCTAGTCTGGAACTGAGACAATATGAAGATTCTGGAAAGTACATGAGGGTCTAGAAAAGTATTTAGTAACTAAAATCTTTGGAACTGCATCTAAGAAAATTAATGTGTTGAAACATTAAGAAGGGGAAAAAAAAACCTTTCTGGACCTTTGTAGCCTAATCATAGGCTATGCTAAACTATTAAATTACTCTTTCAGAAAGAATTGTCAAGAACTACAAAGGGCCCAAGGTTTCAACCTTTCTTCCAGCTAACAGATAAGCTGGCCATGCTTTGATGGAGGCTGGTGGAAGACATGACACTCCTGGGCCTGAGAGTAACAAAAATATATGGGCACAAATACTTGTCTTGGTTTCTTTTGCCTCCAAACTCCACAGAGGTGGTACAGGAAGGCTCAGATGGATGCGTTCATGGAAGTGGCTTGAGTTATAGGAGAGGAACCCTAAGCTTAGGGAACATGAATTTCTTTTTTTTTTTTTAATAATGGGCAACAAGCATGCCTATAACCTTCAAGGCTGTTTGCCATGCCAAAGTCCTTGAAAAGATAGTTCAGAATAAATGACAGTGACTTGCTTCACAAGAGGTGTAGAATCATGAGAGACTCATGGAAAACTGTCTTCCAACAAGGTTAAAAAGCACCTCGCTCTTTTGCAAAGCCAGAAACTGGTCAGAATTTGTCTTTCTGAAACCAAAACTGAGACCAGTATTCACTAGGGTGCTGACAAATGTCTAACAACTGGTTGTCTTCAAAGTAAAAAAAGCCCTAATTTGTACCACTTGCTGATTTTTCACAGTGCAGAAATTCCTGTCATGACATTTTAAACTACCAATATAATCACTGAACATGGAGTTAGGAAGAGATGTACAGTAGCTCACACTTGTACAGTACTTCTACCACACACGTATAATAGGCAAAAATAATCTCCAGAGCCTGGATGACACTAAAATTTAGTAAAATAATTAGGAAGTGATGAGTTTTGAATATTTACTACCTTTCAGTTTAATATATTTAATTATGTTTATGTAATTTTTAACATGAACTATCTTTAACAATTGTCTTGCAAAATTTCTGAAAATTGAACAATTGGCTGTTGCAAGCCAGCCTTAACCAGCTCTAGTACCCCACTGTTAGGACTCCTCCTACTTAATTAATTGAGTTCCACTGGAGATTCTTCAAAACCCAGTCTCTTCCATGTTTTTTCTGCTAGCTTATTTAAAAATCCTTTTTCTTGGTTTATTTAAAGCTAAAATGATATTTGTGCAACCTGTTTATTTTTCAGTCCCATGTGGTTAACATAAATAAATCTGATCTACTGTATCCAAACTTAAATTATGTTAGAAGTAACTCAAATTAGATAACTTTGGGGGTTCTCTTTCTATCATTTTTAGAACTATGGGGTGAGTGTGAGTAGAAAACCTGTTTGACTTTTTCTTGGAATTTGATATTTTTAAACCATCCTTTTTTCCTCAGGATTATATAAAGAGAACTACCTCTGCAAAGTCTGTCAGAAAATCTTGGGAGAAGTCTTGGGTTCTTTATATTTTGAAAAGAAAATGCGATTGTTATGTGCCCCTCCTTTCTCATGATCAGTATACACTCATTATTAAACATTTCTACTGCTTTTTTTTTTTTTTTGCTATGTTGGGTCTTTATTGCTGCCCATGGGCTTTTCTCTAGTTGTGGCCAGCTGGGGCTATGCTTTTTTGTGGAGCACAGGCTCTAAGGTGCATGGGCTCAGTAGTTGTGGTTCACCACAACTGGGAAATGTTCCCAGACCAGGAGTTGAACCAATGTTCCCTACACTGGCAGGTGGATTCTTACCCACTGTACCACCAGGGAAGTCCACTATGGTATTTTTAACTGGAAACCATAACAAGACTACCCTAAAGGCTCTGAGAGAGGAAAACATATCCATATTCTGTGTGAATGTATAACCACAGAATATGGTTACACATTTTTGCTTGTAGTGATAATATATACATTATAGATTAGTGTATCTACAATGTATTCGTGTATCTATTAGATTCTCACATATAGTGATAATACATACATTTTGGCTATTGTGGTAGTCTAGAATGAAATTGTGGGTCACACTTTACTAAAATATGCAAGAACATTTCAAATGAAAGTAATCAAATAGTTTGTTTATCAAACAGGAAGTGTAACTCAGTTTCAGGAGAAGTCACTGTCAATATTGTTAAAAATGGTACCCAGAGCTATTAATATATACATGCACCAATGAACATTTTTTAAAGGTGATTTAAACTCAGACTATACTAAAAATATCAGTTTTCATATGTGATTATTTTATCTAGGTGGAATATCTCCTCTTTCAAGAAAGAGGAAAAGACCACAGCAAACTATTACAGACTTTGGGTTAAGTATAGCTACAGAGAGTTTCTCAAGAGAAATAATACTCTGACCACTTTATTTAATAAATCTAAACCTAATGAGAAAATCAGTTAGTCACATCACTTGGTTTGTCGTGTTACTGTCATTTACTTATTAAGGAGAAAATAAAGTGCACTCATTCCACAAGTAATAAAATGCTGTAATTGTATAATATAATTGTATGAGTCTGGGCATAGCTTAGTGAGTATTTGTTTAATTTGTGAGTTTATAGAAATCATCATTTCAGTGGATTTATTTTTTTTCCCCTCAGTGGATTTATTTTGTGTCCATTTCATAACCACCATTTCAGTAGGTACACTTTTAATGATTAACTGTTATCTGAGGATAGCAATTTTAAAACTGTAGAAGACAATTTAATATCTCATGTACACAACTTAAATTCACAAGATAGAGCCTGTTGTGTGGCTTATTTTGTTGGTCTATGTTTATCACTGGACAATCTGTTCCTTTGGGGAGATATATACCAGCAGCTGGGGTGAGGGGCTGCTGTGGTAAGTTTCATATGATAGAAGATGTGGGTAGGGTAATTTCATTTAGAATGACCTAGGCAGATATGCAGCATAAGGTGCTTTTGCTAAGGAAAGATTAGGCACCAGAAAATTAATAGTGCCTATCTCTGGGTGGGAGGATTATAAAGGTTTTGAAAAATAATTATTTTTCTTTTGTGTTTCTCTATTTTCAAATTTTTCTTTAATAATTATGTATGATTTGGGAAATAAGGAAATAATATCACTGCAATGTGATTTGTATTTTGTCCTCTGTAGTTTTGTAGTTTTGGTCTAATTCCATTTGGTAGAGAGATTTCAGTTTCTAGCAATATGATGCTGCTTTAGGAAAGATGAAATGTACTGGCAAAAAAGAGAAAGAGAAAGGGAGAGAAAGAGAGAGAAAGTTAAGCATGTATTTCTATTTTAACCAACCAGAGCCAGTACTGGGTACATTTTTGAGTTGTTTAGTTTTATAGCATGGTATATGCTGGGGCTGCTGGCACTGGAAAGATCTACACTCTAAGACAAGGCCTCTAACTCCAAGTTCAGCTCAATAAATCTTTATTGAGTATTTTAATGTAGAATAGGGATCCAGAGGTGATAAGATACAATCATTGTCTTCTCAAAGAACTAGCAATGCAGTTAATTATTGGAATAGGAAAATAAAATGAATAATGCAGGGTGGTACATGTGAAGGGTCCAGTGAATGACCCAAGAGTTCAGAATAGTGAGAAATCATTTCATATTGGGATACATGAAAAGGACCGCATGAGAGGTGTGGGATTTGAACTGGTCTTATTGTATGGTGACAGCTTGGGTAAATGGGGGTATGATAGAGGCTTTTGTTTGGTTGAGGGAATAGCCACAAAAGATATATAGGTAGGAAGGCACAAGGTGTGTTTGGGAGACATGAGTAATCCATTTTGTGGGCTCATGCTGGAGAGTGGTGGCAGCTAAGATTGTTAAGTACTGATAAGGTTTCATTGAAAGCTTTTCTAATATGATTTCATGAAATGCTTTGGATATAGGTTTTTTCTGTGTGTGTGTGTGTGATTTAGATTACTTTGGGGCTGACCAACTAGCCTGTACTGTCAGGGGAATGGTAATCTGTTGTCCCGCATCTGTTTCTCATCCATGTCTTGCTTACGAACCCAAAACCTTAGAATTCTCTGTAATGAATAAGAACCCAAAGACCATCTCAATTTAACTCTGACATTTTTGTCCTGGCATTCTGATGTGGAATCCTTATTAGGACTTTTACTCCACTTGAGGCTCTTAATCTACTTTTAGGGACTTCCCTGGTGGCTCAGATGGTAAGGAGTCTGCCTGCAATGTGGGAGACCTGGGTTTGATCCTTGGGTTGGGAAGATCCCCTGGAGAAGGAAATGGCAACCTACTCCAGTATTCTTGCCTGGAAAATCCCATGGACAGAGGAACGTGGCAGGCTACATTCCATGGGGTCCCAAAGACCCAAATACGACTCAGTGGCTTCACTTTCACTTTCTTTCAATCTGCTTTTGCCCTCTTAGCTATTTACTGCTAGCCATTTTGCCTCTCCACACACTATTACTCTTTTCATTTGGATGGATATCCTGATTCAAGTCATTGGTCTTAATCTAGGGTGTTTTACCATGATTCTAACTTCTTAAAAATTTATTTTTAATTAAAGGATAATTGCTTTTCAGTACTGTTGGTTTCTGCCTCACATCAACATGAATCAGTCATAGGTATACATATGTCCTATGTATTTGAGATTACTTGGGTGAAGTTTCAAAAACAACACAATGATCTCTGTTTGTTCCAAGACAAACCATTCAATATCACAGTAATCCAAGTCTATGCCCTGATAGTAATGCTGAAGAAGCTGAAGTTGAATGGTTCTATGAAGACCTACAAGACCTTCTAGAACTAACACTCCAAAAGATGTCCTTTTCATTATAGGGGACTGGAATGCAAAAGTAGGAAGTCAAGTGATACCTGGAATAACAGGCAAATTTGGCCTTGGAGTACAAAATGAAGCAGGGTGAATGATAACAGAGTTTTGCCAAGAGAACACACTGGTCATAGCAAACACCCTCTTCCAACAACACAGGAGAGACTCTACACATGGACATCATGAGATGGTCAATACTGAAATCAGATTGATTATATTCTTTGCAGCCAAAGATGGAGAAGCTCTATACAGTCAGCAAAAACAAGACCAGGAGCTGACTGTGGCTCAGATCATGAACTCCTTATTGCCAAATTCAGACTTAAATTGAAGAAAGTAGGGAAAACCACTAGACCATTCAGGTATGACCCAAATCAAATCCCTTATGATTATACAGTGGAAGTGACAAATAGATTCAAGGGATTAGATCTGATAGACAGAGTGCCTGTATGGACAGAGGCTCGGACATTGTACAGGAGGCAGTGACCAAGGCCATCCCTAAGAAAAAGAAATGCAAAAAGGCAAAATAGTTGTCTGAAGAGGCCTTATGAATAGCTGAGAAAAGAAGAGAAGTGAAAGGCAAAGGAGAAAAGGAAAGATATACCCTTTTGAATGCAGAATTCCAAAGAATATGAAGGAGAGATAAGAAAGCCTTCCTCAGTGATCA
>NW_011494926.1:5351529-5369482 GCF_000754665.1 Bison bison bison | reverse complement strand
CAAGGCCATCCCTAAGAAAAAGAAATGCAAAAAGGCAAAATAGTTGTCTGAAGAGGCCTTATGAATAGCTGAGAAAAGAAGAGAAGTGAAAGGCAAAGGAGAAAAGGAAAGATATACCCTTTTGAATGCAGAATTCCAAAGAATATGAAGGAGAGATAAGAAAGCCTTCCTCAGTGATCAGTGCAAAGAAATAGAGGAAAACAATAGAATGGGAAAGACTAGAGATCTCTTCAAGAAAATTAGAGATACCAAGGGAACATTTCATGCAAAGATGCACACAATAAAGGACAGAAATGGTATGGACCTAACAGAAGCAGAAGATATTAACAAGATGTGGCAAGAATACACAGAAGAACTGTACAAAAAAGATCTTCATGATCCAGATAACAACAATGGCGTGATTACTCACCTAGAGCTGGACATCCTGGAATGCGAAGTCAAGTGGACCTTAGGAAGCATCAACACAAACAAAGCTAGTGGATGTGATGGAATTCTAGTTGAGCTATTTCAAATCCTAATAGATAATGCTGTGAAAGTGCTGCACTCAATACGCCAGCAAATTTGGAAAACTCAGCAGTGGCCATAGGACTGGAAAAGGTCACTTTTCATTCCAATCCCAAAGAGAGGCAGTGCCAAGGAAAGTTCAAATTACCACACAATTGCACTCATCTCACACGCTAGCAAAGTAAAGCTCTAAATTCTCCAAGACAGTCTTCAACAGTACATGAACCATGAACTTCCAGATGTTCAAGTTGGATTTAGAAAATGCAGAGGAACCAGGGAGCAAACTGCCAACATCCATTGGATCATGGAAAAAGCAAGAGAGTTCCAGAAAAACATCTATTTCTGCTTTATTGACTATGCCAAAGCTTTCAACTGTGTGGATCACAACAAACTGTCGAAAATTCTGAGAGATGGGAATACCAGACCACCTGACCTGCCTCCTGAGAAATCTGTGTGTAATTCAAGGAGGGGCAGTTAGAACTGGACATGGAACAACAGACTGGTTCCAAATTGGAAAAGGAGTACGTCAAGGCTGTATATTGTCATCCTGCTTATCTAACTTATTTGCAGAGTACATCATGCAAAATGCACGGCTGGATGAAGCACAAGCTGGAATCAAGATTTCTGGGAGAAATATCACTAACCTCAGATATGCAGATGACACCACCTGTATGGCAGAAAGTGAAGAAGTACTGAAGAGCCTCTTGATGAAAGTGAAAGAGGAGAGTGAAAAAGTTGGCCTAAAGCTCAACATTCAGAAAACTAAGATCATGGCATCTGGTCCCATCACTTCATGACAAATAGATAGGGAAAAAATGGAAACAGTGACAGACTTTATTATTTCGGGCTCCAAAATCACTGCAGATGGTGACTGCAGCCATGAAATTAAAAGATGCTTGCTCCTTGAAAGGAAAGCTATGACCAACCTAGACAGCATATTAAAAAGCAGAGACATTACTTTGCCAACAAAGGTCCATCTAGTCAAAGCTATGGTTTTTCCAGTAGTCATGTATGAATGTGAGAGTTGGACTGTAAAGAAAGCTGAGCACCGAAGAATTGATGCTTTTGAACTGTGGTGTTGGAGAAGACTCTAGAGAGTCCCTTGGATTTCAAGAAGATCCAACCAGTCCCTCCTAAAGGAAATCCGTCCTGAATATTCATTGGAAGGAATTGAATTATTGAAGCTGAAACTCCAATACTTTGGCCACCCGATGCAAAGAACTGACTAGTTTGAAAAGCCCCAGATGCTGGGAAAGATTGAAGGCGGGAATAGAAGGGGATGGTAGAGGATTAGATGGTTGGATGGCATCACCGACTCGATGGACATGAGTTTGAGTAGACTCTGGGAGTTGGTGATGGACAGGGAGGCCTGGCATGCTGCAGTGCATGGAGTCACAAAGAGTTGGACATGACTAAGCGGCTGAACTGAACTGTTACATTATGTCCCCTCCCTCTTGAACCTCCCTCTCACCTCCCACCCCATCCCACCCCTCTAGGTTGTCATAGAGCACTTGTTTCAGCATCCTGAGTCATACAGAAAATTCCCACTGGATATCTATTTTATATATGGTAGTATATATATTTCCATACCTTGGTACTAACTTTTGATTCCCAATGTTGAGGTCTTGTTCCAGATCCCAATCCATGGTATTCAGTTATAATCATTGATGGAGGGAAACTTAGTGCAAAATATAAAAAATGGATCCTCTTTATCCTCAGATAATTTACTGGATTGAATGTAAAAAATGATATATATGTGTTTAAATAAATTAGCTCACAAAAAGCTTATTTCATAAAATAGGCCCAAAGGGCAGTGTTAATACTGATATCCATTCATACTCTTGTTTATAAAGTTGGTGTCCATTGTATTATGCTAGTAATTAAAAAAGCATAAAACCAGTTTTGCAAATGTTTTTCAACATTTTTCTCTTTCCACCTATTCTCCTCATTAACTTCTACTATCTTCAAAAGATGATGATGATATTGTTGACTTTAATTATTAAAAATAAATATTTTTAAAGCAGCGTAACTGTGTTTCAACTTCTTCACACAACACTAGATTGTTCTGAGAAGATGGTCACTGACTATCAGTGGTACCATGGGGCGAGAATACTGGTCCATTAGTGAATCTAATGCTTTGGTTCATTTCTGCCTGTCCCGGTCCCATTCAGCTACCAATACAGAGGCTCTTCCCTATGCCAGCCTGCTCTCCTGCCCAGATTTTGAACTCATCCTGTCCAAGGCAACAATACATCGCTGGAATCACACATGCCTGGAGATGGGATCTATAACCTGAGTGCCATGAGCCATCTGTGAACCATCCTCAGCCATTAGCTGTCTCCCCCAGCATGTGTTTGACACAGTTCCAAGACAAAATTCTTACCATCGCTGTAATCCCGTACCACCTTCAGAATGCATATTATGCTTCTAACCTCAGCCTCTTGTCTGGAACCCTATTCTTCCTCAGCCTTCTCAATCCCTTTCCTGGGAATTTTTGCTAGTACTCTGAGAAGGGCAAAAGACTGGTTCAGGACACCAAAGCTCATATGGCTGTAGTTCTAAGATGGGCCACCCGAATATCCATATCAGATTGATTGACCTGGAGTTTGTCTCCTTTCTTCGAGGTGTTTAAAGTGTTATTTCCTGTTTAATTCTGAGGGGTATATGAAGAAATACATATAAGAACTCATCTAGTGTAGTAAACATTTATGACATTTTTATATGTAGAGGAGCAAGCAAGGAGTTTAAGCAGTTAGATATGAGTTTCCTTCTTTTGGTTTGTGACACCAGAGCTGTTATTAATCTGAAAGAATCTGGGGCTTAACTAATGCACAATTTATTTCTGCAAACTGTATGTCTTTCTGTGTAGTGGTTTTTAAGTACCTGATAACTATATCTTTAAATCTTATAGTATTATGTTTTCAAAAAAGTACTGGCTTTTCATATAAAACAGATTGGACCAGGTGCCCACCCAAATCAGACCATTCTAGAGAATATTTGAGATGCTTCATGTAATTCACTGAATAAGTTGACTGAATACCTGCCATGTGCAAGGCAATATGCTATAAGGCTGCTGCTGCTGCTAAGTCCCTTCAGTCGTGTCCGACTCTGTGCGACCCCATAGACAGCAACCCATCAGGCTCCGCCGTCCCTGGGATTCTCCAGGCAAGAACACTGGAGTGGGTTGCCATTTCCTTCTCCAATGCATGAAAGTGAAAAGTGAAAGTGAAGTCACTCAGTCGTGTCTGACTCTTCGAGACCCCATGGACTGCAGCCTACCAGGCTCCTCCATCCATGGGATTTTCCAGGCAAGAGTACTGGAGTGGGGTGCCATTGCCTTCTCCGATGCTATAAGGCAGGTGTTCCCAAACTCCAGTATCTAATGCCTGATGATCTGGGCAGAGCTGATGTAGTAATAGTAGAAATAAGTGTTAGTCGCTCAGTCTTGTCCAACTCTTTGCCACCCCGTGGGCTGTATAGCCTGCCAGGCTCCCCTATCCATGGAATTCTCTCAGCAAGAATACTGAAATGGGTAGCCATTTCCTTATCTAGGGGATCTTCCCAACCCAGGGATCAAACCTGGGTCTCCTGCATTGCAGGCAGATTCTTAACCATCTGGGCCATTAGTGGAAGCCATAGAAATAAAGTGCACAATAAAAGTAATGCTCTTGAATCATGCCAAAACCATCGCCCCCACACCCCAGTTCGTGGAAAAATTTTCTTCTCTGAAACCTGTCCCTCATGCCGAAAAAGGTTGGGTGACACTGTAAGGAATATAAAAATGAGTAAAGCATAGTTCTGGCTCTAGTGTGAAAGAATTAAGACAACCACACATAGATGGGCACAGAATAGGGTAGCCAATATGATCTTTAAAGGACAAGAAAGCAGTTTTAATAATAATGATATGATCTCAGTTTTTTTTTTTTTATCCTTGGCTAAGATAAAGAATAATTATATACTTAAGGTGCAAATTATTTCTGGCTTAATTATCTCTATCAGTTTGAAGGAGCAGACACTCAGGTGTGCAGACAGATGCCATACTTCCTTGGGAGCACTTAATCTATGTCTTTTTATGGGGGTTGGGGAGGATATTCACTGATTTAAGCTGATGTTACATTCTCTAAGAACAAGGTGTCAGAAGATCTTTTCTCAAACTGTACTTCAGTATCTAAGACCTTTGCCTGAATGTTCTTCAGCAGCCACAAAGACAGCCTAGCTGATGACAAAATTCACATCTTTGTGTTAAGCTAATTTAGGGAAGATTTTATCACCTAGCTTCACAGTGCAAAGAACATTAATAATTCAGTGGTTTGTATGCATTTCCATTCATTCTCCTTGCCAAGCTGTTTATACTGCAAAGCAACGGTGAAGGAATGGAGGAGTTGGGAAGAATATAGTTGATGTACATTCTGGTTGATGCAGTGGTAAATCATCTGCCTGCCAGTGCAGGAGATGTGAGAGATGTGGGTTTGCTCTCTGGGTTGGGAAGATCCCCTGAAGTAGGAAATGGCAACCCACTCCAGTATTCTTGCCCAGAAAATCCCACGGACAGAGGAGCCTGGCGAGCTACAGTCCATGGGGTTGCAAAGAGTCAGGCACCACTGAGCAACTGAGCTCTCCTGGGTTGGAGACATGTTCGTGTGGTGTCTTTTTGCCACCGTGTCCCCGTGCATGTCTCTCAACCCCTCTTTTTAGAATGCCTGTGGTTTCAGCAACAGTGAAAATCCAGTGGCGCTGAGGAAGCGGTGGGGTTTGTTAGTACCTTATGCCTTTAGCAACTCCTCACTGATGATACCCTGCATGTGATCTCTAAGTTATTAATCTTTTTTTTTTTTTTTTAGTTTCTTTTCTATGCTTTGGTGCTGGTAAGAATAAGGTTTAGTGTAAAATGTCTTTTTCTGTGTTGAAACAAAGACTTTAAAAAACGTAGACTTTGAGGGAAGATTCCAGAGACTTGGTCCCTTGGGAACTACCCATCTGTGAAAAAATGTTATTTCTGTTGGACTAGAGACCTGGCAGTAGCAAAATGGACTGCCACTGCGAGCCATTTTTTCTGTCTCACTGGACAGAATAAATGGTTTCCTAATTGAAGCTATGTCATGACATGAACTGTAAAATGTGGTAGCAATAATTTACTCTCAGCTTAAAGAGATGACAGAAAATTGTCTGCTCTTTTTAAAAGCTTTCTTTCCCCAACTAGACTGTGAGATAATGTTTCATAGAGGAATACTTTCTGCAATATTATTTATACATTAAGTGACATATTTTGCAACTTTTTAAAAGGATGAATTAAAAAGTATTGTGTGTGTGCTTTTGAATAGCATCATTTTTGATAAGTGCACCAGAGTTTCTTGAGCATAATTTCATTTATTGTGTATTTTAAATTCATTTATTATGTCCTGTAGGGCATAAACACTATTGCAGCTTTTAGGATGAAGTCTATAATATAGGAAACTTGCCTACCAGATATTAAAACATGTGTATAGATGTAGCAACTACACACATACTCTCTCTCTCACACACACACATACACACTTTGTCTTTATTAACCACTAACACGTCTGGAAATTTAGTGTAATAGCAACTGTGGAACTTCAGAAATAATAGGAAAAATAATTATTCCAAATGATGTTAAGATACTTGTTAATGTAGTTATATCTCTATACCATGCCTTTCACAAAAATACATCCCAAATAACTAAAGATCTAGGCAGTAAAAAAAAAAAAAACAACCCAGACTATAAGAATACCAGAAGAAAATGAATGAAACATAGGCTTATAATTGTGGGATGGCGAAGGGCTTTCTCAGTATGAAATAAAACTAGAAACTATAAAGAAAATCAACATACTAAAGATTTATTTGAAAAGATAAAAAATAAGGGTAAAAGATAAGTGAGAGGTTGAGAGAAAAATATATGCAACAAACATGTAAAGACAAAAGATCCAGATTATCTTACTAACATTCAATACTAAAAATTTGAAAAAAGATAATCAGCCAAGTAGAAAATTGACAAAGAACTCAAACAGGAAGTTAGTGAAAGAAGGGGTATAAATGTCCATTAAACTTATGAAAAAATGATCCATTTCAATAATTATTAAACAAATGAAAATTAAACAATAGCAAGATACCTTATCACCCACTTGATTGGCAACATTTCAACAGATTGATAACATGCACCTTTACTGAGGGAAAATGGGCACTCTCATAATTGTATTGATGGGAGTGAATATGGGTATAGCTTTTTGTAAGACAAATTATTTATCAAAATTAAAATATGCATGACCTTTGACCCAGAAATGTCATTAGGAATTCCACTTCTAGGGGTCTATCCCACAGAAATACTAGCTTGATTACACACAAAATAAATGTCCATGGATGCTGACTGCATTGTTTACTAGTCAAAAGTTGGCAGAGAACTCTCAATAAGACAATGGTTAAATCAATACAGAATATTCATTACAGGAAATTCATATAGCAATTAAAAAGAAAGTTATATTAAAAAGAAAGTTGTATTGAAAAGGTTCATATGTACTGACTTGGAGAAATGTTCATTGTCAGTAAAAAAAAAGAATACATTGCCAAACCATATTAATAACCCAATTCTATTTTAATTTGGGGGAAACCAACAAAAATATATATTCTTATAAGCATAGGATAAAATCTGGAAGAATGTAAAATGATCTCTCGATGGTGGCTACAGAGCTGGATGCTAAAGAGAAAGGAGAGAAGAGAAGGCATTTCACTTATTTCATATCCATTAAAAGATAAAAGTGGGATTATGAGTGATTTTCTTTCTTTATCTTTAACATCTCTTCAGTTATCAACTGGAGAAAGCAATGGCACCCCACTCCAGTACTCTTGCCTAGAAAATCCCATGGATGGAGGAGTCTGGTAGGCTGCAGTCCATGGGGTCACTAGAGTCGGACACGACTGAGCGACTTCACTTTCACTTTTCACTTTCCTGCATTGGAGAAGGAAATGGCAACCCACTCCAGTGTTCTTGCCTGGAGAATCCCAGGGACAGGGAAGCCTAGTGGGCTGCCGTCTAAGGGGTCACACAGTCAGACACGACTGAAGTGACTTAGCAGTAGCAGTAGCAGCAGTTATCAACATGTATTACCTGTATTACTTTTGTATTAAGAAGCCAAATGAAACCTTGAAAAGATAATTCTTGAAAGATGGAATGAAAAGATGAGAGAAGGGAGGCAGGAGGATAATTTACGAGACCTTGAATGACCTGGGAAGGATGTGAGCCACTGGCCCAATGCAGAGACAGAGGGGTTGAGAATGAAGGGCTTAGGTGAGACTCTGAAAGATGAACTTGAGTGGAGAGGTCAGGTCTGGCTCACGGGTGACCACCAATCTGAGTTACATCCCTAACTGCCAGTCCAGAGCTCTTCCCCAGAGCCGTGAAACGTCCCATGATCCATCATACAGGCCACACGCTGAGGCCTTCAAGGACCAAGATTTGGACACAGGCACACCCAGAGCACACTTATAGCAGATAACAAAACCCAGGTTGTCTGGTTCCTAAGGAGGAATCATCTCAGTTCTGATTTCCCACTTACATGTTTCCACATGAGACCAGATGAAAGCAACATCATCTTTGCCAAGGGCCCCTTGGGCTGTTTTCTGCCGCTCGGTGACCTGAAGGTTATGCACCATTACATCAGCCTCCTCCTCAGGGGCTGGCAAGCAGCTCTCAGGCTGTCTCCAGGGAAGCCAGCTCTCCTTCCTTCACTCTGCTTGATCCTGATGTTTGCTGTATGTAGTCTGCTCAGTTAAGTTCAGTCGCTCAGTCCAGTTCAGTCGCTCAGTCGTGTCCGACTCTTTGCAACCCCATGGACCGCAGCACACCAGGCCTCCCTGTCCATCAGCCTGTACTAAAATCTTCTAGTTCCTTTTTACTAAGTTATGCTCATAAATAAACACGAGACTTAACCCACCTGTAGTCTGCTCTGACTCCCAGCATTGTCAGCTGCCCTGCAGTCTTCATGAACACTGTTTGTGACCAGGGCATGTCTTACCTTTTTTGAGTTATTTCAGGCTCCTGGGCACACCTTCCAATGTGCATAACAGTCTGCTCACCACAGAGTAAGCAGTGTCATGTGATGGAAACTAAGTTTTCACGTGGGGCATCTCCCTGATGAGCCTGTTCACTTTTTGTTTGTTTACTCAGAAACAGATGTTTAAACATCTGCTTAAATGTTGTGAAATCTTTTCCCAGATTGGACCTTTGATTCTTGCAGCATAATAGGGAAAGCTCATGTTATGAGTAGAGGCAAATTGCATGTTGAAAAGGAGAATTTAGTAGAACAGCTTTTCCAGCATTTCAATGAAAACAAATACAGTGTTGATAAAAATTCATGTGTGTGATAGGAAATGCCTTTGGCTGTTTGAAGCTTTAAAGCTCATTAGTATATTATTACCTTGAAACTTTTTTTAAGTTTTATGGATATATAGAGTGCTACACATAAAATTTTACGGAAAATTTTGAATGAAATTTAAAGCACTAAACAGGTATGGTAGAGAAAATATGTACAAAGCATTATCCCTTTTTTTCTTCTCCAGTAAAAGGCTGGGCAATCTTTCTGATTTGAAGTTATTATATTTCCACATCAACATCTCCAAGGAGCTGGCATATTGACCTATGAGCATGTAGCAACAGTCCTACCGCTTTGCTTCTGTAATGCAATAGATGAACATTTGGCTTATACAATTAAGATAATCGGGTTACTACACAGAGCTAATGTCTTACTTTGAATTTGAGTGATTTCTGTCTGATGTCACATGGAAGAAAATGTAATTGTTGCCTTGTTTTAGCGGTAGATTATTTGTAGATTTTGTTGCCCTGTGGCTTATCTTTAGAAGGAATTTTGAAATTACACCTTGAGGCTTGTATCATTTTGCATATGAAATAACTGATACTATTCACTGGTAGCTTTTTTAAGCAGAAGCAGGTGACTGGATGGAAGAGGAAAATTCAGTCGGTTGTTTGCCCTCCCTGATCTCACTCACTGGTTTTGATAGAAGTTGCTTAGGCATCATGGAGAACAGTTTGGGGATGAAGAAATCATTTCTTATTCAATCTCTGTTACCTTTCTAGGCTCAGTTTTTCCAGTAAACACACACACACACACACTGAAATAACAGGGAGATTTCAATCCATTTTAGAGAAAAATAAAAAGCACTTATAAAATATTATTAAAACTCTCTTTTTCTGTTTAAGTATCAGCAATGTGCTATGTCAAGAGTGAAGTTAAGCTGGCGACCTTGAGGGGTGACCTCCACAATGACAGTGCTTTATTGTTCCTTCATGCAGCTATCTGATGGCCATGAGTTTTAGATTAGCTCTTCAGCACTCACAGAAGATCATCACTCGTTTCAGTTGATTTGAAAGCCTATTGATCTGCCCGTAGCTAGAAACCTAGCCTAGCTGTACTCAGGTTTCCCATTCTAAATTTTTAAACTTGAAGACCTTGCTTCTCATTCATTTTCAAAAACTCCATTCAGAAGGACAAAATTCATAATGTGAATATCTAATATTTAAAACTCTCTAAAGAAATCATAGCCACAGATATATGAATACCTAATATTCATAGGTATGCAATTGCCTGCAGGACATGTCATTCGTCTCTCCTCTTGGACACTTTAAACCTCTCCACCAGGGCAAGCCAGGCCATGAGAGAGTTAGATCTTGCTCCTTGTTCACATTTGTGTGTTAGGATTTTTGAGACCCAAAGTGCTATGATACTACGAAGTTGCAAAAGTGTTTGAGCAACTTGGATTTCCGTCCATGGCTATATCTCCCAGCCTGCCTTAAGCAGATTCAGAGCAGCTACGTTCAGGATCAATTGCCTGTATCCTTTCAATTTTATTTTCTCTAGCTTCCCTTGTAATTGGCATACCTGGTATGAGGAAGAATATCTGTCCATTAGTAAGGTGCCAAGCTTGTCCCTGAGGTCAGTGATGAGGTGATGAAAAACAAGTCAGAAAAATGAATGAATGAATTTTTTTTTTAATTTGGATCTCACTAGAGAATGTAGTTTTTCCTGAAAACTACAGACTTACTTTGTTGTTGTTCAGTTGCTCAGTCATGTCTGACTCTTTGTGACCCCATGAATGGCAGCATGCCAGGCTTCTCTGTCCACTGTCTCCCAGAGTTTGCTCAAACTCACGTCCTTTGAGTTGATAATGCCTATGCGGTAAGGGAAATTACCTAGATTTTCCACATTACGTATCTGATGTAAAGAGGAGAAAAGCAAACGTTGGTTATCTGAGTGGCTCATACGATGCCTTTGATAAAAATAATTAGGTAATTACTTAAATTTTCCATTTGTTTTGTCTGTAAAATCATTGTCTTCATCATGGGTCAAACTTTGGTTAATGGTCAGCGGGTATTTTGTTTTTGAAGGGATTTTAGTAGCATCAATGGCCAAATTTGCTTTATTTTAGACATTCTTGAGTGAAATAAAGATGCCTGCCCCCATCTAATTCCAAGACACCCAGTTCATTAACTACGAAATCTAATGAAAGTCACTCTCAGTTATGTTAATAGAAAACTGTAGATATGCTACTTGTTTACTAGCTTTTTGTAATACAGAAAACAAAAGATTATAGCTTCCATTTATGCATGTGAAAGAGGAAATGGTGACGTTTGTGCTTTGTCTCAACAGAGTAATTCCTTCAGCTCATTTTCTAAACCCTTCTGCCAGAACAAGCTGGTTCTTCTGGGAAGACAGAACTGCCTACGGGCACATGCCCCCATCTGTTCTTCTTTGCAAACATGCTTTGGTCTTTTCTACACCCAGCCAGTGGGCTCTAGGGATACCCAGTGCAGGTGGCCAGGCAAGGTCTCAGCCAGATAAGAGAGCATTTAGAGATTTAGAGTTAAATGTGTGATTATAAGAAAACAGTTACAAAAAAGAGTTTGCCATAACAAAGTTATTTCTCTGCTTCCACTAATGGCTCACAGTTTTCTGTGGGCTCTGTACTCTGCTTTATAAATGTTCTTCTTGGTCTTTGTCATCTGTGTTCAAGATAGCCTGTTTGTGTGCTATTTGTGCTGCATAATTCATGCAAATAGTTGAGGTATGTGGTTCTCCAATTCTTTTGTCAAAAACGTCAACTAACAACCATTCTTCCATTTTTGCTTTCTTGCCTCACTTACATTTCAACTCTTACTGAGAAAATACACCTGAATTCCCAGAGCATTCACTATACAGGCAGCACCCAGGCGCTTGTAAGAAAATAGATTGGAATAGAAGGAAATTGATGTTCCTTCCTTTTTAATAAAGAGTTCCAAGATTTTCTTTTCTCTTAATAATCTTTCTCTTTTGGCTATTCTGTCTTGAAGCTATGAAGGCACAATATGTGAACTCTAGTATTCAACTCCCATCTAACATTTTATTTTGATTAAAAATTGTAAAGCTTATATGAAATTCACCACAATGGGGTTTTGTCATGTGGGTAATGAGGACGCACAGACTTAAAATCATAGAACCCAAGAGTCAGAGTGATTGATGCAATCAATTCAATCCTTAATTCAGTCCCTTCATTTGTCAGAGAAAAAAGATCTAAGAGATTCATAAAGTGTGTTTACTTCCTATGGCTATAAGGTTGGACTTATTTAGGAAGAGGATGAATTGGGGAAATTGTGGCAAAACAAAACAACAACAAAAAGCCAAATTCACCATCTATTCTCAAAACCAATATTGCTCTGGTTTTTACTTGGTTGTTGTTGTTTAGTGGTTCAGTTGTGTCCGACTCTTTGCAACCTGTGGAATATAGCACTCCAGACTTTCCTGTCCTTCACCATCTCCCGGAGCTTGCTTAAACCACGTCCATCCAGTCGGTGATGCCATCCCACCGTCTCAACCTCTGTTGTATCCTTCTCTTCCTGCCTTCAATCTTTCCCAGCACCAGGGTCTTTTCCAATGAGTCAGCTCTTAGCATCATATGGCTAAAGTATTGGAAATTCAGCTTCAGCATCAGTCCTTCCAATGAATATTCAGGGTTGATTTCCTTTAGGATTGACTGGTTTGGTCTCCTTGCAGTCCAAGAGACTCTCAAGAGTCTTCTCCAGCACCACAGTTCAAAAGCATTAATTCTTTGGTGCCGAGCCTTCTTTATGGTCCAACTCTCACACCCATACATGACTAATGGGAAAACCATAGCTTTCACTATATGGACCTTTGTCAGCAAAGTGATGTCTCCGTTTTTTATCTAGTTTTACTTGTTTTGTATTTGTATAACATCCCCTCTAGGCTACCTAACTGATCATGGTCTCTGAGTAAATTATTAAAATTCATGCTTCCTACATTGGATACAATTATATATATTATATACAGATCTCCGAAATCTAATGGTATCACATTCTCAGCAGTTCTGTTAAAAGTAGTTAAGCTACATCAAATAGTGTATCATTTAAAAATGATACCTCTGTATAGTTAAATGCTTTTTAGGACATTGATCTGGAATGATAGCCAGAAGTTGTGGTCTGAATGGAATTAATTTTCAAATTTAGCAGGTATATACTTTTCACGTCTCCATCCCACTAAACAAACTGAAAGTTAACCTATGGTGATAGAGAACTTAATGGAAACTTGGAGTAACCTTTGCTTCCCTGTGGTTAGACCACACCAGAGTGTGACATATCTTTTTACACACTAGCCCTCAGCCTGTCCAGCTGCCTTTTTTGGTACTCACTTCATCACAAGTTCCCTTCTGCCTTTCCTTTTCTGTGCAGTCCCGAGGCTGTCTTGGCCTCTTCACTTGCCTCCATTACAGCATTACTAGATCCAGAGCCTGCCCAAGTTTGCGGCAGGCACATCCTCCAGGCTCCTCTGTCCATGGGGTTCTCCAGCCAAGAATACTGGAGTGGGTTGCCATGCTCTCATCCAGGGAATCTTCCTGACCCAGGGATCAAACCCTTGCCTCTTACGTCTCCTGAGCTGACAGTCGGTTTCTTCACCACTAGCGCCACTGGGGAACCCGCCTCCCAAGAGGTACATGTATAATTGCTAGGACCTATGAGTATGTTGTTACCTTACATGGTTAAAGAAACATAGCAGATGTGTGATTAAGTTAAAGATTTTTCACTGGAGTGGTAATAATGTATTATCTAGGTGGGTCCAATGTAATCACAAGAATTTTTATAAGGAGAGACAAAGAACTGAAAGAAAAAAAGAAAGGGTAATGGCTCAGTCATGTCTCAGTTTGAGACCCTATGAACTGTAGCCCACCAGGATCCTCTGTCCGTGGGATTCTCCAGGCCAGAATACTGGAGTGGGTTGCCATTTCCTTCTCCAGGGGGTCTTCGTGACCCAGGGATTGAACCTGGGTCTCCCACATCACAGGCAGATGCTTTACCCTCTGAGCCACCAGGGAAGCTGGAGCTGTGTTAACAGAACCAGAGGTAAGAGGGATACCCTTCATACATTGAGGAAGGAGCCAGAAGCCTAAGAATGCAGGCAGCCTCTAGAAGCTGGAAAAGGAAAGTAAACAGATTCTCTCCTAAAGCCTCCGTAAAGAACTGGTCCTTTCAACATCTTGATTGTAGACTTCTGACTTCTTGAACTGTGGAGTGGAGTGGAAGTCACTCAGTCATGTCCAACTCTTTGCGACCCCGTGGACTGTAGCCTGCCAGGCTCCTCTGTCCATGGGATTCTTCAGGCAAGAAGATTGTCGTGGGTGGCCATTCATTTCTCCAGGGGACCTTCCCAATCCAGGGATTGAACCCCGGTCTCCTACATTGTAGATTCTTTACCACTTGAGCCACCAGGGAAGCCTTAACTGTAAGAGAATAAAATTCATGTTGTTTTAAGACACTAATTTGTTATTAGAAGCTAATTAGAAACTAATATAATTATTGCATATATTGAATACCTCTCAAGGTCTTAACATGATAAAAGGTATTATTCATTGTAAAAGATAATAATACATTTAAACCCTTTTCCTTAGTACTGTGTTTAAATAGTAAATGTCCTTTTTAGAAGTATATTTCTAAGCTTGTTTCAAAATATTTTTCTAGATAAATCTTGGACCATTTTCTATATTTTATAATTAATAAATGTATTCACTCAGCTTATTTTTATTAAATATGTACTGTCTGCAAAGGAACATAGAGGACATAAATGTTTATGACGTGGACTTTGTTTCCAAAGGATTCATGAGGTTAATCCCTAGGAGTTCACGTATGTGTTCATGCTCAGTTGTGTCTGACTTTTTGTGAGTCCATGGACTATAGCCCACCAGGCTCCTCTGTCATGGGATTCTCCAGGCAAGAGTACTGGAGTAGGTTGCCATTTCCTCCTCTAGGGGATCTTCCTGACCTAAGATCAAACCTGTATTTCCTGTGTCTCCTGCATTGGCAGGCAGATTCTTCATCACTGCACCATTGGGGAAGCCCAGTAACTAGTTTATATGCATAAATACTATTACCCAAGGTGGCGTACTATATTCATTTTCTAGAGCTCCCATAAGAAAGTACCACAGATCGGCAGCTTAAACAACACACATCATTTTCTCACAGTTTTGGAGGCTGGAAGTCCAAGATCAAGGTGTTGATGGAGCTGTTTTTTTTTTTTTCCTTAGGCTTCTCTCCTTGGCTTGCAAATGGTTGTCTTCTTTTTTTTTTTTTAAATGGTTGTCTTCAGCCTTTGCCTTCACATGGCCTTCTTTCTCTGCATGTCTGCATCCTAATCTCTTCTAATACGGACCCTACTCAAGTCTTCTTGCCTGGAAAATTCCATGGACAGAGGAGCCTGGAGGGCTAGAGTCCATGGGGCTGCCAAGGGTCGGACACAACTGAGAGACTGAGTGCATATTGAATTAAGGCCCACTCTAATGACATCATTTTACCTTAATTACCTCTTTAAAGATCCTATTTCCAAATACAGCCATAAATGAGGCACTAGAGACTTGGACTTCAACATATGAATTTTTTAATTGAAGTATAATTCACAAAGTTGTGTTAGTTTCAAGTGTACAGCAAAGTGATTCAGTTATTCATATGTATATGAATGATGTATGCATATATGATATATGCTTGCACACATCATTTTGAATTAGAGTTTTCTCCAGATATATGCCCAGGAGTGGAATTTCTGGACATATGGTAGCTCTGATTTGAGTTTTTAAAGAAACTGCCATACCATTCTCCACAATGGCTGCACTGATTTGCACTCCCACCAACAGTGTAGGAGGGCTCCCTTTTTTCCACACCTTCTGCAGCATTTCCTGTTTGTAGACTTTTTGATGATAGCCATTCTGACCAGTGTGAGGTGATATTTCTTGTACTTTTGATTTGCATTTCTCTAATAATTAGCAATATTGAGCATTTTCCCTGTGTCTGCTGGCCATCTGTATCAACACATGAATTCTGAGAGAACATAACTCAGCCCACAACACACAGTAAAGGTCATAAAAGATGCAAATAAATTGCTTTGGGAAAATTCAAAGCAGAGTGAGATACTCCAGATACTGCAAATAAAATTCACTTAAAAATCATATGACTGACAAAGAACTTCTTTTGCCATGTGTGATTACTTTTAAGGCTGGGCCATCCCTCCCAGAGCACACTGAGGCAAATGGAACAATCCTGATGAAGTAGTGTGGAAATGGTAAATAAAATTGTGGAGCATGCTTGTGTCCTTTTATGAAAGGCAGTCATCATTGTGCAGTTTCTCAATTCCATTCCCAGGTAACAAATAAAGCCAGCGGCTAACAAGCCTTCTGATGAATTGGCCCTTTAGAAGTAAACAGATTCTCTTGTGTTCTTAGAATTGTCAGGCTTACAGATATGAATGCATCTTTGTGGAGGCAAAAACAAGACAACAAACAAGCAAAAATTTAAAAACCCATAGCAAAATATTTTGAAACGCTTATTGTTCTCATAGGAGAAGCTGTTTCAATAGAAAGAGGATGATATATTAGCGTGTAAGGTGAGCAAAACATGCTATGTTCCTTAGAGTCCTAACTGATATGTTCCAGAGAAAAGACCCACCCCAAATTTAAGTCAGCTGCAGCCAAGATGTAATCCTGTACGTATAGTCTTTTCATTGCCCTGTCAGTAAAGTGGGAATTCTCAGAATGGTGGGAACTCACTGGAGCTGGTGATTTAATCAACCTAATTTGACCCATATTATTCTAGTGCTGCAGATGGAAAAATGTGGACCTGGGCCCTGGAAAGTCCCTGCTAAGGGAGGTAAGATATGTACACATGATAACTCACTCATTCATAAATGCTAATTGCTTCAATCATGTCCAACTCTTTGTGACCCTATGGACTGTAGCCCTCCAGGCTCCTCTTTCCATGGGATTCACCAGGCAAGAATACTGGAGTGGGTTGCCATGTCCTCCTCCAGAGGATCTTCCCAACTCAGTGATCAAACCCTTGTCTCCTATATCTCCTGCACTGGCAAGCAGGTTCTTTACCAGTAGCACCACCTGGGAATGCCAACTCACTCATTAGAAGGCCTTAATACATGCTGCTGCTGCTGCTGCTAAGTCGCTTCAGTCGTGTCCGACTCTGTGCAACCCCGCAGATGGCAGCCCACCAGGCTCCCCTGTCCCTGGGATTCTCCAGGCAAGAACATTGGAGTGGGTTGCCATTTCCTTCTCCAATGCATGAAAATGAAAAGTGAAAGTGAAGTCGCTCCAGTCGTGCCCGACTCTTAGCGACCCCATGGACTGGAGCATATCAAGAGTTTGAAGGACAAATAAGTATAAGCAACTCTGAATTTCCAGGCATAGAAAAAAATGAAGAAATTCCACTTTTAGTTTATTTGTTTGCATAAGTATTTGCTAATTTTGTACCTTATACATTTCTGTATCTTATACATCACTGTATCATTCTAGAAAAATTGTGCTACTAAATTTTGAAATAATTTAGTTCTCAAATCCCAAATAGTAGTATTAGTGGGGCAAAATTAATCTTTTCAAGCAAAGAACTAAAGTGGGAGAATGGAAGGATGCTTAGTAATGCCAGTTAAAATGCTTTTTTCACCCCCTAACATAGTTCTGTTGCAGTTGTAAAGTAACTGAATTTGGTTGTCTAAAAAGTATTTGCTGGGGCCATGTCAATTGGTTTAATGATAGTGTACAATTTTTAGTAGGAGTTACTGGAAGTTTGACCATCCCAATGGAAAAGAAATGCAAAAAAGCAAAATGGCTGTCTAAGGAGGCCTTACAAATAGCTGTGAAAAGAAGAGAAGTGAAAAGCAAAGGAGAAAAGGAAAGATATAAGCATCTGAATGCAGAGTTCCAAAGAATAGCAAGAAGAGATAAGAAAGCCTTCCTCAGCGATCAATGCAAAGAAATAGAGGAAAACAACAGGATGGGAAAGACTAGAGATCTCTTCAAGAAAATTAGAGATACCAAGGGAACATTTCATGCAAAGATGGGCTCTATAAAGGACAGAAATGGTATGGACCTAACAGAAGCCTAA
>NW_011494926.1:5334797-5351402 GCF_000754665.1 Bison bison bison | reverse complement strand
AGAATGCTCAAATTACTGCACAATTGCACTCATCTCACATGCTAGTAAAGTAATGCTCAAAATTCTCCAAGCCAGGCTTCAGCAATAAGTGAACCGTGAACTTCCAGATGTTCAATCTGGTCTTAGAAAAGGCAGAGGAAGCAGAGATCAAATTGCCAACATCTGCTGGATCATGGAAAAATCAAGAGAGTTCCAGAAAAACATCAATTTCTGCTTTATTGACTATGCCAATGCCTTTGACTGTGTGGATCACAATAAACTGTGGAAAATTCTGAAAGAGATGGGCATACCAGACCACCTGATGTGCCTCTTGAGAAACCTGTATGCAGGTCAGGAAGCAACAGTTAGAACTGGTCATGAAACAACAGACTGGTTCCAAATAGGAAAAGGAGTACGTCAAGGTATATTGTCACCCTGCTTATTTAACTTACATGCAGAGTACATCATGAGAAACGCTGGACTGGAAGAAACACAAGCTGGAATCAAGATTGCAGGGAGAAATATCAGTAACCTCAGATATGCAGATGACACCACCCTTATGGCAGAAAGTGAAGAGGAACTCAAAAGCCTCTTGATGACAGTGAAAGTGGAGAGTGAAAAAGTTGGCTTAAAGCTCAACATTCAGAAAACGAAGATCATGGCATCTGGTCCCATCACTTCATGGGAAATAGATGGGGAAACAGTGGAAACAGTGTCATACTTATTTTTTGGGGCTCCAAAATCACTGCAGATGGTGACTGCAGCCATGAAATTAAAAGACGCTTACTCCTTGGAAGGAAAGTTATGACCAACCTAGATAGCATATTCAAAAGCAGAGACATTACTTTGCCAACAAAGGTCCGTCTAGTCAAGGCTATGGTTTTTCCAGTGGTCATGTATGGATATGAGAGTTGGACTGTGAAGAAAGCTGAAGGCTGAAGAATTGATGCTTTTGAACTGTGGTGTTGGAGAAGACTCTTGAGAGTCCCTTAGACTGCAAGGAGATCCAACCGGTCCATTCTGAAGGAGATCAGCCCTGGGATTTCTTTGGAGGGAATGATGCTGAAGCTGAAATTCCAGTACTTTGGCCACCTCATGGGAGGAGTTGACTCATTGGAAAAGACTCTGATGCTGGGAGGGATTGGGGGCAGGAGGAGAAGGCTGAGGATGAGATGAGGATGAGATGGATGAGATGGCTGGATGGCATCACTGACTCGATGGACATGAGTCTGACTGAACTCCGGGTGTTGGTGATGGACAGGGAGGCCTGGCATGCTGCGATTCATGGGGTCGCGAAGAGTCAGACATGACTGAGCGACTGAACTCGAAGTTTTCTAAGAATGTTGATTCATCCCAAATCACATTGTTCTACACATGGCGTCTATTGGGTTTTAACAAAAACCCCTTGGCTAATTGCAGGTAGGAAATAACTATACGACAAAACTGTTTTCACGGATGGTGTTGGTTTTGTCTTAGAGCCAGTACAATGGGTTTCTTAGCAATACACTTCCTGTAATCAAGGAGGCATTAACACGCACGTAGAGGATGAGATGGAAATTGATATCTAGGGCTGTCCTGAAGGTGTTGAGAGTATACTTGCTCAGAAATAACTGTTCTCTATTTTAATTAAATTAAAAGCCATTTTAATCACAACTTAAATAATTGAGATTGGAAAAAAAATTTTTTTTTTTACAGTAAAGATGCCTAAACTTGGCTACAGAGAGATTTTTATAGCTGGAGTATGACTCACCTGAGTCTTAAGGCACAAATTATCCCCCAAATTGGGGATAGAGCCAACTCTAAGATTCTATGCCTGAGAGATGGGGAAAATTTCAAGAAATGTGAAAAATGTAAAGAAAAGCCTGAAGGGAAAATTTTCTTGTTCCCTTACCCATATATCTCAGTAATCACATGAAGTTACCCAACCAGTCTTTGTAGATCTGCCCTGCTCTGCTCCAAAGCAACAGAAGAGCATATAAAACAGCAACAAACTGGCTCTGTGCTTTTACCTAATTGCAGAGAAGCTTCAAAGAAAGTATTCAGCTCTTTTGTATTGAAGTGCAGGCATTGGCAAACTACAGCAGCTACGTGCATGCTCAGTTGTGTCCGACTCTGCAACACCATGACTGTAGCCCACCAGGCTCCTCTGTCCATGGGATTTCCTAGGCAAGAATACTGGAGCATGTTGCCATTTCCTCCTTCAGGGGATCTTCCCAACCCAGGGATTGAACTGTAGTCTCCTGCATCTCCCACACTCGCAGATGGATTCTTTACTATTGTGCCACCTGGGAAGTCCAGCAAACGACAGACTGTGAGCCAAATCTTCCTGCTGTCTGTTTTTGTATCACCTGAGAAATAAGAGTATTTTCTATAGAAGAACGTTTGCCATTTATTTGATGACAGGACACACTAATTTTGACCCCCATTTCAGCAATCACTGGCAAAAGAATTCCATTCATCTTGTTAGAAGACCTGTATTACAAAAAATTATACTCAGTTAATATTATGATATTTTTATTTTTTTGATGTTCCACACAACTTATAGGATATTAGTTCCCTGACCAGGGACTGAGCTTAGGTCTTTGGCAATGGAAGCACAGAGTCCTAACCACTGGACCACCATGGAATTCCCATATTTTAAATAAAAATTTTTTATACGCTTGTTTTCTCACTTCTATATAATTTATATATAATATCCATTTTTGCCTCTTGACCCACAAAGCCTAAAATATTTACAATCTGAGATTTTGTACAAAATGTTTTCTAACTTTGTTGTAGTGAAGGAAATAGATGATCTGTGTAGTTATAGCTGTTTCTGACATCTCATCTTGCACAGCTAATCAGAAAATGATCCGTAACGTTTATCACCCCGTCCAGATACACTTGACTTTTCATCAATTCCTATACTTTTAGTGAACATGTGTGTGTGTGCTTAGTCTCTCACTCGTGTCCAACTCTCTGCAGCCCCATAGACTGCAGCCTGCCAGGCTCCTCTGTCCATGGGGATTCTCCAGGCCAGAATACTGGAATGAGTTGTCATGCTCTCCTCCAGGGGATCCTGCCAACCCAGGGATCCAACCCAGGTCTGCCACACTGCAGGTGGATTCCTTACTGACGGAACCACCAGGAAAGCCCATCAGGTCAGGTCAGGTCAGGTCAGTCGCTCAGTTGTGTCCAACTCTTTTCAACCCCATGAATCACAGCACGCCAGCCTCCCTGTCTATCACCAACTCCCGGAGTTCACTCGGACTCACGTCCATCGAGTTAGTGATGCCATCCAGCCATCTCATCCTCTGTCGTCCCCTTCTCCTCCTGCCCCCAATCCCTCCCAGCATCAGAGTCTTTTCCAATGAGTCAATTCTTCGCATGAGGTGGCCAAAGTACTGGAGTTTCAGCTTTAGCATCATTCCTTCCAAAGAAAATCCCAGGGCTGATATCCTCATGATGGTGTGATCACTCACCTAGAGCCAGACATCCTGGAATGTGAAGTCGAGTGGGCCTTAGAAAGCATCACTATGAACAAAGTTAGTGGAGGTGATGGAATTCCAGTTGAGCTATTTCAAATCGTGAAGATGATGCTGTGAAAGTGCTGCATTCAATATGCCAGCAAATTTGGAAAACTCAGCAGTGGCCACAGGACTGGAAAAGGTCAGTTTTCATTCCAATCCCAAAGAAAGGCAATGCCAAAGAATGCTCAAACTACCGCACAATTGCACTCATCTCACACACTAGTAAAGTAATGCTCAAAATTCTCCAAGCCAGGCTTCAGCAATATGTGAACTGTGAACTTCTAGATGTTCAAGCTGGTTTTAGAAAAGGCAGAGGAACCAGAGATCAAATTACCAACATCCGCTGGATCATCGAAAAAGCAAGAGGGTTCCAGAAAAAATCTATTTCTGCTTTATTGACTATGCCAAAGCCTTTGACTGTGTGGATCACAAGAACCTGTGGAAAATTCTGAAAAAGATGGGAATACCAGACCACCTGACCTGCCTCTTGAGAAACCTGTATGCAGGTCAGGAAGCAACAGTTAGAACTGGACATGGAACAACAGACTGGTTCCAAATAGGAAAAGGAAAGCCCATAACCCTGAGAAATTCATTTGTTTCACATGATATTGATGAAGGTCAATTTGAATTTGAGATATTCAGCTGGTAGATGGTTTTTCTCACATGTATCTTCTTGGTAGGGATGGCTAGAAGTCTGGGCTCATTTGTGACTATTCACCACAGCACACATGTCCTCTCCAGCATGGTGGTCTCAGTAAAGTTGAAATTAGATGGTAGCATTCAGGAAATGTTGGGTGGAAGTTTCAAGCCTAGAAGTCCTAGAGTTACTTCTATCATCTTCTATTGGTCAAGAAAGTCACAAAGACCAGCCCAGATTCAAAGTGAGGAAATGCCTTCTGGTTTTGGCTTGTTAAATTTTTTTTTAAATGACTATTTATTTAAATCCCAAATGGGTTTTAAAAATGATCAAATAGTTTTCTGGAATATACTATAACATTCTTTTTCTACTCTGTTCTGTAATATAATAAATTATATTTATTGATTTTTCAAATGTGACACCACCTTTGAATTCCTAGCAAAACCCCCATCTTGGTCAAATACTTTTTATATATTGATTAATATTTTACAGGGCTTCCCTGGTGGCTCAGATGGTAAAGAACCTGCCTGCAATGCAGAAGACAATACTTTGTCTAAACTTTTACATCTGTGTTTTTGACAGAGACTCACCTGTAGTTTTCTGTCTTACAACTTCCTTGTCAGCTGTTGGTCTAAAAATTATGATGGCTTCATAACTGAGTTGCTAGTTTTCTCTGTTTTTGATTCGCTGGAAGAAATTAGTGCTCTTTCTTTCTTAACTTCACCTGTTGGGTAATTTGAACCTGGAGGTATATTTTGTCTTTTGTTTTTCTTGGGATGGTTCCAAATTTTGGGTTGAATTTCTTTAATACATATAAGACTATTCATTGTATTTATTCTTAAATGAATTTTGGTATATTGTGTTTTTCTAGGATTTGAGCACTTCATCTACATTTTCAAATTCATCGACAAAAGGTTGTTAGTAATCTCTCATTATTATTTATTTTATTAATGACTCCAGCATTTGTACTGATGTCCCCATTTTCCTTCCTGTAGTGATTATTTGTGATTTTTTTTCTCATGTCTTAATTGGCTGTGCTAGAGATTCACACATTTTATTTTTTTCAAAGAACTGTTTGACTTTTTAAAAATTTTTATTAGCCTCTGTTTTTAAAATATGTTTTCCTTTTTATTTGTTTAATTTTTGCTATTTTTCTAAATTCTTTATGTTGGTATATATATCATTGACTTTAGTCTTTTTTATCTAAATATGTATTTAAGGCTATAAAATTTCCTCTTAAGAATTATTTTAGTTCATTTTACATATTCCTGATATATTTTATTTTAATTATCACTTAGTTTAAAAATTGTCTGATATTTATTGTGATTTTCTCTTTGACTCATTAGTTATTTAGAAGTTTTGGAGATAATAAATAGACTAGGGTTTAAAACTTATTTTTTCTTACTAAGTTCTTGCTTAATTCCACTGTAGTCAGAGAGCACTTGCTGACTACATGGCCCAGCCTAGCTTCAAGTTTTCATGTTCCATATGTACTTTGAAAGCATGTATATTCTTATTTGTTGAATACAATGCTTTAAATATGTCTATTATGTCAAATTTATTAATCATCAGTGTGTATAAGTTTAGTTGCTCAGTCGTGTCTGACTCTTTGTGACCCCATGGACTGTATGTAGCTCACCAGGTTTGTCTGTCTATGGAATTCTCCGGGCAAGAATACTGGAGTGGGTAGCCATTCCCTTCTCTAAGGATTGAACCTGGGTCTCCCAAGTCTCCTGCATTGCAGGCAGATAATTTACTGTCTGAGCCACAAGGGAAGCTCCAAATTTATGAATGATGTTATTCAAATCTTCTCTATCTGTTAATATTTTTCCACAGTTATTCTATTAGTAACTAAGAGAATTGTGTTAAAGTATCACACTTTGTGGATTTGTCTTATTCTCCTTTTCAGTTCTGCAAATTTTTATTTCTGTATTTTGAAACTGTGTTATCTGATGCATACAAATTTACCTTTTTTATTTCTTTCTTTCCAACTGTCCCTTTTAACAGTAGGAACACATTTTATCTCTAGGAAACCTTATTGTCTTAAGGTCTATTTGTCTAATAATTATAACTCTTACAGTTTCATTTTTCTATTGCTTTTATTTGTGAAATCTTTTCCATTCTTTTTGTTTCAGTAATTTTTATGTCAGATGTTTTGTCAAAAGTTTTACTTTCATTTTAGGTTCAAAGGATTTGTTGACAAAAGAAAACATTCATTACAGACAAATAAACAATTTCAATTTTTCATAGAAGATTATTTGACAATTTCAATATACAATTATTAAAAGAAAAGAAATAGAAACAATAGAGAGAAGTAACAGTGTTTACATCACCAAATTGGGCTGACCTATATCCAGACTTGAACAGTGCTGCAAAGTCCCTTGTTAATAGCAATCTGAGTCCCAATTGGGAAAGGGTCCCAGGTGATATGTCCACCCCACGGGTGAGACTTCAAATTGCAGTTTTGGGGACTCCCATTTATAATCCCATTTTGCATTTATAATGCAAAATTGCAGTTCGGGTTTTCCTTTAACTTTTACAGTGCTGTTTGTTTTACCTCTTAAGTTATAAGTCTTAGACCCTGGAGGGCTGGCCAGGCCTCCAGGGCTTGAGATTCCAAGACCCACCCTCTTGCTTATTTAAAACAAGGCTTGACTTTATGGTAACAGTTTGTGTGCTTGAAGTCAGGGCTGTGGTCCAGGCAGGGTTTAGGCATGGTCAGAAGTCAATCAGAGGCCTCCTCTCCTACTTATAAAGCCTGAACAAGACAACCTCCATTGTAATTTCTCTAACATTGAAGTTATATCTCTTATTTTTAAAAGTTTACTCTGTCCTTTAATTAGGATATTTAGTCCATTTAACTTTAATGCAATAGTGACATATTTGAGCTTAAATTTACCACATTAATATTGTTTTTCTCATTTTCCCTGATCTATCTTCCATTTCCTCTCTTTTTCTTATTGACAAGAAATTATATCTCATTATTCATTCATTCATTAGCATTCTATTCTCCCCCAGCTGCTAGCTGTGTGCACATTCTTTTATCATCCTTTTCATATTACTCTAGAGGTTATAACATGCATCCTTTACATATTAGTGCATAACATTTTTTTTTTTTTGGAAATGCTGTTATGTATTTAGGCCTCAGAAAATATTTTTAATTATTTAATATTAACTTAGATTTATCAACACATTTCTCCTTTCAATGATGTTTTATTCTTCCTTGAATTTTCATACTTTTAATCTGGAATTGTTTTTCTTATGTCTGAAGAACTTCATTCAGTGTTTCTTTTAGTGTGGTTTGCTATAAATTAAATCTTTCTGTTTTTGTTTTTCTGAAAATGCCTTTTTGGGTAATTTTTAGAGAACATTTTCCTTGAAAAATAGAATTTTATTTCAGTACTTTAAAAATGTCATTTGTGATGATTAATTTTATAGCTCAGTTTGCTTGGGCCATAAGATGTCCAGACATGGTCAAACAATATTTTGAGTGTGTGTGAGAGGGTAATTCTGTAGGTCATTTGTTCTTGGGTAGATTTCCCTTTTTATCTTCAGAACATTGACATCTTCTACTCTCTTCCCAGAATCGTGAAAAATACTTGCTTTGCTTCCAGTGGAAAGGTTCTTATTTCTGATACTGTTCTTTTTGTTTTTAATGGAATTAATCCCTTTATTTCCAGTATGAATTGATTGATCTACATCTATTTTTTAAAGGAGAATAAAACTTAATTCAGGCCTGAGGTACACTAGCTATAAAGGGTCTATATGTATAGAACATTTTAATAATTTTGATGGTTACTGTTGTATCTTTTGAAAATGGAAATTTATAATTGAGTAGAATCAAACTTGGCCAGATTTTCTTAACAGTTTGGCTGCAATATCACACCATTGGAGTATGCTTAGTCACTCAGTTGTGCCCGATTCTCTGCGATTCTCTGTAGCCCACCGGGCTCTTCTGTCTGTGGGGATTCTCCAGGCAAGAATACTGAAGTGGGTTGCCATACATCCTCCAGGGGATCTTCCCAACCCAGGGATCAAACCCAGGTCTCCTGCATTGCAGGCAGATCCTTTACCAACTGAGCCACCAGGGAACCCCACACTATTGGCATATGTATTTTGCCACTAGCTTTTACAAGAATAAAGTAGGTATAGATTTAAAGCAGATCTATATCTTATTCCAATAATCTGAGAACTTTATATGTTATTTTGTGAAATGTTTGAGTCACTGTAAATTTCACCTATTGTCTATGTAGCTAAGCAGTTGAAAGACCAAATTACAGTAAATAAAATCTAAACACCTATCACTAAATAATATCACTGAGCAGGTCAAATTTGTCTTTTGTAAGTCAGAATTTTTTGGTTAGCGAAAAAATTTAAAGTTAAATAAATGTATTTAGTATTGTGCAGGTCTTTGGGAAAACATTATGTCATGCCTCTGTTATTTTCCTGCATGAAGAAACCATAAATATATGCTTTTCGGAAGTCAGATGTTCTTTGAAAAGGTTTTGAACATGGTTGGTCTTTGAGAACAGAAAAGTCTCTGTTAGTAGTAACAGGGACTAACAGACTAAGAGCTATCTTAGCAGCAGATGACTCTGATAGTTCACTGCATTTTAGCAATTAAGAATGAAGAAATCTTTGTCAGAATCATGTATTCATTTACTTGTCAACAATGCCTGTCATCATAAAGCCTAGGTGAAAATTGTTCTTTCAAGATTTATCATGTTTCCTGGTTCAAAAAGCTTCTATAGCCAAAATGACACTGAAATCTGAAATATCTAATTCTTTCCTTCTCAGCTTTGTCTGATTTGCCAATTGCTCCCTGAACTTTGGCAACTTTCAATAAATCAGGTTGATTAATTCCTTAAATTTCTGATTCTAGTCCCATTAATTTACATGAATGAAAACTTTATTGTGAAGATGAAAAAATTATCTTCACTAGACTTATGGAAATCATTACCAGTTATTGCTTTGTGAAATTTTATTAAAAGTAAAGTTGAAAAAAAATCAATTTTCTGGGATAATAGTAAATTATGTGAGTGCTTGTTTTTCCTAAAGTGGCTCTTTACTAATTTTATCTTTGACAGTTTCCATTACTGGGTCTATAGTACAACATTCTTTCCCTACATTTCAAAACAGATATTAAAACATAAGGAATACTATGGGAAAATAATGGTTGACAATCTATTATTGTTTAACACTGGAGATCAAATGGTTGAAAAAAAATGGAAGCTTTAAAATAGTGATTTTGTTAATGATTAAAGTCCAAAGTTTGTTTTTAAATTCTTACTTTAAGTGACACAAAATTGTGTATTTATCAATGAAGTTCTTTTTGGTTTCAAAGTAAATTTTGGTTTTCTACTATAAATTTTTGTTGTACATATTTTGATTTTCTAGCGTCATTAGCTTCCCTTTTCCTCTCTGATATAATTTACTTATGTCTTTCACTTCATGATTAATGATTTTTTTCACATCGCATTTCTATTCCATGTTGTTTAATAACAGCTGCATCTATTATTATGCCTTTCATTCCATGCATGATTCTTTCTCTTATTCCCTCTGACCTTGCATGGAACTTGCATATGTATTTATCTGGGTTTGTAGCAGGTTTTTTGCAATACTAAGCAGGCCTTTCAGGGATTTACCCAAGATTTATTAAGCACCTAGGACGTGCCAATCAGTGTGCTATATTTTAGAGATAAGATAAAGATAGTCCCTTTGAGTTCTTTAAGATTAGGGGTTATGTCTTTTTCATCCTGTATCGATAGTGTTGGACACATGCCTGACCCATAGCAGACCTTCCATAAAATTGTTCATGAAAGTATTTCCCCAAACCCACCTGCCCTGTGAAGTATTCCATCTATATTGACTATTTCCTCTTAGTTCCAATAATGTTCGATCAAATTTGGGGGACCATTCCATGTACCAATCAGTAAAATATAGGGGGGGCAAATATTATTCTTTGATTTCCAAATGACATTGACGGCTAGGGCAGTAATTGCCTGGGCACAAGGAATGCGCATTGTGCAAAAGATCGCTTCAGGGACTTCATTGCTGCGTTGAGCTGGGTTGGAATGAAGCATTATGGGTGAGTTGCTGACTCTCTGGTTAGGATGTCTGCTGTAGAAAAAGCAATCAATCTGCTAGCACTAGCTTCAAGAGGCTGCATCTGAAGTATACCTTCTGTTTTGTGACCCAGAGACCAAAAAGTTGATGAATGTACAATGTAAAATGAAATTAGTTTGTGTATTTTGAAGGTTTACAGTGTAATTAATTGTGTTCATATCACAAATGAAGAGAATAACACATAGTAAGACATGCAAAATGAAGACATTTGTGAAATAAATTTGATTTTTATTTCTGAGTAAAATAGCACACACATATTTTTAAACTTCAGAAATGCATTCCAGAAAAATCTTAATCACTATTTCCTGACCTTTCTTCTCTGGGTAATCAAAATGACATGTTCCCATTCAATCATTCCATTATTCCCTTCTTGACCTTGCAAACTTGGCTTAAGATAATTTCTTTCCAGCCAAACTACTTCTCAGAACTGTGAAACCACTGGATTTATACTTGAAAAGAGTCAATTTGTGTATCCCTTGGCATTCAGTCGACATGTCCTTCTGAAATCTCATTCTTTGTTTTGCCTAGTTCTCTTGTGAAGAATGCATTGCTGACTAATTTTAACAGCTCCTCCCTTTTTTTCTAGATAAGGTGTTAGTCTTCATGCTTTGCGGAGTTTTGCCTTTTTCAAGATCAGACTTGTTCAATGCCATTTCCTTCCTTCATTTGTTTCCTTTGTGAGGAAATTACCATTTCAGGGGCAAAGGAATTGATAAAAGATAACTCTCACAGTCAAATCTGTTTTAGGTTGTTTACCAAAAGAGGATATGAAAGGAGTCTACTTCCAAAGGAAGGTTTAAATGACTGAGAAGAGAAAGGAAGCAAAATGAAATCTAACAACCTAAAGAACAAAGACATGGAATTTGAAATAAAAAATATAAATCTATCTATACATTTCTGACATATTTAATCAAAATTTTGGCCAAAGTTCTTTGTCCATAAGACTTCACACAAGTTCAGAATATTGTTCAGTTAATTTTTACTTTAATCTAAAATAAATTTTGTCAAGCGTCTTCTTGTTAAAATATTTTAGAACCAAACCCACAACACAATTACATCTAATTACATCTCCAGAAATGACATTAGGCTTTCTAAAGGAACATCAATCTACTTAGAAGTGTGAGATCCATATTTTTAAGCTTGTTTTTACACAGATGCTTTTTTTCTATAGGCAGCATGATGCAGTGGAAAGAATACGAGATTCTGGAATTAGAAAAACTGGGCATGAGTCCCAGACTCTGCTACCAGCTGTGTGACCTTGGGTAAGTCACTTAATCCATCTGAGGCTGTTTTCCTGCCTATCAAATGAAAATGAAAGATACCAAACTTTCAGGTTTGGTGTGCCAATTAAATTGTGAAATTGCTTTGTGAGTCATAAAGCATATTGCCAAGGATAATTATTTTATTTCAGATTAATTCAAATATTGCTCTAAATTGGTATGTCCCCAAACAAAACAAATGACTGCTAATGCCTGTAGTTCTATCTTAATTTTTTTCCCCCTTTGGAGAAAACTTTTAATGAGCCAACTGTCCGTGTGTTTGAAAATCTTAAAAGAATTATTGTATACTTGAATCATTCAAATACAAAAAAATAAAAGACTCCTTTAAGAGAACCTCCTTGAGGCTGAATCATTTTACCCGCATCTCAAGTTTGGTTCTATTCCCAAGTTGGTTCTATTCTGAAACGAAACCTATTCTCCTTAAGAGAAGCCTCTTTAGGCTGTGGATTATGTAAGCAAGAAAAAAGTTTAAATGAAAGCATAGACACAGGGGCAGTTTATTCATTACATAAAGTAGGTACAGTGCCAAGGATCCACTCTACTCTTAGAGGTCAATGAAAACGTTTTACTCTCTTTTGAAACTGGAGGACAGACATGAACTTTAGGTCAAAGAAAATGTTGTAGTATACAATATTATGGGGCTTCCCAGGTGGCACAGTATTAAAGAATCAGCCTGTCAATGCAGGAGACTCAAGAAACATGGGTACCATCCCTGGGTCGGGAAGATTCCCTGGAGGAGGACATGGCAACCGACTTCAGTATTCTTGGCTGGGAAATCTCAGGAACAGAGAAGTCTGGTGGGCTACAATCCATGGGGGTCGCAAAGAGTAGGACATGATTCAGTGACTGAGCACATGCACATACAATATTATATATTTATCTTTATACCAGTAAGTCATAAATGTAACCTGTAACATTTGTTGTAGCCCTGGGTAAGCTAAGATGAATTCTTTGAGGAGTCCAGTTATCTGAAGTTCAAGGCACACGAAGACATTGTTCTAACATTGTCAGGAATCACAGATGTGAAGCAATTAGTTCTATCTTGGGAAATAGGAAAGGCTTTGCAGATTGTTGTTGCTGTTTAGGCTTTGCAGAGCTGATATTTACATCAGTTATTTGAGGATAAATATGTTTTCTACAGGTGAAGATAGTGGGAAGGGCATTTCTGGGAGAAAAAGCAGCATAAACCAAGGAATAGGGTTATGGAAAGAGGGTGTTGGATCTTGGCAGTGGTCAATAACCAATAATGCCTTTCTCAGTATAAAATCATAAGGGAAAATTCTGTTACTTCTATTGCTAAATCTTACTCAAGTAGTTCTTGTCCAGTATTTTGCATGAAAATATTTTAGAGCTAAACTCCAAATTACATGAATATCTGTGGCAATACCTAATGAGTAAGCAGTTGGTTCTTCAAAGAGTTAATGGGCTTAGAAAGAATTACTAGGGATATTATATCAAGAATAAGCAAAGTATTTTATGTAGCAGTTTTTCTTTGATTGCAAGCAATAGGAACTGATGCTATCTAATTCAAACAGAAAAGAAACAAAAGGGGGAAGAGAGAGAGGATGCTGTTCCTACAAACACATATGATAATCTTTTTGAACTTTGAGTGGTATTCTCCTTTTGTCACAACTGAACCAAGTAATCTCCACCTACACAGGTTCTATTTAACCCCAGAGACCATTGGACCAATCCCATCCTTTATCAGAACCTCTAGGTCAATACTTAGGTTAACAAAAACATGAAGTTGCTCAGTCATGTCCGACTCTTTGCGACCCCATGGACTGTAGCCTACCAGGCTCCTCTGTCCATACGATTTTCCAGGCAATAGTACTGGAGTGGATTGCCATTTCCTTCTCCAAGGGATCTTCCCAACCCAGGGATCGAACCCGGGTCTCCCACATCATAGACAGATGCTTTACCGTCTGAGCCACCAGGGAAGTCCAATATTTAGGTCACCCCGCACCAAATATGCAAGCATCTGATATGTGCTCAGCTTTTTTAATAACATGTGTGCCTTGCTTCAAGGCTGATATGAATGATGTGGTTAGCAAACTGTGTTAATTCTGTCCCCCAAAACAAGTCCTCACATTATAGCCTAGTTCTGTGGTCCTCTATCCTCTTATTGATCTCTCTCTGTTCGCCATCAACCACATCTCTGCTTTTTATCTCTAAGGACCTATGAACAGTGTTGTTACTTATGCCCTAACAATGCACTTGATTAGTAATTAATACTGATATATTCTTACCTATTGAGACATCCTTTGGCAGGGTCATGATATCTGTTCTGACTAGTTTGTGCTCATATATGTACCAGTGGTTAGATACGTTCATGTCATTCTTGCCCATAATCAGCATTTAATTTGACATCTGATGGCATCATTGGAATCTCATTATGAAGATAGTAAATGCAGATCTTTTGTGTGGTGAAATATTACCTCTCCCCTTCCTTTAAGGATCAGCTAGAGGTATTTGTCCACCAGAAAATGTTATTTTCTGAACTGGACTGTTTTTATTACTTAAAAGGCCAGGCATGCATGACTCTAATCAGAACTGTTGATCGATTAGACTTTTAGTATATGTTTGCCAAATATGCCAGGATTTAGGGACAAAAGGATAAATTCGCAATGAATTTTGTCTGCAAGGAACTCACTGAGTAGGGCTTCTATTCATGAATTTTGCTGTTTATTACTTTATTCAGAACTTTATTCCCAGGTAGCTCAAATGGTAAAGAACCTGCCTGCAATTCAAGAGACCTGAGTTCAATCCCTGGGTCGGGAAGATCCCCTGGTGAAGGGCATGACACTCCAGTATTCTTGCCTGGAAAATTCCATGGACAGAGGAGCCTGGTGGGGTACAGTCCATGGGGTCGCAAAGAATCAGACATGACTGAGTGACTAACACTTTCACTTTCACTTTATATTTGTTAAATTTAAAATTATGGTAGATTTCTTACTGACTTAAAAGTGTGTATGATTAATTAGATTCAGAAATATGTTTAAGAGTATTACAATTTGCTTGAAAGGTGATTGGATAGACCTTTGGAAAAATCCATGCAAGTAATCTATCAAATGCTCCTTTATCTGTCCGTCCATCCATCCATCCATCCATCCATCCATCCATCCATCTAGTTATTTGGTGGTTGGATTCATCTGTCTTCCAGGAAATGTGCTTACAAACACAAAAAGACTCCCAAGGAGCTTACAGACTAGTGTAGAAATAAACACACAAATGAACAGTTACAATGCGCTCCTGGAGGTAAACTTACATGTGGATGAACTCACACAAGTTCTAGGGAATACAGTGAAAATGATCCTGTAATCTGGAGGATGTACCTCTGGATTTGAATTTCAGCTCGGTTCTTGTTAAAGCTATGGCTTCAGGTGACTTGGGCTTCCCTGATGACGGCTCTGCAGGTAAAGAATCCACCTGAAATGCAGCAAACTCAGGAGACCTGGGCTCCACCCCTGGGTTGGGAAAGTCCCTTGGTGGAGGAAATAGCAACCCACTCCAGAATTCTTGCCAAGATAATCATGGACAGAGGAGCCTGGCAGGCTACAATCCAAAGGGTCAGAAAGAGTTTGGCTTCCCCTGTGGCTCATCTGGGAAAGAATCCGCCTGCAATGTGGGAGACCTGGGTTCGATCCCTGCGTTGTGAAGATCCTCTAGAGAAGGGAAAGGCTATCAACTCCAGTATTCTGCCCTGGAGAATTCCATTGACTGTATACTCCATGGGGTCGCAGAGAGTCGGACACAACTGAGCAACTGTCACTTCACTTCACAAAGAGTTGGACACTCATTGAGTGACTGAGCCACCTCCTCAAGTGACTTATTTAACAACTTTATGTCCCAGTCTCCTCATTTATTATATATGCATAATGTCATTTGTCTGATAAACAACAAATGCCCTTCATGTTACCTACCTTCTGTCTCCTCAGCTCTCTATTGTTCATCTCTAAACTTTGGTTTCTTTATCTCAGAATGGAAAGGCTTTATGATTTGGGAATGATCTCCCAATCTTGAAAAAAGTGCATTCATTACTTATGGTCAAAATATGTAGTGTGTTTTGTAAATACAGTAAAGCTTTATTAATAGCCTCGGTTAGTCTCAAATGCACCCTCTTTTTCAGGACTTGGCACATCCTGTACCTGCAGATCTCTGTCCCTTGTGCTTACCTGGCTGACACCTGCTCATCTTTCAGGTCTCTGGCTAGAGGTCGCTTTCTCCCAGATTATTCCCACAGGTGATCTCCAGGGGGCTAATCTGTGAATTTCTCTGGACTCTACTCACCCTATCAAAATAGCCACAACAGTATAGCAACCCCCACATAAATGGCAAAATTTGAGGTTGCTAACCTTCTAGGGTGTTTCCCTTAAAAAAATGTCAGTGACAATGACTCTTCCAATAGATCCTTCTGGGAGCAACTGTATTGTTTACTCTAGAGAAAGAGAATCTATTTATATTTCATCTTCTCAATGCAAAAGGTGGACACTAATTATTAATGGCTAACATGTATAAATCATTCACTACATGCCAGGCACTATGCCAGGCACCCTATATGCATTATTTCGTTTACTCCTCATATTCACTTTAAGGAACAGGTTTATGAATAAAACAGGCATGCAGATGAAGAAGTGGTGACTTCAGAAATCCAAATAAACTGCTTACCATTACACAAATTCAGTTCAGTTCAATTCAGTTGCTCAGTTGTATCCAACTCTTTGCAACCCCATGGACTACAGCACGCCAGGCTCCCTGTCCATCACTAACTCCCGGAGCTTGCTCAAACTCATGTCCATTGAGTTGGTGATGCCATCCAACCATCTCATCCTTTGTCACCTTCTCCTCCTGCCCTCAATCTTTCCCAGCATCAGGGTCTTTTCAAATGAGTCAGTTCTTCGCATCAAGTGGCCAAAGTATTGGAGTTTCAGCTTCAGCATTAGTCCTTCCAATGAATATTCAGGACTGATTTCCTTTAGGATGGACTGGTTGGATCTCCTTGCAGTCCAAGGGACTCTCAAGAGTCTTCTCTAATACCACAGTTCAAAAGCATCAATTCTTCAGTGCTCAGCTT
>NW_011494926.1:5306206-5334697 GCF_000754665.1 Bison bison bison | reverse complement strand
AGAGTCTTCTCTAATACCACAGTTCAAAAGCATCAATTCTTCAGTGCTCAGCTTTCTTTATGGTCCAACTCTTACATCCATACACGACTACTGGAAAAGCCATAGCTTTGACTAGATGGACCTTTGTCAGCAAAGTAATGTCTCTGCTTTTCAATATGCTGTCTAGGTTGGTCATAGCTTTTTTTCCAAGGAGCAAGTGTCTTTTAATTTCATGGCTGCCGTCACCATCTGCAGTGATTTTGGAGCCCAAGAAAAGAAAGTCTGTCACTGTTTCCATTGTTTCCCCATCTATTTACCAAGAAGTGACAGGACCGGAAGGCATGATCTTTGTTTTTTGAATGTTGAATTGTAAGCCTGTTTTTTCACCCTCCTCTTTCACATCAAGAGGCTCCCTAGTTCCTCTTTGCTTTTTGCTATAATGTTAACATACTATAAGCTGTAAGACAAAGCAAGGCCATGAAAGCCCCAAACACCAAAGCTTCAAAATAAAAGCCAGAACACTATTGGCTTAATAGTAGCTTTTCAGGGAGAGGGAAAAAAAAAAAAAAGGCCTTATATACACATAGCAGTTATGAGATGATCCTGAGGTCAGATGTTTTTGTATTCAGGAGTGTCAGAGGCAAGTTTGAACTCAGGACTGCATGGCTTCAGAACCAATAATTTTACTATTATTCTCTGCTCTTCCAGTTCAAAACATCAGTCCTCAACTACGAGATACTTGTGAAATGCTCATGAAGAAAATAAAATTCTTATAGAAAATTGTGAAAATGGGAAAATATAAAACCAAAGGAAAATATAAAAAATGCCCCCAAATCAAAACAAAAACACCATTAAATTCAAACTTGCCAGCAACATTTAAAATAAATACATAAAATATAGACTGTGAATTATGTACCTGTCACTTTATATAATTTATCTCATTTAGTCTTCTTAACAGTTGTATAAAGTAAATGTATTATTCTAATTCATATTTAACAAGTGAGGAACTGAGGCACAGAATCTGCCCAGTTTATATACTAATAAAGGGTAGAGTTTGTATTAGATCTAGAGAGACCACAAACTGTGGAACTGGTAGAAAATTCTATAATTTCCCAGATCACAGATCAGATCGGATCAGATCAGTCGCTCAGTCGTGTCCGACTCTTTGCGACCCCATGAATCGCAGCACGCCAGGCCTCCCTGTCCATCACCAGCTCCCAGACTTCACCCCGACTCACGTCCATTGAGTTAGTGATGCCATCCAGCCATCTCATCCTCTGTCGTCCCCTTTTCCTCCTGCCCCCAATCCCTCCCAGCATAGAGTCTTTTCCAATGAGTCAACTCTTCACATGAGGTGGCCAAAGTACTGGAGTTTCAGCTTTAGCATCATTCCTTCCAAAGAAATCCCAGGGCTGATCTCCTTCAGAATGGACTGGTTGGATCTCCTTGCAGTCCAAGGGACTCTCAAGAGTCTTCTCCAACACCACAGTTCAAAAGCATCAATTCTTCGGCACTCAGCCTTCTTCACAGTCCAACTCTCACATCCATACATGACCACTGGAAAAACCATAGCCTTGACTAGACGGACCTTTGTTGGCAAAGTAATGTCTCTGCAAAAGAATATGCTATCTAGGTTGGTCATAACTTTCCTTCCAGGGAGTAAGCGTCTTTTAATTTCATGGCTGCAGTCACCATCTGTAGTGATTTTGGAGCCCAGAAAAATAAAGTCTGACACTGTTTCCGCTGTTTCCACATCTATTTCCCATGAAGTGGTGGGACCGGATGCCATGATCTTCGTTTTCTGAATGTTGAGCTTTAAGCCAACTTTTTCACTCTCCACTTTCACTTTCATCAAGAGGCTTTTGAATTCCTCTTCACTTTCTGCCATAAGGGTGGTGTCATCTGCATATCTGAGGTTATTGATATTTCTCCCAGCAATCTTGATTCCAGCTTGTGTTTCTTCCAGTCCAGCATTTCTCATGATGTACTCTGCATGTAAGTTAAATAAGCAGGGTGACAATATACAGCCTTGATGTACTCCTTTTCCTATTTGGAACCAGTCTGTTGTTCCATGTCCAGTTCTAACTGTTGCTTCCTGACCTGCATACATATTTCTCAAGAGGCAGATCAGTTGGTCTGGTATTCCCATCTCTTTCAGAAATCTCCACAGTTTCTTGTGATCCACACAGTCAAAGGCTTTGGCATAGTCAGTAAAGCAGAAATAGATGTTTTTCTGGAACCCTCTTGCTTTTTGATGATCCAGCGGATGTTGGCAATTTGATCTCTGGTTCCTCTGCCTTTTCTAAAACCAGCTTGAACATCAGGAAGTTCACGGTTCACATATTGCTGAAGCCTGGCTTAGAGAATTTTGAGTATTACTTTACTAGCGTGTGAGATGAGTGCAATTGTGCGGTAGTTTGAGCATTCTTTGGCATTGCCTTTCTTTGGAATTGGAATGAAAACTGACCTTTTCCAGTCCTGTGGCCATTAGTCAAGAGAAATGTTTGCTGTTGAAGCAAGGCTTTTATCATGGGGAATCTGGTTTGCTGTGGAAATGAGATTCTTCCATACCCTCTATTTTCTGCCAGATCTTAATTTTGCCAGCTCCGGTTTTGACAATCATGGTAATTTTAGGAACATGATCCCACAAAAGCCTAAAAGTAACAACATTGTAATTTTGGGGTACATATTTTAGTGTACCTAGACTAAAAGCTCTTTGTGGTCCGGTGGTATGGTTTGTTCTTGGGTATATCACAGTCTGGAACAGCCAACGAACTCAAAACATACTTGTCGAGTGAATGAACCATATAGGAAATTGAGTGCAAGCAAGTTGGATTTAAATTAAACAAAGAATATACATATCATGAAGAATATATTATCAAAGAATTAAACAAAGAATACATATCATGTGGTCACCAGGCCACAACCAACCTCTACAGGGCTTTTTACAAATTAGAAGAGTTATCCCTCAGGTTGGATAAATTAGGAAAAGGAATCCACTTGATAGATGTCTTCTTTCTGACTTCCTCTCTGCTCATCCTCTCCCCAACCCAGAAGATAAGCCTCCTCTGGAGAGCTATGGAGTCCAGCTAGGCAAATAAAGCTTAGATTTCCAAACTCATTTGCACTCACCTTGATCATATGCATTTAAGCAGTGCACAAAATATATAACTGTATGGGATGGTCTAGTTTATTTCATTTTCTCCTTGATTTTTTTTTGGGGGGGTAGGACAAGTGTCCTTTTGTATTTCTCAATCAAGAAAGTACCAGTCTGCCTAGTTTGAAAAGATATAAAATAATTACATTCTAATGATTTATACCTTATTAAACATCCATGTCATGCTTTATTTTTCAAGGAAAATGCATTAGGTAGATTAGTTCCTTCCCTTCTAATACTGTAATCTATAAATAATAGGCCCTTCTGAGATTTTGAAAACCAAAAACATTGAACTCTGAGCCTGGAAATTTTAGTAATGAAACATTCAGTGAATTTTCTTATTTTCTTATGCATTCTTATTTTGTGTTAGAAGAGCCACCACTAGAAAAAAGAAAAATGCGCTTAAAAAATTAGCCAAGCCACAGTCTAAAAAACTTGAAATCACTTTTTTCTCTTCCAGACATATACACAGCTTTTCTGTGCTAGGTAAGAATTTAGGGGCAACCTAAGTCACAGTAAAACACACACACACACACACACACACACACACAGAAATTCAGTTGGAATTAGCAACTCTCTAAACAGCTCCAATTAATTGCATGTAACTATCATAATGATAGTTCTTCAAGAGGAATTTGTTAAAGCTGAAATCTTAAAACTCCATTTCATCTCACTTAGACATACACACATTCCAAATATTAAGGAATTAAAACCAACATTTACTTTGTGTTTACTTTTAATAAGGACTACAGAATCTTTCTTTAATTTTAGACACTATTAGAGGAAGAGAATGTTTCAATTCAGTTTGCCAGTCCTCAGGTTAGACTATTGATTTCCTGTCTCCAAATCCATTTAGAAATGTAATCTCTGTGGATGCATTTTAGTATCTATTGTCCCTAATCCGCATCTTCTCCTTTAAGTTTCTCACTCATTAAGCTGAAGCAACAAAGTAGGGAAAATCTTAATGATGAAGAAGAGAACTTCACTAGCTCTAAGCTGTGATTCACTCTGTTGCATGGGTGGTGCCCGGATATAAGTGGGCTCTGTTTTTCCCATCGGTAAATAAGGCAGAGACAGCTCTGACAGGAGAACACTTGAGCATTAGTGAAAAACATTACCTAAGTGTTTGAAGAAAAGCTAATCCGAGTGTTAGGATTGCTAATGCCTTCCAATATTGGTTGCATGAGTGCTATGTCACTTCTTGCTTAAATAAACAAAGTGAAGTCATTCACTCGTTTCCGACTCTTTGCGACCCCATGGACTGTAGCCCACCAGGCTCCTGCATCCATGGGATTTTCCAAGCATGAATACTGGAGTGGGTTGCCATTTCCTTCTCGCTTTAATAGAAACATTAATTTGCAACACCTTTAAAATGATGTGGTTTCCTGATGTCAAAGCACTTTTTATGGTTCAAGTTGGTTTTACCATTGGCTTTACCAAGAAAGTGCACACCCTGCAGGCTTCCCTGGTGGCTCAGATGGTAAAGCAAGTGCACACCCGGGATTGGCCTCTATCTGCACCAGCAGGACTGGAAAACAGAGGGTTTGGACCAGCTGGGAGACAGTTTTGAGTGGTAATTAAAGAGCAAGGGTTTTAAAGACTTGCCTTTGAACCCCAGCTTGTATCTTACAGCATGAGTTTGGGCAAATTGTTTAATCTCTAAAAGGCTTTGTTTTCTTCTTTTACAACAGCCCCAATTCTAAATGATCATTTAAAGGATTAAATTAGATGGTGATAGTGCAAGTAAAGCATTTAGCACCTAACCTGGCACTTGGTTCTCAGTAAGTAACAGCTTTTTTCTGCCATTTATGTATGATCCTGGAGCATCTCTTTTGGTCTAAAATTTCCTTCTCAGGGGTTGAATTGTTAAGTCCTAGGGACAGCAAAGAGTCGGACATGACTGAGCGACTGAACTGAACTGAGCTGAGGGACAGCTAAAATGAAACAAAACTTTGGAGACTTTTAAGTTTCTACAAAATATATTGCCAAGAGTAGCTACCAAATTAGCTTTAATATGCTTTAAATGCTTTCCAATAACTTGGTTAGATATATACTACAAATAAAAATAATAATGATAAATCTTAGAAAGATAATAACATTAAAGATTTCTATTTGTTCAAGGTAAACTTTATTCTCCAGTGACTTTAAATATACAATTTTAAGTGCTTATAATAATGGCAAAATTATGTAGCATTTTTCATATTTTATAGATAAATCATTCTCAGAGAGATTATAGAACCTGTCACAGGCTGCACAGCTAGTGAGCAGAAGACCTGGGATTCAAAACCAGGACTTTGTTTTGCTCTTTAGTCTTTGTTCTTTCTACTACCCCAGCTTTATGCTCAGAGAATATGCCAAAAGTTCCAGGAAATGTGTCCTTCCATTTACAGGGAGCAATAATCAGCAGGTGGTTTTGTCTCCTCATTGAATACTAAATATTTTGCTACCAATTTTACAATTTACATTCAAAATCCTACATTCTCTTCTTTGCTAGAATCCAGAATCCCTTTAGCTGATTAAATTATTTCCATTGGTGTGGATTTCAATTCAGTCTAATAGCAACAAGACCCCGTCTTGACAAAGGATGTGCTGCTGTTAGGGGTTTTTCTGAGATGCAATTCTTTCATAACATTTTCAGTCAGATGAATCTGAGCACAACATTATTCATATCTGTATAGTCCATGGCAGATAAAAATTATATTGTAGGAAATAATGTTACTTCTAGTGGAGCTTATCATAAGATTTAAAAAATGATATAAAAGAAAGAAGAATCAATATGTTTTTAGGAGAACAGATCACAGGACACATCAAAGACGAATAAGACATGGACCACTTAGGAGGAAGAGACAGAGCTAGTAACAAGATTAGAGGTTCCAGGAGAGAGAAATGTGTATGACATAGTAGTGGCAAAAAGAGGGGGATGGTCTGACTTATGGGAATTCGGAAAATTCCTCAAAAAGTTAAAAATCATTTAACTGAGTGTTGACCAGTGAATGTATGCTTCCAAATGACGGAGGAGAAGACAGGAATGTGCAGAGCAGTTAAAGCTCATATGATGATGTAAAACGTCAGACAACTTGGAAACAGACCGATAGAAATTATCCAAGAGGGACACAAAACAGAACACAAGCAGAATGTAGGCCTGTGTCCAACCATGTCAGCAATTACTTTAAATGTTCATGAACTAAATCTGTGCTGTTTAGTATGGCTGACACTGCCATATGTGGCTATTTAATTATAAATTAATTAAATTAAGTACAATAAAAAATTCAGTTTCTCAGTTGTATTAGCCATATCTCAAGTGCTCAATAGCTACATGTGGATAGTGGCTACCATATTATATAGTCTAGAGGTAGAACATTTCCATCATCCCAGAAAGTTCTATTAGACGATGTTGGAAACAGAGATCAAAATGAACTTTAAAAAATTACATGTTGTCTACAAGAGATACACTTTAAATGTAAAGATATAAAAAGATATACCATAAAAATGTCAGATAAAGCATTCTTCAAGACAACGAGTATTGTTAGAGGTAAGGGGGATTATTTCATAATGATAAAAGAATCAATTCATCAGGAAACCATAACAATTATAAATGTTTGTATACCTGTGTGTGTGTGTGTGTGTGTTTTTCTTGACACCAACCAATTCTCTGATGCCAACTGTGGTCCTACATTCAATTCAATTTATTCAATTCTGATACTAACTATCCAGACATGGTATAAGCAAAAGAGTTAAGGGCTGAATCCTAGAAGACTGCCCCCCACTTCAGACACCAACCAGAAATGGGGTCCCCAGGAGACTTATACTTCTTCCAGACAGAATACAGGTTTAGAGTTTCTCTTGACCCTGCCTCAGATACAATACTTTCCTAAAATAAATCACAGAATTCAGGAAAGTACTTTGCTTAAAAAATTATCCATTTACTGTAAAGTGTACATCTCAGAACAACAAATGGAAAACATGTATCATGCAAGGTATCAGGGGAAGGGGTGCAGAGCATCCATGTTCATTCTGGGCACATCACTTCCTGGCACCTTAGGGTGTCCACCAGCCCAGACACTCCCCAAACCTGGTCTTTAAGGGTTTTTTTTAATGAAAGTTTTATCATGTAGACGCCATTCATTAAATTACTTGTTATTGGACTTCCCAGGTGGTGCTAGTGGTAAAAAACTGCCTGCTACTCCAAGGAAACAAGAGACGTGGGTTCGATCCCTAGGTCAGGAAGATCCCCTGGAGACAGGCATGGACATACACTCCAGTATTATTGCCTGGAGAATCCCATGACAGAGGAGCCTGGTTGGCTACAGTCCATAGGGTTGCAAAGAGCTGGACACGAATGAAGTGACTTAGCATGCAGAAAGGTGACCAGCCCACATCCTAAAGTTACCTAGGGCCCTCCCATGAGTTATCTCATTAGTACATTAAAAGACAGGAAATTCTGGGGGTTCTAGGAGCCCTGTATCTCTACCAGGACTGGGGATGAAAACCATATGTTTATTTTTCATTATATCACAGTGGCTAATAACTGTGCGTCCAAATACATGAAGCAAAATTAACAGAATTAAAGGGAGAAATAGGCAATTCCACAGTCATATTTGTAGATTTAAACATTCCTCTCTCATTAATTGATAGATAAAAAAATCAGTAGGACATAGATGAAGTGAGCAATACTATCAACCATCATAATCTATCTGATGTTTATAGGAGGCTACACCAAACAACTGGAAAATACACAATCTTTAAACATGGCCATGATCCTTACATTATGCTGGGCAATAAAACGAGCCTCCAAAAATTTGAAAGAATTAAAATTATTGACCTGAACCAAGTAGACTGCCAGTTATTTCTACAACAAAGGTGGGTTTGCTTGGGATCAGCAAAGAAATGCATTTCAGGGTCTGCAACTGTGGAATTCACCAAACAGCAAGGGAAGGAAACATCTTTTAATGAGGGGGAAAGGAAGTTATAAAGTAAATAAAGAGTCCATTGGAGGAACTGAGACTTCAAGTATAGTGGCTTCTCACTGGTGAGTTGTGATGATCTCTTATTGGCTGAGTTCTTGGTAGGTAAGAAGAGGAAGTCTTCTTTCTTCCTGTTGGGATTTGCTGTCATCAAAGGGTGTGAGGGCTCCCCCTTCTGGCCTCATGACTCTATTTTAATAGAGGTTTCACTTTCACTTTTCACTTTCATTCATTGGAGAAGGAAATGGCAACCCACTCGAGTGTTCTTGCCTGGAGAATCCCAGGGATGGGGAAGCCTGGTGGGCTGCCGTCTATGGGGTCACACAGAGTCGGACACAACTGAAGCAACTTAGCAGCAGCAGCATGCTTATTAATTTTCACAAAATCATAGAATATTATTTTGAACCACTATAATTAAATTACGAATCAATAACAATGACATATCAAGGAAAATCTCATTTTTTTTTTTTTGGAATTTTGGACTTCTATATAAACTGTAGATCTAAAAAGTAATAACAGAATTAGGAAATAGTTAAGACTGAATGATAAAATGGCAATGTATCAAAATGTGTAGAATGCAGCAAAAGTAGCACTTCTAGAGAAATTTAAGTTTTTTAAATTAATCTATTTTTTTATTGAAGGATAATTGCTTTACAGAATTTTGTTGTTTTCTGTCAAACCTGAACATGAATCAGCCATAGGTATACATATATCCCCTCCCTTTTGAACCTCCCTCCCATCTCCCTCCCCATCCCACCCCTCTAGGTTGATACAGAGCCCCTGTTTGAGTATCCTGAGCCATACCAGCAATTTCCCATTGGCTATCTACTTTATATATGGTAATGTAAGTTTCCATGTTACTCTTTCCATACATCTCATCCTCTCCTCCCCTCTCCCCATGTCCATAAATCTTTTCTCTATGTCTGTTTCTCCATTGCTGCCCTGTAAATAAACTCTTCAATACCATTTTTCTAGATTTCATATATATGCATTAGTATACAATATTTATCTTTCTCTTTCTGACTTACTTCACTCTGTATAATAGGTTCTAAGTTCATCCACCTCTTTAGAACTGACTCAAATGCATTCCTTTTTATGGCTGAATAATATTCCATTGTGTTTATGTACCACAGCTTCTTTATCCATTCATCTGTTGATGGACATCTAGGTTGCTTCCATGTTCTAGCTATTATAAATAGTGCTGCAATGAACAATGGGATACATGTATCTTTTTCAATTTTGGTTTCCTCAGAGTATATGCCTAGGAGTGAGATTGCTGGGTCATATGGTGGTTTTATTCCTAGTTTTTTAAGGAATCTCTGTACCGTCTTCCATAGTGGTTGTATCAATTTACATTCCCACCAGCAGTGCAAGAATGTTTTCTTTTCTCCACACCCTCTCCAGTATTTATTGTTTGTAGACCTTTTGATGAGGGCCATTCTGACTGGTGTGAGGTGGTATCTCATTGTAGTTTTGATTTTCATTTCTCTAATAATGAGTGATGAAAGTGAAAGTGGAGAGTGAAAAAGTTGGCTTAAAGCTCAACATTCAGAAAACGAAGATCATGGCATCTGGTCCCGTCACTTCATGGGAAATAGATGGGGAAACAGTGGAAACAGGATCAGACTTTATTTTTTTGGGCTCCAAAATCACTGCAGATAGTGACTGCAGCCATGAAATTAAAAGACGCTTACTCCTTGGAAGGAAAGTTATGACCAACCTAGATAGCATATTCAAAAGCAGAGACATTACTTTGCCAACAAAGGTCCGTCTAGTCAAGGCTATGGTTTTTCCTGTGGTCATGTATGGACGTGAGAGTCGGACTGTGAAGAAGGCTGAGCGCCAAAGAATTGAGGCTTTTGCACTGTGGTGTTGGAGAAGACTCTTGAGAGTCCCTTGGACTGCAAGGAGATCCAACCAGTCCATTCTGAAGGAGATCAGCCCTGGGATTTTTTTGGAAGGAATGATGCTAAAGCTGAAACTCCAGTACTTTGGCCACCTCATGCAAAGAGTTGACTCATTGGAAAAGACTCTGTGCTGGGAGGGATTGGGGGCAGAAGGAGAAGGGGACGACAGAGGATGAGATGGCTGGATGGCATCACTGACTCGATGGACGTGAGTCTGAGTGAACTCCGGGAGTTGGTGATGGAGAGGGAGGCCTGGTGTGCTGTGATTCATGGGGTTGCAAAGAGTCGGACACGACTGAGTGACTGAAGTGAACTGAACGGAATAATGGGTGATGTTAAGCAACTTTTCATGTGTTAGCCATCAGTATGTCTTCTTTGGAGAAATGTCTGTTTAGGTCTTTTTGGGAAATTTAAGTTTTTAAATGCTTATTTGAGGGAAGAAGAAAGGTCTAAAATCAGTGTTCTGAAGTTCCATCTTAAGAAGGTTGGAAATGAAAAGCAAAGCAAAATGAAAATACATACAAGAAAAGAAATAAGATAAGAGCAGAAGTTGGTCAAATTGGAAACACACACACACACACACACACACACACACATACACACCAACAGTTTAGAAAGTTAATAAGGCCAAAATCCAGAAGGCAAGAGGCTGAGTGGTCTGGGGATGCCAAATGTGAGGACCACAGGTCTGAGGGGGTTGAATGCCCCTCAGTGTTGCCAGGTCTGTGTAGAAACATCCATCAGGGGGGTCCTGTTGACACTGTCATTTTGCCTCAGTACAGACAGTGTTGGGAGGCAGGTATTATTTTAATAGCATTTGAAATTTAAAAATGTTAGCATAATCTTATGTTGTGTCTGTCACTTTTCTAAGCTTCCATTATCTCTTTCTGCTATTTAGCACCCTTAAAACCTTCTTCTCTATTTCTTGCCACCATTGCCTTTGCTGGCTCACAGCAATACACAGTACGATCCTATGGAGATTTTATTCAGGACCTGAAGGGCTGAGCTTGGTCTTAATACAAGGTCTCCAGGAGAACTATCTCTGGAAGAGAGAGCTCCCTATTCTCACTTCAGTTTAATATGTTGAAATTTGCAAACGCCAGGCACACTTGTAAGAATGTCAGTTACAATTTAATCTATAGGAAATGACCATCTGATCAATAAATTTTTGCTTTTAATTTCCATTTGAGTTGGGATTTTTTTTTTCCCCGTTAAGTGACATTCACAAAACTCTGCAAAACTTTAGATATGTTATACGTAAGCAATAGAATTTTATTCTTATGCTGTTTGACCATAACATTCTTTAGCTCCATTGTGACTTTTCTTTCATTTTTTTTCTCCATGCAAGCAGAATAAGAAAAAATATGTGTACATATTAAATGAGATTTGATGAAACTAGAAAATATAGAACTTTGTCATACAGCAATTTGTGATGTATATTGATTAGGCCACACCATAGATCAAATACTATCCTCTGAAACATAACTCTATTCAATAAAAAATTCTCATCAAAGATGATTTTTATTGTGTACATAAATATCAACATTATAAAGACTCCACTTGGTAGGAGGTGGGGAAGGTAAAACAGAAAGAACGTGCACTTGAGTCAGACAAACCTGATTTCAAATACTAGCTGTGGGCCTAGTATTTCTGTAATCTTATTTCCCTTTGTTGTTCAGTCGCTAAGTCCTGTCTGACTCTTTGTGACCCCAGGAACTGCAGCACGCAAGGCTTCCCTGTCCTTCGCTATCTCCCAGAGCTTGCTCAAACTCATGTTCATTGGTGATGCCATCCAACCAGCTCATCCTGTCGCCCACTCTCAATCTTCCCCAGCATCAGGGTCGTTTCCAATGAGTTGGCTCTTTGCATCAGGTGGCCAAAGTACTGGAACTTATCCCTTAGTGAGTTTGAATGTCAGTTTTCCTACCTCCAGGGTTGCAGTGTGCTGTGAAAAGTCCTGAAACACAGGGAATCCTCTGTTTTCTTACCTCCTTGACCTACAACAGTATATACTTATAATGCAAATAATTAAGAGGTTTCTTCTTTTTTGGAGAGCGAGCATGGCAAAGTGAAAAGAACAGAGCCTTTGAAGTTGCATAAAACCAACCTTAGTCTCCTTTGTCATTCCTTGGTCACTGGTGACTTTAGGGAAATTAATTAACTTCTTTGAGTTTCTATTTCCACATATGTAAAAGAAAAAGTAGACTGTCTGCAGACACATGAAAATCAAATGAGTTATGATATGTAAACATCTAGCACAGTGCCTGGCAAAATAAATGCTCATTTAAGAGTAGCTGCAGCTATGAATATATTATTTTTGTGCTATTAAGGTTTTCTATTTCTATTTTAAAGACACATTCTATTTTAATGATCAAAGCCCTCAGAATTACAATCAGCAATGCGAGAGCTCAGAGCAATTTCTGGTTCAAATACTGGATTCTTAATTTGATCTCTGCCTCTGTTTATGGGGGTAGAGAAGAAATCTCATTGTTCCACACACTGCAAGTAGAAAGAGGCTCATGAACTCAGTGGAGGTTATTTTTTATGACTCCAGAAATGTAATCTTTATGATTGATGATTGTTGTTTTTAAGATTTTTTAAAGTTCCATCAAAGAATTCATATCTCAGATTATTGATTTTTATTTTTTACTTGCCTACTTTTCAGTGCAACATATTAATAGTATATGATCAGGGAGGTAACGAGCAGTATTTATTTGATAAAAACTTCTTCAGCTTAATTTTCTTGTTGCTAGCAGCAACCAACAAAAAAAATATATCTAAAATGACAGGCAACAACCACAGTGATTAGAGTCTGTGTTTTTATCTTTCCCCAGTTGTAATTTTAAAATAGCTTCTCCAGTGCTTATGGTCATAAAAACGATTACTATATACACCACTTTAGACATATTGACAAACCACCCATCTAAACAACCCTATTGCACTAATGAACCTTTTCCCAGAGCTTAAAGTCAACTTCAGGCCACATGTGCTGTTGCTACCCTAAATGGCTGTAAGGAAGGTGATATTGTGTATATTATTGAATTATATTTCAAAGTAAATTTTAACTGGTATGCCTTCAGTTCAGTTCAGTTCAGTCGCTCAGTCATGTCCGACTCTTTGCAACCCCGTGAATCACAGCACGCCAGGCCTCCCTGTCCATCACCAACTCCCGGACTTCACTCAGACTCACGTCCATCGAGTCAGTGATGCCATCCAGCCATCTCATCCTCTGTCGTCCCCTTCTCCTCCTGCCCACAATCCCTCCCAGCATCAGAGTCTTTTCCAATGAGTCAACTCTTCGCATGAGGTGGCCAAAGTACTGGACTTTCAGCTTTAGCATCATTCCTTCCAAAAAAATCCCAGGGCTGATCTCCTTCAGAATGGACTGGTTGGATCTCCTTGCAGTCCAAGGGACTCTCAAGAGTCTTCTCCAACACCATAGTTCAAAAGCCTCAATTCTTCGGCACTCAGCCTTCTTCACAGTCCAACTCTCACATCCATACATGATCACAGGAAAAACCATAGCCCTGACTAAACGGAACTTTGTTGGCAAAGTAGTGTCTCTGCTTTTCAATATGCTATCTAGATCAGCATAAAATTATGCATAGCAGTAGTATTTACACAGTTTTTCTCTTTTTGAAAACAATATCACTTCCTAAACACACACACACACAGTGTGTATCTATTTAAGAATTAGATGGTTTTGATATAGATATATACTAAAATCACTAAAGGAAATTAAAAATACATCCTTGGCAGAGCTGTCCATAATACAGTGAAATTCTATGAGATTACTTTCCAAAGACAAAAGGACATTGAAACAGGAACAGGAAACTAAGAACTTTACAGAAGCATGCCCCACCATTGGGATGCATTTGCTGGCTATTCCAAAACTGAACCTGATATCCAGGAACACATGAGAACAGCATGTGACCTTAGTATTTAATAAAAGTCACTCTTCCTGTGCCATCTTCCTCATTTGTAAGACAGCAGAGCCTTCTAGCTCAGGATTTGATCTCTACATGCTGTGATGGTATTTGTCTGACTATTGACATATTGCATTCACTTGGACATGAGTTCCAGAGGAGTGACCATGATCAGACTTACAATAAGACTTCAGCTGGTTGAGGAGCTTTTTTGATGAATATGATGTATACTAATTTGCATTTCTTGAGGCCAAGAAAATATTTCCATACCCTCTGTGTTAAAGGGTAGGATTTCTTAGGAGGGACACTCCTAAGTGCTGTTGGAGTGCTAACAGCACTTTGGGGGATGGATCTGGGAGCAAAGTATTGTCTAGTCAGCTGGAAATTATTGAAGCCAGTACTCCCAATGAGGGAAGGCCCTTAGCAGCCAGATTTGATACCAGAAGTCAGTGCAGGGAGAGCCTCTCTGAGCTGAGCAAGGTGAGAGGGCAGGGGAGGAAGCCAAGATGAGGCTTAAGAAGATCAAAAACATTTTGTCTACTTCATAAAACTTCTTTGGGCTGGCACTCAAAACAGTTTCTAATGAATTTTTTTAAAAGTACGTATCTAGCCAAAGTCACAAAGTTAAAGAAGCAGTTTCCCATTTGCTTTTCTTCTACATCTGTACAACATTGCAACACCCTGCTGTCTCCTTGCTTAAACTTGCCACAAGCATGAAGATCTGACTTTCCAGGCTTTGAGTCCGGGTTGGCTCTGAATGAAGATTGCAATGGTGCAGGTTATTAAACTAAAGAAGGGATGACTAAACTGTTAAATGCTTACCTCTGCTTGCCTTCTCCATCAGCACTCAAGCTGAAAATGGACTAGTGAAGTCACTCAGTCGTGTCCGACTCTTTGTGACCCCCATGGACTGTAGCCCACCAGGCTCCTCCATCCATGGAATTTTCTAGGCAAGAGTACCGGAGTGGGTTGCCATTTCCTTCTCCAGGGGATCTTCCCGACCCAAGGATCGAACCTAGGTCTCCCGCATTGCAAGCAGACAGACGCTTTACCGTCTGATTGATCCTTGAAAGAAAAACTGTGACAAACCTAGACAGTGTATTAAAAAGCAGCGATATCACTTTGCTGACAAAGGACTGTATAGTCAAAGCTATGGTTTTTCCAGGAGTCATGTATGGATGTGAGGACTGGAATGTAAAGAAGGCTGAGTGCTGAAGAATTGATGCTTTCGATCTGTGGTGTTGGAGAAGACTCTTGAGAGTCCCTTGGACAACAAGGAGACCAAAACAGTCAATCCTAAAGGAAATCAACACCGAATATTCATTAGAAGGACGGATACTGAAGCTGAAGCTCCAGTACTTTGGACACCTGATGCAAAGAGCTGATATGTTGGAAAAGATCCTGATGCTAAGAAAGATTGAGGGCAGAGTAGAAGGGGGCGACAGAGGATGAGATGGTTGTGTGGCATCATAGACTCATTGGACATGAATTTGAACAAACTCTGGGAGATTGTGAAGGACAGGGAAGCCTGTTGTACTGCAGTCCATGGGGTCACAAAGATTCGGACAATACTCAGTGACTCAACAACAACAATTCTCTAGGGCTCCCAGTATGTATGTTTTGTTGTTTAGTTGCTGAGTCGTGTCTGGCTCTTTTGTGACCACATGGACTGTAGCCTGCCAGGCTCTTCTGTCCATGATATTTTCCAGGCAAGAATACTAGAGTGAGTTGCCATTTCCTTCTCCAGGGGATCTCAACCCGGGGATCAAACCCATGTCTCCTACATTGGCAGACGCATTCTTTACCACTGACCCACCTGGGAATACTACCTATTAACCAGAAGACAGGTTTGCTTCTGGGAAGAAGAATTTGGATCCAATCTTGACCATCAGGCATTCATTCATTTATTGAACATGTGCACTATATAGCAATTTCTACTGCACTGGGGTATCCTGTGAATGTATTAATAGTAAAATTCCTGGTAGACTGAGGGCATATGAGAATATGTTCTCTAACTCAGTCATTAATTCAATTATTTTTCTTTGTTGTTGCTGCTGTTCAGTCACTCAGTCATGTCCAACTCTTTGTGACCTCATGGACTGCAGCATACCAGGCTTTCCTGTCCTTCACCATCTCCCAGAGTTTGTTCAAACTCATGTTGGTTGAGTTGGTGATGCCATCCAACCATCTCGTCCTCTGTCATCCCCTTCTCCTCCTTTTTTTTTTTTTCTTATAGTTATTTTAAATATTTTCTCTTTGTGCTTGGGAAATCCACTCTCACTGTATTGCTTGGGTTTTCTCAACTTGTTTCAGTCAGTAGGGGATGATGGACCCTCCAGAGCTAGAAGCAGGGGATTCCATTGAGGACTTGGTAGACTGTGGAGCTTGGTCTTTTTTTTTCTTTTTAACAGAATATAAAAAATGCTCTTTAAAATAACTTAACTCCATTGGCACAGAATGGGAAATAAGTAAATCGTGGCCTCAAGCAATTCAGATTTTTGAGAATATAAAAACCTGACAAACCAAAATAGTCATTTATGAAATTAAAGCTATATCTCCCTGGGAAACTGATGGCAGAGGTGCTTAAAGACTGGAGGATATTTGAAGGAGGAAGAGTTTTTGAAGCTTCATGATAGCAGGGACTGTATTTTTCTTACTAATCTTTCTCACCTGGCATAAAATCAACACTGAACAGTTTTGTTAAATGAATGAATGAACTTTTATTTTGTATTTGTGTTGCTCTCTCTCCCTTTCTCTCTAGATCCTGCTTCTCTGGAGCCTATATTTATTTATGCAACAAATATTTATTAACTGCCAACTTTATGTTAAGTACTATGGTGGATTAAGAGTATTAAAAAATGGATAAAACTTGAGGCCTACCCCCAAAAAGACCTCAGTCCTCTATTGCAGTCCTTAGATTTATTGAGCAGTGCTGTTTATCTTTACCCCTTTTTCAACTCATTCCTTTTAAATTTTTAATTGCTTTATTTTATACTGGATTATAGTGATTTACAATGTTGTGTTAGTTTCAGGTGTACAGCAAAGTGATTCAGTTATACTTTTTCAGATTCTCTTCCCATGTAGGTTATTACAGACTATTGAGTAGAGTTCCCTGTGACATACAATAGGTCCCTGTTGATTTTTTATTTTGTTTATAATAGTGTGTATATGTTAATCCAAAACTCTTTTTATCCCTCCCCCAACCTTTTCTCTTTGGTAACCATAAATTTATTTTTGAAGTCTGTCAGTCTATTTTTGTTCTGTAAATAAATTCAGTTTTTGGATCCAACACATATTTCTAAACTTTTATTTTTCCAGTTAAAAAATTGTAATTACTTACGAGGCTTCCTAACATTTCTCCTCTCAGTAGTTCTCATTTTGAAGAACATTTCTTCAAAATGCTTTGAATTTTGAGCAATCCTAGCGTTTTTGTGAACTTGCTAAATTAGTTTTACTTCTTTCCTTCCTTCCCTCTCTCCCTTCCTTCTTTTCCTTCCACCTTGATTTTCTCTACGTATAAATCGTGCACTAACTCTTTCAAAGTTTTTACTACAATGTGATTCCCAAGTGTTTTGGACCAGAATTTTGAAAGCTTAATGACCTTGTTGTAGGGTAAGGGAGTTAGAGAAGCAAGGTTTGGGAGAAAAACGAGACTGGCACTTTACAGGAACAGATCACCTTTAATGAGGTGAGACGGGGCAGCAGTCAGATTAGTAAGCTGCTGCACTAACCCAAGAAAAGAGTTAGTATATATAGGCATATATGGGGAAATCTACTGTCTTAAGGGGGCCTGTTTTCTCCAAGGTTGTTCGGATTAGTTATCTCTTAAACGGCTGGGGCAAGGAATTCTGGAGATCGGCCAGAGGCTGAGACTGGCTGGGAGCTGGGTGTAATCAACCTTAATGTCCATTTTTTTCTTTGGGTGAGAGAGTTCTTTGTTTTGCACAGAATGGTGGGGAGGAGGGGAGTTTTAACTCCAGGCTATTTTGAGCAGTGTAACTTTCCTTCATTCCAGACCCTAAGGAATATATATAAAAAGAGAAAGAGAGGTGGGCATCGTTAACGTTCAGGGCTTCTTCATGCTGATAAATGAGGGTCAGGGGATTGTGGTTTGGGAGGAAGGAAGTCTAAGGCCTGTAGTGTTGATTTTCTATTCTAGCCATCAGGGTCTCTAGCAAAAGAACAGTCTTGACTTGGTCTAGGGAAAGGGCTCGGATTTGGTCTTGGAGGAATCCCTGGAAAAGATTCAACAAACAAGGCCCAAAGGTGAGTAGGTGATAAAAATGAATCGTCCGAGAAGGGGTAAAAGTTATAAAAGGTTCTCTGTAGCCACAGGGTGGAGATGTAATCTTCAACGTGTTCAAATGTGGATCCTTGAGGACTCGATACCCAGATATCTGCCAGAAGTTGTTCCAGGAATAATTGCAGCCGTGAAACCGACAGGCTCATCTGTAGCCAGTTGGGGCCGGTGGAAGCCATGAGAACTTTAGAGTTATAGGGGCTGTGTGAGAAACTTGGTAAGTATTAGCCCGGCAAGCATTTTCATCATTGGGCTGCACAACCTCTTTTAGATGAGTGATGTGTACCCAAAGGGTGATTTCTTTTAATTTTGCAGCGGTAGGGGTCAGCAGAATTACCATGTAGGAACCTTGCCATTTGGGGGTTTGATCTGAGTGGGGCTGAATTGTCATATAGACTTTGTCTCCTATTTGAAGGGATGGGTATGGAAAATTGGGATGTGGTCGATGGAGTAAGTCATCCGTATGTTGCCAAAGGGCAGCTTCTATCTGGGCAAGTAAAGGAAAAGGAAGGTGGGATGGCAGTTTGGGACCGTCCCAGGAGAGGGGACAACCTACAGGTACTATGGGCCTCCCATACATGGCCTTGAATGGACTGATATTTACGTTTTTTTTTTTTTTTTGGTAAGGCCCGGACCTTTAAGAGGGCTAAAGGGAGGGGTTTAGTCCAGTCTTGATGAAGTTCAATTGTTAATTTGGTCAGAGTTACTTTTAGGACTCAGTTGGCTCTCTCAACCTTATGGGAAGACCGGGCATGATAAGGAATGTGAAACCTCCAAGGAACTTGAAGGGCTCGTGCAATATTTTGTGTCATTTGGGATGTGAACTCGGGCCTATTGTCAGACTGGAGGGAGGAAGGCATTCCAAATCTGGGGAGAATTTCAGTAAGAATAAGGGGAGCCACAGTAGGGATTTGTTTGTTAGTAGTCAGGAAAGCTTTGATCCATCCAGAAAATGTATCTACGAAGACTAGGAGAAATTCAACCCTTTTTACAAGTGGCATGTGGGTAAATATACCTGCCAGTCTTATGTGGGAAGATGTCCGCATATTTGGTGGGTGGCCGAATTTTAGAATTAGGATTTGTCCACTGACAAATGGTACAAGTTTGGGTCAGGTTATGTAAATAAGTCACATCATCCTTAGTCAGCTCAATAAAGTTCTGAAGGAAAGCCCTAAGTTCTATTGCTGCTGCTGCTGCTGCTAAGTCACTTCAGTCGTGTCTGACTCTGTGCGACGCCGTAGACGGCAGCCCACCAGGCTCCCCCATCCCTGGGATTCTCCAGGCAAGAACACTGGAGTGGGTTGCCATTTCCTTCTCCAATGCATGAAAGTGAAAAGTGAAAGTGAAGTCGCTCAGTCATGTCTGACTCTTAGCGACCCCATGGACTGCAGCCCACCAGGCTCCTCCATCCATGGGATTTTCCAGGCAAGAGTACTGGAGTGGGGTGCCATTGCCTTCTCCGAAGTTCTTTTGCAGAGGGGTGGAAAAGGGAACGTAAATATGAAAGTAATGTGCAGATGTTAGGCTTGTCAATTTGGGCTATAGTAAAGACAGGACTAACAGAGGCAGCCTGCCACTTTGCTTCGTGATCTGCTATGTTGTTGTAAAAGGAGATAGGACCGTGTCGCTGATGTCCCCGGCAACGTGTTACAGCGGCTTGTTTTGGGGCTGAGCTGCATGGAGGAGTTCAGAAATAAAAGAAGCATTGAGAACAGGTGTGCCCTCTGAGTCAGGAATCCCCTGCCCTTCCAGATTATAATGTTCAAATGTAATATGATATAGATATACTTGGAGTCAGTGTAAATGTTTACCTTTTGGTCTTTGGCTAGGGTCAAAGCTTGTGTAAGAGCTATCAGTTCAGCCTGTTGTGAGGATGTGTGAGCTGGGAGTGTGGCTGACTTGATGAGGCGAGGGGGGATAGCTTTGTTGGGCCGTCCCCGGACTATAGCGTATCCAGCCCCAAATGGGGCTTGTTTCTGGGCAGTGGCATCTATGAACTAGGATGGAACTGTGGGGTCAGTAAGGGGCTGATTGGTTATATGTTCAAAGGGATTAAATGTCACATCTAAGATCTGAACACAGTCATGAGATAGGTGTCCTGCTTCTGGATCGGTGTAGGGAGTAATCTAGCAGGATTAAGAGGTTTACAAGGCATAAAAGAAAGGGATGGGTTGAGGAGGTGTGCATGGAGAATCTGTAGTCGAGCAGAGGGCAGAGAAAGGAAAGCCTGATGAAAGAGTAAATCTTTGAAGGAACGAGGTGAGCATACATTTAGAGGAGCATTTTGGGTTAGTTTTGGGCCTTCAGGTATTAAGAGGGTAGTTTCAGCTCAGGCCTGGAGACAAGGTGGCCATCCAAGCATGACGAGGTCAAGTTGTTTAGATAAGTAAGCTAGAGGCCCCCATATGTACCCCTTTTGGGGCACAGAATCCCTAAGGCATGTCCTTGTCAAGAATGTACAAAAAAGATAAAAGGCTTGGCGTAATCAGGTAAGTAAAGAGAAGGGGCCTGTAGTAACTGTTTGATAAGAGTCTGTATTGGGGTGTGGAGAGAGGTGGGGGCCAATAAGGGTTCATCTAAGTTCCTCAAATAGCTTGCTAGAGAGGTTTTGGGAGAAGGCAATGGCACCCCACTCCAGTACTCTTGCCTGGAAAATCCCATGGACGGAGCAGCCTGTTAGGCTGCAGTCCATGGGGTCGCAAAGAGTCAGACACGACTGCATGATTTCACTTTCACTTTTGACTTTCATGCACTGGAGAAGGAAATGGCAACCCACTCCAGTGTTCTTGCCTGGAGAATCCCAGGGATGGGGGAGCCTGGTGGGCTGCCGTCTACGGCGTCGCACAGAGTAGGACATGACTGAAGCGACTTAGCAGCAGCAGCAGCAGAGAGGTTTTGAGTCGAGGGCAAAATTTGGGGCCCATATTAGGAAGAAGTTTAATAGACCTAATAGAGAAAGAAGTTCCCTCTTGGTTTGGGGCCTGGGGGTCTGTGCCAAGGCTCGAAGTCTCTGAGCTGGAATTATTTTGGATGTGGGAGTGAGAAGCAATCCCATGTAATTGACAGTGGTGTAAGCAATTTTTGCTTTGGAGAGCGAGACTCTGTAGCCCCAGTTGCCTGGGCATTTAATACTGTCGCAGTGTGGACTAGGCAGTTATGGCAAGAGGAACTATATAACAATAAATCATCTACATATTGGAGTAAGGTAGTAGAGCTTAGGTCTAAAGTTTGTAGGTCCCTTTGAAGGGCTTGACTGAAAAAATGAGTGCTATCTCTGAACCCTTGTGGTAAAACGGTCCAAGTTGATTGTTGAGATGGATACGTGTCTGGGCCTGTCCAGGTGAAGGCAAATAGGGGCTGTGAAGAGTGGTGTAGAGGTATAGTAAAGAAAGCATCTTTGAGGTCCAGTACCATGAAGTAGAGTGTGTCAGGGGGAATATGCGAGAAAAGGGTACAGGGGTTGGTGACCATGGGGTGTATTGGTATTATGGCCTCACTGATCTTGTGAAGATCTTGGACTAGATGCCAGAAGTGGGGTCCCTTTTTGACTGCCAGTATAAGAGTATTATGAGGAGAACAGATAGGCCACAAAAGGCCAGCTTTGAGCAGTCAGGAGATTATTGGTTTAAGTCCTTGTCAGGATTCGGTGGTCAGAGTATACTGAGTTTGGGTTATTACCTGAGGGGGATTTTTAAGAAAAACCTGTACAGGGGAATGGTGTTGGGCTACCAATGGGGTTTCATGTCCCAGACCTGAGGATCTATCCAGGGAAGGTCAGGGGGCAGGTTTTGGGAGTGAGGGCTGGCCAAGGGTTCGGGTGCCATTTGGATGCAAAGAATTGATATGGGATCTAAGAATGGGAGGTTTATAGAAGTTTGTGGCTTAGCCAGAAGATCACATCCCAACCATGCCATTGGGCATTGAGGAACTCCTATAAAAGAATGTGTTAGTGTTGCCTAACCAAAGGAACAAAGGAGAGGAGGGGTTATTTGGGGATAAAAAGGGACGCTTGAGACCCCTTCAATGGCCACTTTTGAAGGTTGGAGAGGGCCCTTAAAGGAGGTTAAAAGTGAAAATACCACTCCAGTGTCTATTAGGAATGAGACTTTGTGTCTGGCCACGGTGCCAATTACCTGAAGCTCTGGGTCCATCTATATGGGGCGGACTTGGGGTCTGGAGCTTGGGCTCCATCACTGGGATAATTCAGACACAACTGGATCATCTCACCTCATCTGAGGAACCATGGTCTGGGGTGCCAGGCACCCCCTCAGTCTGGTTCCCAGCCCATTGTTTTTGGGCCCAGGCTGGACCCCGAGATTTGGTGGGTCGTGTCTGAGGATAATCCATTTTTTAGAGGCCCCATTGTTTGCAGATGGGGCAGGGTTTGGTGGGTGGCTGGGGGTTTGGGCAAGACTTAGCCCAGTGTCCCATTTGGTTACATCTGAAACAGGGGCCTGGAGGGTTAGGTCCCATACAGGTGGGCCGAGGTTGATTAGCCAAAGGGGTTGAATTTTTTTCTTGGATAGCTGCAGCAAATAAAGCATATTTTGCCTTTCTTTCCTTTTCTTTTTCTTTTTTCACTTCTTCCTCCCTATTGTTGAAAAAAATTTAAAGGCTTTTTCTAGGAGATCTTGCTGAGGGGTTTGGGGGCCCTTCTCTAACTGGTGTAGTTTTGGTGAATATCGGGGGCTGACTGGCTTATGAACTGTGTAAGTATAGGAGTCTGACGGGGGTGAAAATATCTAGATTAGTGTATTTCTGGACTGCCTCAGTAAGCCGTGAAAGAAATAGGGCAGGATTTTCATCTTTTTCTTGAGTCACTTCCCTAATCTTATCATAGTTAACATGAATGTGAGAGCTTTTCAGCATTCCTTCTAATAAACAGGTAATCATATGAGGCAGGTACTGGATGCCAGCATTGTCTGCTTGGTATGTCCACCATGGCTCAGTTAAAGGGACTACGTCATCAGCCACTGGATTAGTGCTATCTTGGTTATGGAGCTGATCAGCATGAGTCCGGGCTGCCTGCCATATCCGTTCCTTTTCATCAGGGGTTAAAGTGGCATTTAGGATGCAATAAAGATCATTCCAAGTTAAATGACATGCTTGTGTAAGGAGGAATTCTTTTCTATCTCTAGTAGGATTTTCTGAAAAAGATCCAAGTTTTTTTTCAATCTGGCTCATATCAGAACTTGAGAAAGGCACATGAACCCGTGTAGGGCCCTCCTGTTCTGCTATCTCTCTGAGGGGAAACGTGTTTGCTTGGGTCCTGGTCGATGGAGGAGGGGTGGAAATCTCTTTTGGTGTTTCGGAGTCATCGCTTCCTTCTTTGGAAGAGGAAGGAATAGAGGATGGGGTCTCATCTCTGTAAGTTTTCTCTCCAGGGCAGTAGGGAGGAGGCTCATCCGCCAGCTCAAAATCGGGGATTGAGGGTTTAGGGGGCCTTTTAGGGACATTAGATTTGGATTCATTTGTAATGGAGTGGGAGAGAGAGCAGAGGAGGATTTGATAGGACAGCTTCTAAGGTCCCAGGAGGTGTGAATATAGGGGACGTCTGACCATTTGCCATTCTGTTTGAGGAAGTTAGTGAGATCTGATAAAATATTGAAAGTGAAAGTCCTGAACTCAGGCCAGCAGTTTTGGTTATCCAGTATGTATTGAGGCAAAATTTGAGTGCAAAGTAACTCGAGTTTATGAACCTGGAGATTGGTCAAGAGTAAGGTTTGAGGTTTCGTTTTACGCAGGCCAAGGCAGAGTCCCACGGGATGGATTGGCTTGACCCCATAGGAAATAGCTAGTGACTGTCCAGTTGAGAGAAAAGATCATCACCTAATCTTTCGACCAGGCAAAGAGAGACAGAGAGACTCTGAAGGAGGGAGGGGTGTCCCCCAAGTCCCTCCCCAGAGGGCCTTTTGGCTGGAGGGTTCCCTGGGAACCCAGAAAGGATGATAGTCTATGGTGCTCTAGAGTACTGTCCGAGCTTACCTGGGCTACTGGGTCAGGCGAGAATTTGTGGTGGATGGAGGGAAGTTGAATGGCAAAAGGCCTCTGTCCTGGAGTTGGTCTCGCAGGAAAGAAAGTGTAGAGAAAAGAGGAAGAGGGAGAGAGAGAGACCAATATTCCTCAGGGTGCATGGAAAACCAATAAAGCCCTTACACAGAACTTGTACCGCTCACAAAGGCACAGGGCATCCTCTCAAGGAGGTCTTGGAAGCCCTGGTGGTAAAATGAGCTCAGCAGGCTTCCACGCTCCAAAGAGCTGGCTGTGGAGAACAAGAAGGAACCTCAACCTTCCAGGTTTCAGCACCAAAAAGTGTAGGGTAAGGGAGTTAGAGAAGGCGAGGTTTGGAAAAAGAATGAGACTGGCACTTTATAGGAATAGATCACTTTTAATGAGGCGAGAAGGGGCAGCAGTCAGATTAGTGAGGTGCTGCACTAACCCAAGAAAAGAGTTAAGTATATATAGGCATATATGTGGAAATCTATTGTCTTAAGGGGGCCTGTTTTCTCCAAGGTTGTTCGGATTAGTTATCTCTTAAATGGCTGGGGCAAGTAATTCTGGAGATCGGCCAGAGGCTGGGACTGGCTGCGAGCTGGGCGTAATCAACCTTAATGTCCATTTTTTCCTCTGGGTGAGAGAGTTCTTTGTTTTGCACAGAATGGTGGGGAGGAGGGGAGTTTTAACTCCAGGCTGTTTTGAGCCTTGTAACTTTCCTTCTCTTGTAGTAGGCTCTTACTGCTGTAACACATGATCACAAATTTAGTGACTTGAAACAATATGGAGGTGAGAGTATGGAATGGGCCTCACAGGGCTAAAATTGAAGTGTCATCAGGGCTGTGTTCCTTTTAGAAACTCTAGGAGAGAATTCTTCGTTTGGCCTTTTCCTGACTCTAGAGGCTGCCTGCATTCCTTCAGTGGTGGCTCTTGCATCCTCAAAGCCAATCAGGTCTTTCTCATGCTCATCACTCTTAGTTTTCCTCATTTTATCTCCTTCTCTGACTCTTAAATTCTTGCATCCATCTTTCACTTATAAGGCTACATAGGACCCACCTGGATAATACAGAATTATCTCCCCAGCTCAAGATCCTTAATTTAATCACATTTTAAAAATCTCTTTTGCCACATGAGACAATATATTCACTGACCCCAGGATAAAGACATGGATATATTTTAAGGGGTTATTCTTCTGCTTCTTGTTGTTCAGTTACTAAGTCATGTCTGACTCTTTGTGACCCCATGGACTGCAGCACGCCAGGCCTCCCCGTGCCCCACCATCTCCCAGAGTTCCCTCAAGTTCATGTCCATTGAATCAGTGCTGCCATCCAACCATCTCATCCTCATTCTTCTGCTTATCACACATCTAAGGGGCTCTTAAAAAGTAGGATTCCTTATCCTTTTTTGATGGAAAGGGTAGCTGCTTCTAACTCAGATTCTGACTCTCTCTCTAAGTCTTGGCCCAGGGGCTTAGCATATCTTCTCTGCCTTAAGTTCAGTAGAACAACACCTGATGTAATACTTTTATAGAAGAGTATATTACATTATTCCAGTATTCTTTTCTGGAAAATTCAATGGACAGAGAAGAAGCCTCATGAGCCATAGTCCATGGGGTTCCAAAGAGTCAGGCACAACTGAGCACACACATAATATTACATTATAGATCAGAATGATTTCTTTATGTGTGAATATATGTAGGTAATTCACACATAAAGAATTTATTCTGGTCTATAATGTAATATACTCTTTCATCCCCTGGGTTAGTAAGATCCCCTGGAGAAGGAACTGGCAACTCACTCCAGTATTTTTGCTTGGAAAATCCCATGGACAAAGGAGCCTGGTGGGCTACAGTCCATGGTGTTGCAAAGAGTCGGACGCGACTTAGAGACTAAAGAGCAACAAATATGTGGGTAATATGTATTTTAGGTTACTAAAAATGAGCTTGACTCTGCAAAATGTCACTTTACATTGTGGCACTTCTACTACTTGTTTTATACAACTACATGATTTTAGTAATGGTTTATGAATGCTGTTTTGTGTGTTATAATATTTTCCAGCTTTTTCTCCTATGTCTTTGTACCTCATTTTCTTTTTCCCAAGGAAAGTAGAGCAAAATTTTACAGTATTCTCTTTGGAATAGAAGATAGGGACTTTAGTCACTGAGATGATGTAAACTACCATTATCCCATTGATGTGAATATTAGACCAGAATAGTTTATAAGATACAGTAAATTATCAATAAACATCATGGAGTCTGCCAGTCCTTGTGTGTTCATAGGAACAAAATGTTACTCCTGTCCTTGAGGAAACCATACTTTATAAGAATGAGCATACACAGAAGAGAGAATTAGCAATCTGTGGGGTCAGTACTCATACCATAAAATTAAATAATGGTGATCCAAATTTTGTTAGTAGATGACATTCAGACTTTAAACATGCAAGCAAACATATTTCTTCAGGAGCTGGAGGCAAATGTCACTTGCTTAAGTTCATATTTGGAACAAAGAAGGTTGGCAATTATAGCACATGTCAAAATAAGATTTCTAGTTTGAAAAAATTTTAATTGCTTACATATTTCTTCTTAATATAATATTAAATAGGTGTTATTAATGAATAGAACATTAAAACTGGTATTTCAGAGATTAGAAAAGAAGTGAGAGCAATTAAAATACTTTTTTTTGATTTGGGGGATTTTTGTTTATGAGATACCATTGATTATTTATACCCTAAAAGAATGTGGAGGACACAGGTCAGTGGGGAAATAAAAAGAAAAACTTCTGTCTCTTGATGAAGAGAGATGACAGGCAGATACATAACAATTAATTATAGTACAAAAATAATGTAAGTAATTACATCTCAGAGAAACATAGTTACCTATAGTTGTATGGAGCCAATTACATTAATTTTTAGTTATTGGGAAAGAGGGAAGAATAAGAGACTAACAGTATTTCTTAAGTGATTGTTAAGAAATTTCAGTTTTAAGAAAAATTCTCCTGTAAACATATATTATTATCATGAATCTTTTTGATAGAGTTGACTCAGGTAGCTTTAGCGTAGTCCTTCAGTAGAAGATGTGATTATATTTGTGACAAGGAGGCCTTGTGATCTCTTGTTTTGTCTACCCAACCCAAGGTGGTTTATACTGTCGCTCAGTCGTGTCCGACTCTTTGAGGCACCGTGGACTGTAGCCCACCAGGCTCCTCCGTCCATGGGGTTTTCCAGGCAAGAATACTGGAGTAGGTTGCCATTTCCTTCTCCAGGGGATCTTCCCAACCCAGGGATTGAACCTGGGTCTCCTACATTGTAGGCAGACGCTTTACCGTCTGAGCCACCAGCAAAGTCATATTGTAGCTTTGGGGGGGGGGGGGCTGGAAATCTTACCATTTGATCAATGTAGAGTTGCTATTTCTTCATCTCAAAGGATTAAAAATTGCTTTGTGTGTATGTGGTTGAGGTTGAGTTGGGGTCCCATTATAATGAGTGGAGCCAGGATGAGGATGTTTGAGAACCACTGCCTTGGGTCATGAGACCTGCATCCACTTGCTGCTTTTAGCCAAGTCGTGTTTTATTTCACTTGAAAGTTTGCTTGGTGATTTTAGGTGGACAATAAAATTCAGTCATGGTGATTCCAATCTTGTTGGGAGATGGCAAATCAGCTCTTACAATTATATCATCAAAATAGCTAAACCTATTGCCTAAATTTGTTGTTTTGGCTGCATAAAGTCTTTGTAGTCAAATCCATGTTGAAAATTAGCCAACAATAAGGGCTGAAAAGAACTTTAAGGAAAAGTTAAGGCAACTTTAAGATACCAGGGAACATTTCATGCAAAGATGGGCTCGATAAAAGACAGAAATGGTATGGACCTAACAGAAGCAGAAGATATCAAGAAGAGGTAGCAAGAATACACAGAAGAACTGTACAAAAAAGATCTTCATGAACCAGATAATCACGATGGTGTGATCACTGACCTAGAACCAGACTCCTGGAATGTGAAGTCAAATGGGCCTTAGAAAGCATCACTATGAACAAAGCTAGTGGAGGTGATGGAATTCCAGTTGAGCTATTTCAAATCCTGAAAGATGATGCTGTGAAAGTGCTGCACTCAATATGCCAGCAAATTTGGAAAACTCAGCAGTGGCCACAGGACTGGAAAAGGTCAGTTTTCATTCCAATCCCAAAGAAAGACAATGCCAAAGAATGCTCAAACTACCACACAATGGCACTCATCTCACATGCTAGTAAAGTAATGCTCAAAATTCTCCA
>NW_011494926.1:5276795-5305894 GCF_000754665.1 Bison bison bison | reverse complement strand
AGAGTGAAAAAGTTGGCTTAAAGCTCAACATTCAGAAAACTAAGATCATGGCATCTGGTCCCATCACTTCATGGGAAATAGATGGGGGAACAGTGGAAACAGTGTCAGACTTTATTTTTTTGGGCTCCAAAATCACTGCAGATGGTGACTGCAGCCATGAAATTAAAAGATGCTTACTCCTTGGAAGGAAAGTTATGAGCAGCCTAGATAGCATATTCTTTTGCAGATATTACTTTGCCAACAAAGGTCCATCTAGTCAAGGCTACGGTTTTTCCAGTGGTCATGTATGGATGTGAGAGTTGGACTGTGAAGAAGGCTGAGTGCCGAAGAATTGAGGCTTTTGAACTGTGGTGTTGGAGAAGACTCTTGAGAGTCCCTTGGACTGCAAGGAGATCCAACCAGTCCATTCTGAAGGAGATCAGCCCTGGGATTTCTTTGGAAGGAATGATGCTAAAGCTGAAACTCCAGTACTTTGGCCACCTCATGCGAAGAGTCATTGGAAAAGACTCTGATGCTGGGAGGGATTGGGGGCAGGAGGAGAAGGGGACGACAGAGGATGAGATGGCTGGATGGCAACACTGACTCGATGGATGTGAATCTGGGTGAACTCCGGGAGTTGGTGATAGACAGGGAGGCCTGGAGTGCTGCGATTCATGGGGTCACAAAGAGTCGGACATGACTGAGCGACTGAACTGAACTGAAGGCAACCTTTTCATCTTGGAAATGATAACTTTTGTGATGAACTGAAGAGACCATAGAATACTTTTCCAAGGCAGTACAAAATTTCTACATGCAAGAAAGTGGTTTTGACCTAAAACTTCCAAAGTAGATGTTTCATTTATTAGATTATTATTCATGGTCCCCTATGTTTAGACTCGGAGAAGGCAATGGCACCCCACTCCAGTACTCTTGCCTGGAAAATCCCATGGACCGAGGAGCCTGGTGGGCTGCAGTCCATGGGGTCACTAAGAGTCAGACACGACTGAGTGACTTCACTTTCACTTTTCACTTTCATGCATTGGAGAAGGAAATGGCAACCCACTCCAGTGTTCTTGCCTGGAGAATCCCAGGGACGGGGGAGCCTGGTGGGCTGTCGTCTATGGGGTAGCACAGAGTTGGACACAACTAAAGCGACTTAGCAGCAGCAGCAGCATGTTTAGACTGGGTCCGCTCCAAGGATGGCAGAGCTGGAGAGGCTAAAATTGACCAGTGATTTATAGAGGCAAGTCTGTAAACTTAATGAATGGCAGGAGCTTGGGACTGTCAGTACCTATGTCAGTAAAGGTGAACTTTATCTTTGCTGTCGTTGAATCCCATGAACTCTGCTCATACCACATTGTCCTTTGTAATATGTCCAAGCTTAAACATTATAATATGTCCAAGCTTAAACATCAAACTTTCCTTGGAAGTATCACTCAGTCATGTCTGACTCTTTGCAACCCCATGGACTGTGTCCCTTCAGGCTCCTCTATTCATGGAACTCTCCAGGCATGAATACTGGAGTGGGTAGTCATTCCCTTATCCAGGGGATCATCTTGACCTAGGGATCAAACCTGGGTCTTCTGCATTGCAGGCAGATTCTTTACTGTCTGAGCCATAGTGGAAGCCCTGAAACAGTCACAGATTCTTAGCTTGGTGCTTTTATGTGTATGGTGTCAAAATTTAGTGCATAATACTAATCCATCAATACATGATCCATTGGTAAGAGAAAATTGACATGTTAGAAAGCAAAAGTGAATGCTAAATTAGCAATTATGTAAATTTAAAACATAACTGTTTTAAGTGTCATAAGGCATTAGTGCAAGAATTTTGTATACGTGTTATGTTTCTGCTTTTTAAAAGGGATCTGGGGTAATTGACTTGCTTCAGTAACCAGTGGTTTTCTGGGTAGTCGTCTTCAACCATCTCCTGCTCTGCTTGGCTCTGCATCCTTTCTGCTCTTCAGATGAGCTTGTGGTGTACTACTGTCTTATGTGTTTCTGTGTTAGCAGTAATTAGACTGGAATTGGGGTTTTGCAAGATACTTAGTTTCTCTTTTTTAATTTTTTTTTTGTAAAATGAGGATAATATTTGCCTTGAAGATTTATTTTAACGATGTACATAAATGTATGTAAAGTTCTTCCTGCTCAATAAATGTTCAGCAAACTAACTAAAACTATGTTCATCCAGGGAAATGTCTGTGGTTTCTCTTTGTCTTGCTTTAGGGTGGATATTCAAGAAATATTGCCAAATAAGAAACTACTCAGATGCAAACACAAGAGCACATGCTGAAACTGGCTTATAGATGCAAGCCAGCTGGCTGCTCTAGACAGTCTTAGGAAGAAACTCTTCTTCATCTAATTCATAAATGAAATAGCCAAGCTTAACTGGCTTTTTGTGTGTGTGTGTGTTTTGCTTTCTGTTTTAATTTTTGTGAGCTCTGCATTGCTACATAATGTGACAACATTAACCAGAGGGTACAAGAATAAACTAAGTGGGTGGATGTTCACAATGCAGTGTTTACAACCATCTCTGTGAAAGAGTCTAGAGATGGTTCCATGTAGGAAACCTTCTGTATGGATGATGTGACCTCAGGCTAGCACAGCTGATAAATGAGAAAGGCAAACATATATATGGGGTATATATATGTGTATATATACACACACACACACACACACACACACACACACACAGGCTCCTTTGTCCATGGAATTCTCAAGGCAAGAATACTGGAGTGGGTGGTCATTCTCTTCTCCAGGGTATCTTTCCCCAGGGATGGAACCCGGGTCTCCTGCATTACAGGCAATTTCTTTACCATCTGAGCCACCAGGGAAGCCTATATAAATATATATGGCATTTATTTCCATACTTTTATACTCTCCCTTCATCACAGGGCTGGAAACATGAGAATCTTATTTTCCAGACTCCTTTGCTTTTGTTATTGTGGCTGTAATCTACATTATTATAACAAAACACAAGAAAGTAATGTCAATAAAATGAACTCATCCAAGATTCTGAAGGCAGAATCGAGGCTTAGTGAGCCCTTATATGAAAAACATAAGAATTTCTGTGCAATATAAATAATAATTTCCATAATTTGATTGTATAAGTTTGGAATTGTGAAGGGAGTCTTTCTACAACCCCCGTGACTTAAAGCAAGAAATACCTGCTCAGCACTTGCTGCAAAGGTTGAATCCTTTATTAGAAAGATGAATGACTTTTCTTTTCCTTTTGCTTGCTCTTTTTATGTGACATTGTTTGAGAGACTGAGCACAGTATTTTTAAACAGATGATACGATGTCACCTTTGAGTGGCAGAAATTTAGAAGCAACGGTGGAGGGTTTCATTATGATTTCCTTCTATGAGTCCTATGATAATCTTAGCATGAAACCCGAAAGTTACTCCTCCTTGCCTTTGTGATGAAATCACACTGAGGAGCAACATTAAGACAGTGATTGGAAGGAAAGGCACTCACAGGAGGGTAGGACTGAAATTTTCATCTAAGGAAACAGCCCTAGACTTGCAAGAAGGGAACCGCATGTATTACTGAGCAATGTGATGGTTCTTCCCTATGGATAGCTCATCTCCAAGAAGCGTTCAATCAGGTGAGCTATCAACAAGATCTGGCCTTTGATAAACACATCCATTTTAATAGCAGTTCCTGAGATGAAAGGTTCAGATTCTTTCAACTTCATGGCACTCAGTTTCTGCAGCCTGAAAACATGAAATGATAACTTCCTAGTGTGCTGCCTTTAAAACCATCAAATTATGCTAAAAGGAGATGTAAGATGTTACTAATTAACCCATCTCCGTGATTATTCCTAAAATGATTTAAGGCAACTGGCTATATGATGTGATGGGAAAATACTCCTTCTTGGCCTGATGTAAACTGACAGATTGCCCAAGATAATCTTTATGGTGCCTTGCATAACATACGAGAACATTTTGGGAGTCCATCATTTAAAACCTGATTGCAAGGGATCATATTAAAATGGAATCTGAATAATTCATCTCCCAGTGTGGAGTTTAAGGTAAGCCTGAATTCATCCTAAAATCTACCCGCTCTTTGGACCATTGTGGCTCTGAAGCTTACATGTATCCACAGAGTTGATGTAAACCCAATTCCCTGGAAAATTAGAAGACAAGGACTCGTTCTCTGTTCTAGTTACTATCTTGGTGAATTTGGCAAATGGTTGTCACCTTTCAGTGGCACAAATTTTGTAACTAAAGGAGGATGTTATCCAATCTCTATATCACATGAATTCTAAAACTGTTTGGTGATCTGGAGGGAGGTTGGTTAAAAGGATAGCACACTTTTTCTCTAGTGAAATGACCCTTAACTTGCAGGAAGGTAATTGTATTAGCAGGATTACTGAATAACATGCAGTTTCTTCCTTGACCATATAGGTTTCCACTGAAACAAAAGGTGTCAGTTTTCTCTTATTGAGAAATTTTTTTGGCCAATATTTTACAAGAAACTTCTGCTTTTACAAGAAATGTTTTTTAAAAGAGTTTAAACAGCAGGAGGAGAAGGGGACAATGGAGGATGAGATGGTTATATGGCATCACCAACTCGATGGACGTGAGTTTGAGCAAGCTCTGGGAGTTGGTGATGGAGGGATGGATGGTGGGGCTGGCATGCTGCTGTCCATGTGGTCACAAAGAGTTGGACACGACTGAGTGACTGAACTGAACTGAAACAGCATAAGTCACAAGAGCCAAAAGATGGAAGCAAAGCAGGTACCCATGGGCAGATAAATGACCAAAGGAAATGTGGTGGCTACTACAGACAGTGGACTATTTTTCAGCCTTAGAAAGGAATGGAATTCTGAGGCATACTACAACATAGATGCACGTTGAGGCTATTATGTTATGTGAAATAAGCCAGTCACAAAGGACAAATATCGTATGTTCCACTTTCATTAGGTACCCAGAATAGTTTAGTTCACAGAGGTGAAAAGTAGGATAGTGATTGCTGGGGGCTGGGGAAATAGGGGGTGGGGAGTTAGTGTTTAATGGGGGTACAGCTAACGTTTGGGAAGATAAAAACGTTCTAGAAATAGATAGAGGTAATGGTTGCATAACAACATGTGCATACACTTTAAAGCCACAGAATTATGCACTTAAAAATGGTTAAAATGGCAACATTTATGTTATATATATTTTATCACAGTTTAAAAAATACATTTAAAAAGGAAAAAAGAGTTTTAAAATTTCTAGGGCCTCCCTGGTGGCTTAGTAGTAAAGAATCCACCTGCCAATGCAGGAGACATGGGTTCAGTCCCTGGTCTGGGATGATTCCATGTGCCACAGGGCAACTAAGTCCATGCATCACAACTATTGAGCCTGTGCTCTGGAGCCTGGGAGCCACAACTACTGAACCCACGTGCTGCGACTCCTGAAGCCTCGCACCCTAGAGCCCAGGCTCTGCACCAAGAGAAAAGCCCATGCAGCAGTGAAGACCCAGCACAGGCAAAACCATTATTTTTTTAAAAAGACTCTGGCTGCATCTTCATTTTCATCCCTTTTCCTAATTTAAGAAGGAGATAAATATCACTTCTCTAAAATTCTGTGTCCCCACTGCTTTAAGGCCAAATAAAATGTCACCAAAAGTGCTTTTTTTTTTTTTGCTTCTTTTAAGGTGTTTCTCTTGGTAGACCATCAACTCAGACATATTTGTGTGGCCCAACTTCATAAAATAGAGTTGCGTCTAGCATTGGTTTTACAATTACAAAAATGGAAGGAAAAATACTGTTGTCATTTTAGGAAATTGCTTTTTTGGAGATAGTGTACATGATGTTAAAGATGTGATATTATCATGTCTTTTTTATTACTCAATATGTTTTAAAATGTACAGTTGGGCATCAAGCTAAAGATATTTATGAAATATTTTCTTTTGCTAAGGTGAACCCCACCAATCAATGATATATTTCTTGTTCCCTTATGAATATTTGACTAATCTTACTGTTCTTTTATTTTTCTGAAGTAGGCTAATAGAAGGCTTTTTAAAGTAGGCTACTAGGCTAATGTAGCCTACTTACTTAAAGTAGGCTAATAATGCCTTCAAAAGATGTTTATTTTTCTGTTTACTTTCTGAGATAATAACTATCATGAATACCTTTATGTGTCAAAAATTCATGCCAAAAATACTCAAGAGAGAATGATTTTTCCATTTTTTTTAAAGTAGAATCACAGTAATTTATCCAGTGTTTCAAAATTCAAATTACCATTCAAAAACTTGCATGAGATTTATTTTAGAAGAGTTGTCTTTCCCCACAGAATGGTGGTAAAAGGTGAGAAAATATGACTCCAAGAGCCTAGACATATTTTGACAGAATATAAAGCATTTAGAATTTTCCTTAATTAGTCCATTTTTATTATGAGTCTCTTGTTAACTTTTGACAGAATTTCATAAATGATTAATTCTTCCACAGATAAACTAATTTAAAATAAAACAATCATTACAGAGAATAATCAATAGCTAGTAGCATTGTGTTGAATTTGAAGGTGAAAGCATTTATAATGCAAGCACAGCTACACTTAGAAGTTTCAGGAAAGTTATTCGCACAAAAGTGGAATAAGCTATAAACAAGGCAAAGGCCGGGAAGGGTGAGACAGAACTTTTATTGCTTTTCTAAAATTTATTTTAAAACTTCTATTTACTTTAAAATTTCTATTTTAAATTTTTATTGGACTATAGTTGTTTACAATGTTGTATTCATTGCTGGTATATAGCCGTTGTTGTTGTTCAGTTGCCCAGTTGTGTCTGACTCTTTGTGACCCCATGGACTGACCCCATGGACTGTATAGCCATTGCTGCTGCTGCTAAGTCGCTTCAGTCATATCCGACTCTGTGCGACCCCATAGACGGCAGCCCACCAGGCTCCCCCATCCCTGGGATTATCCAGGCAAGAACACTGGAGTGGGTCGCCATTTCCTTCTCCAATGCATGAAAGTGAAAAGTGAAAGTGAAGTTACTCAGTCGTGTCTGACTCTTTGAGACTCCATGGACTGCAGCCTACCAGGCTCCTCCGTCCATGGGATTTTCCAGGCAAGAGTACTGGAGTGGGTTGCCATTGCCTGCTCTGGCCATTACTCAGCCATTAAAAAGAGGCAAAAAACTGAAATAATGCCCTTTGCAGTAACACCTAGTCACTGTCATACTGAGTGAAGTAAGTCAGACAGAGAAAGACAAATATTATATAATATTTATACGTGGAATCTTAAAAAAAAATAGTACAAATGAACTTATCTGTAAAATAAAAATAGAGTTACAGATGTAGAAAATAAACTTATGGTTATCAGGAGGTAAGGGGGGATAAGTTGGAAGATTGGGCTTGACATTTATACACCACTGTACATAAAATAAAAAACTAATATGGACTTACTGTACAGCTCAGGGAACTCTACTCAATACTCTGTAATGGCCTATATGAGAAAAGAATATAATAAAAGATTGGTTATATGTATATGCAGAACTTTTATTGTTAAATGTTTTATTTTTAAATCCTGGGCAGTGCTGACCCTGGCTTTGGAAAGATTCCTTAATTATTTTTTTCCTCACAAATCTATTGCAGAAAGGAGTTTCAAGTATTCCCAGGAGGTGGTTGGTTCAGTGAGCGTGAAATTTCATGGTGAAAAGTCCGTGTAACTGGAGTACACTGAGAGTCAGGTGTTTCCTGGTGAGGGGTTTGACTCTGTTTTGGGTCAGTCTGAGTGAAAGTCAAGTGCTTCTTCATGTGGGGAACATGAGCTCTTCCGTGGCACCTCTTATGAAAGGCAGGGATAGTAGCAGGGATGGGGCAGTGCCTCAGTCTTTGTGGGCTCACAGAGTCTCATCCTCATCTCCACTGGGCCCTCTGCCTGGTCTCACAGTCCTGACTTTATATCACAACACTACTTGATCTATCTTAGAAAGTTCTCTTTGTATTGTATTTTCCCATTATTGAGAAACACCCATAAGACCAACAAATCTACTACTGATCACTCCTCATGGTGCATCTTGAATTTATTCACTTAATTATTAAGTGACTACTGTGTACTAGGTGGGCTTCACTGGTGGCTCAGATGGTAAAGAATCTGCTTGCAATGCAGGAGACCCAAGTTTGATCCTTGGGTTGGGAAGATCCTCTGGAGGAAGTCATGTCAACCAACTCCAGTATTCTTGCCTGGAGAATACCCATGGACAGAGGAGCCTGGTGGGCTACAGTCCACGGGGTTGCAAAGAGTCAGACACGACTGAGTGACTAAGCACAGCACACAGTGTACTGGGTACTATACTATACAGTGGTGAGCAAGCAGATGTGGGGATTGTTTTAATATATGTGTGTGTATGGTGATGGTGGGGTGCCGGAGAAGGCAATGGCACCCCACTCCAGTACTCTTGCCTGGAAAATTCCATAGACGGAGGAGCCTGGTGGGCTGCAGTCCATGGGGTCTCTAAGAGTCAGACACGACTGAGCGACTTCCCTTTCACTTTTCACTTTCCTGCATTGGAGAAGGAAATGGCAACCCACTCCAGTGTTCTTGCCTGGAGAATCCCAGGGACAGGGGAGCCTGGTGGGCTGCCATCTATGGGGTCGCACAGAGTCGGACACCACTGAAGCGACTTAGCAGCAGCAGCAGCAGCAGCAGCAGCAGCAGCAGCATGGTGGGGTGCAAGTAGCTGACAAGTGAACCAACACTTTTTTTAAAAGAAGATAATTTCAGATGATGATAAATTCTATGAAGAAAATAAATCAGGGTATTGTAATGGAGAACTGAATGTTTCCTTTAGATTGGAAACTTGGAAAGTTCTCAATATTATGCTTAAAAATGCCCTCTCTACTGAGGGTGAGGATGCACACAAGAGAGTCCACCTTGCCCCACTGGATTGGGTGAGGAGAGTCAGAGTTAAACACTGTACCTCTTAATGGGACTTGAACCCACAGTCTCTTAACTATAATCATTCGCTTGGTGTCCATCAATAGATGAAAGGATAAAGAAGGACATATATACAATGGAATGTTACTCAGTCATAAAAAGGAACACATTTGAGTCAGTGCTAAAGATGTGGATGACCCTAGAGCCTGTTATACAGAGTGAAGTAAGTCAGAAAGAGAAAATTAAATATCGTATACTAACACATATATATGGAATCGAGAAAGATGGTAGTGATTAACCTGTTTGCAGAGCAGCAATGGAGAGACAGACATAAAGAACAGACTTATGGACACAGGGTGATAGGGGGAAGGAGAGGGTGGGACGAACGGAGAGAGTAACATGGAAACACACACTACCATATGTAAAATAGATAGCCAGTGGGAATTTGCTATATGACTCAGGGAACTCAAGTCAGGGCTCTGTGACAATCTAGAGGGCTGCAAAAGGGTTGGGGGTGGGGGGAGGTTCAAGAGGGAAGGGACATATGTATACCTATGACTGACTCATGTTGATGTACGGCAGAAACCAACACAGTATTGTAAAGCAATTATCCTTCCATTAAAAATAAATAAATTTTAAAGAAAAGGGAGTGGGGAGAGGGAAGACCACCTTCTTCCTCATTCTTTCAGTAGATGTCAGGCTTACCTCCCTAACTGTTCTTTTGCACTGGGCAGGAGCGTATATGACCCTATGAAATCAAACTAGAACTGTCTTAGTGCTTATTCAAATCAGTAGGAGGGTGGTAACATAGACTAAAATATGTTAAGTAATCTCAGGTTACAGTATAACCTACTGTCTTATAGGTCTCCTACTTTGGAAGAGGGTCTCCTACTTTGGAAAGTCACCTTTCCCTTATATTCCTGCCCTTGGTTCTAAGGATCAATTTCTTGCTAGACTTCATCAGCAGGATGCAGACCTCATTGTTTTTTCACTTAATAACTGGAGTATGTCTTGTGCTTTTATTGATGACTTTATAGTTAAATAAGTCTACTTCCTTCCTTCCCATAGCTTTCTGAGTTTACAGTGGTCTCCCAAAGTTCCCTAAATTTCCCTCTCTATCTACAGTCCCCTAGTTGGACATGTCTGAAGTGACTTAGCAGCAGCAGCAGCAGCAGTGGGACTTCTAAAACTACCTGTGTAACTATCCTTCTCTATTTCTATCAAAAGGAGTACAGATGAAAGAAACCTGGTCTCGTTAATGCACCCATTTCAGAAATAAAGATCCAGAGGGCAAGGTTACCTAGGTTACTCAAACATGTTTGACTCAGAAGGGATAAGGTAAGATTCCAGTCTCTGCCTAGTTATTCTGTGAACGAAAGCACTAGTTCTAGGCCCACAGTATCCAAGTCTTGGAAGCCTTGGATGAAGTGATCTATCTGGCTGTGCAAGTGAGGCTATTACCAGACTAAGTATTGGGGCTAAATGATGTATTCATAAAGACACTGTGAATGGTTTGAAGACATCAAACCAATGGGCAACATCAAATCAAAATTTTCACAACCATACCATGTCATAATTGTAAAATGGGCTTCTCTGGTGTCTCAGATGGTAAAGAATCTGCCTGCAATGCAGAAGACTCAGGTTTGATCCCTGGGTTGGGAAGATCTAGAGAAGGGAATCTCTACCCATTCCAGTATTCTTGCCTGGAAAATCCCATGGACAGAGAAGCCTGGCCAGCTACAGTCCATGGGGTCTCTAAAGAGTTGGACACAACTGAGTGACAAACACTTCACTCTCATTCGTGGAAAAATATCTGAAAGGTTGTAAAGTGGGGCTATTTCAGGATTTGAAATCTAATCCAGGCTTATTTCAATTGTTGACATAAAATGTAGCTAATTACACAGTCTAAAGAAAAACTTTTTAGACAGTTGGGTTTAAAAAATCTGCCAAAGGTCACCTAGCCCTTCCCTTTTTTTCTAGGAAGGAATGTGCCTAAATTTTCCCAGAAAGATGGGTGTTCCCTTCAGAGAAATAGATTGCTCAACCTTGCTTGGTGGCAGCCAATTCCAAAGAGTCACAAAAATTAAGACAAATTAAGACAGGATTTTTTTTTTTCATATTTTACCAAAAGGATTACACAGAAATTCAAGGCTCTGCACAATGGTCTGTGCCTTACTGTGGTAGAAAAAGATCTAGAAATTGCTGCTGTTTGATTGGTGTGACAGTCCCCTTAAGACTCTGACAAATCACCTGGGGTGTACCTTGACATGTGACTATGGAGCGTGGCTTGGGAGAGCATGGGGAGGTGCTTCACCTCATTAGTCTTCCAGCTTGTATCTAGTTTAAGGGACTACAATCAAAATTGTCTATACAAAACCAGGAAATAGACTACCTACTTTAAAAGGGAGCTAAGGGCTTCCTCGGTAGCACTAGTGGTAAGGAACCCGCCTGCCAATTCAGGAGACTCAAGAGACTTGGGTTTGATCCCTGGGTCAGGAAGATCCCCTGGAGCAGGGCATGTCCACCCTCTCCAGTATTCTTGCCTGGAGAATCCCATGGACAGAGAAGCCTGGTGGCCTATAGCCCATAGAGTTGCAAGGAGTTGGACACGCCTGAAGCAACTTAGCACTGTATCTACTGTACGGGAATAAAATGACAATTAAAGGGTTATAAAATAAGATTTATGAAGGAAAATTGAAGAAGAAGGGGAATGATGATGATAAGTCTGAAGGGATCAGATCCAACATTGGTGCTCGATCCTGTTTTCTCCTCATTCCTTGGCAAGACCTCAGTGTCCCTTTGAAAGTCCTCTGAAGTGCTTCCAGGAATCTGTTCAAGCTCCATCCAGTTCCTATTCCTATTCTTAACTTCCTTCTTTTGGTATTCCTCCTCCCTTCCTCCCCGATTTCTTCATACCTGGTTTGTTTCTGCCTACCCAAGCCTTTAGTTAATTATTTTATTAAGCTGTGCATTTTCTGGGTCTCCACCCTTTTTCTTGACAAGTATTTACCACTCCCATCTAGTGATTAACCAAAGGGAGACTTCCTGGTTTCTGGCACACAGCTTTGCCTACTAAATGTTTTTTTGAATTGAATATTCAAGGTATCTTTGGCAGGGCTATATTATATTGGTCTGGAGCTTTGTGAATGAGTGACAGAAAATGGGAGAAAATAGTAGGTGTCTATATTCACACCAGTTCCCAGCAGCTTGGTTTCCCATTCCAGCACATGTTGGTGAAGACCTATAGAAGAACATTAATTTTCTCAGACTGGTGTATTAGTTGGAACAGGCCAACTACTATAATACAGAACTTTAATGTTTCAAAGTTTAAAATTTGGATTAGAAATCCAAAATAAAGTTTATTTGTCACACATATTAAAGCCTTCACCTGGTTGGCTGGGTCTACTGGGCAGATTTCCTCCAAGCAGCAATGTAGGCACTAGATCTTTTTCTTTCTTCTTAGACTTCTCTGTTCACTAGGTGCAAGGGGAAAAAAGAGAGAGTACTGTGTCTGTGAGCCCTGAAAGTCATATACATTTCTATTCATACACTATTACCATTCATATACTATTCATTCCATTCATATTCCATTGACCAACACCCAGTAACAGGGCTCTATTCAACTGCAAAGCCAGCTGGGACATGTTGCCCAGAAGTGTGCTTGGGGAGAAAGAAAAATTCACTTGGTGAACAACTGACTAGCTGTTGGCATAGATGCAGTGAATGAGTCTTTGTTTCTGCTAATCACAAATGGCTTTAGCTAAAAGCTAAGAAAAAATATTTCAGTCTCAAAGGGTACATACAAAATCCTCAAAGATCCCTTCAGGTGGGAAACCACTATACTTTGACACATCAAGTTATAAAAATGAAGTGAAACATGCTATATTAAAGTCTACTGAAGGTTAAAATATACATGGTTGATATACCAGCATTGTGACTCTGCCAATATAGTACATTTTTCTCTTGGCAAAATAATGATCAGTGTTTTAGTGGCCATTGAAGACAGTTTGATCATGCTTCGTCATTTTTTGCAGGATGTACGACATCTTCCCATTTCTCCATTTTTCATATTTTCAAAGGAAAAAATCTCCTTTGTTTATTTGCTAACATGTGCAATCATGAAAGAATGAATAAACAGAGAGAGAGAGAAAGAGGAAGGGAGAATTTTCCTTATATACTAAGTAGAATATAAACACCCCTGCTGCTGCTGCTGCTGCTAAGTCGCTTCAGTCGTGTCCGACTCTGTGCGACCCCAGAGACGGCAGCCCACCAGGCTTCCCCGTCCCTGGGATTCTCCAGGCAAGAACACTGGAGTGGGTTGCCGTTTCCTTCTCCACCACACTTACCTTTTTGTCTTTTGTTCTACTTATTTCTTTATGGCTGCACTGGGTCTTTGTTGTCGTGCATGGGCTTTTCTCTAGTCGCAGTGCATGGGCTTCTCATCGCGGTGGTGGCTTCTCTTGTTGCAGAGCATGGGCTGGAGGGCTCTTGGGCTTCGGTAGTTCTGGTACATGGATTCAGTTGCCCCAAGGCATGTGGAATCTTTCTGGACAGGGCATCAAACCCATGTCCCCTTCACTGGCAGGCGGATTCTTAACCACTGGACCATGAGGGAAGTCTTCCATACTTATGACAATTTTCTGCACTGTTTTGTTGAACAAGGGATCCTGTTAAATTTTAAGATTTTCCTCTGAACTGTGAAAAACAGGCCGAATTTTATTTCAGGGTTTGTTTTGGCACCAGGTTTGGTGATTTTTCTTTTCTTTTAGTTATATCAGATTATCCCTACATCTATCAGCATTCACTCCTAATACAGGAGTATATCAGCTTCTGGGCAGAGTACATATGAAAGATAAAGTGCAAGCAGTTTCACAAATACCATAACCAGCCTGGAGAGAATAAGTGGAAACATAGCTACAAATAGAGCTATAAACCAGATAAAAGACCAAAGAGGCCAACTTTTTCCTAAAACATAGAACTTTATGAAACCCTCATTGTGGGAGCTCTATGGCCCATTCCAATGGTATCATTAAATGTAAAGATAGAAGAGACCGGAAGGGCTTCCAAAGAGAACCAATGGGCAGATTTGGTTTTGAAAATTCTGTCTATATTCAAGAATCCAGAGCTTAATATCTTTCCATATAGTCATTCTCTCCTTCCTTCCTTCCTTTTGTAGAGCATACTTGCAATTTGAGAGATGCTGTGCTAGACATGAACCCGGTCCATACAGCCCATGGAGGAGTAATAAGTTAATATTGTCCAACAGCCCAAGAACTTAGAGGTTCATTGGTGCAGAAGTTGACTAGCTTGTGCATCTAGACACGGCAACCAGAGGCAGCACCGACACCTATGAACAATGTGGAAACCATCCTTGGAAGTGCTGGGTCTTCTCGCCTCTGGCTGGGGGATTAAATTGCATTAGAAGCGAAGTGCTCAGGCAAGTGTGTTGGCTGAGTCCCACCCCTGGCTTACCTTCTATCTTTGCAATCTCGTTCATTGGGTCAACATTCACTGAATTACAAATGTATAAGACAGTCCAGGCTGGAGGAAGGCACAGCAACCCACTCCAGTATTCTTGCCCGGAGAATCCCATGGACAGAGGAGCCTAGGAAGCTATAGTCCATGGGGTCCAGGACAAATGAATGGTGCATGAGACACACCCAGTATTTTAGGACTCTACAGTAACTATAAGATACACAGGCCATCTGAAAGATACAGTTATAAGTTACAGGGGTGCATCTTTCACCTGGTGAGACCAGAGAAGCTTCAGAGAAGAATCTCTAGAATCTATTTCATTGCATGTTTTAACTGGGTGCCCCAAGTCTCAAATATACATGTATTTTAGCATCTGAACTTTTAACTTACATGTGACTGACTGAGTTTTAACCTATCCTGAAATTTACCCAGTGTAGGCTAGATTCTTTGCCTTCAGTAGTAACCAGATATACAGAACCCCTTTGGTGCTCAGAATCTATGTAGCTTATGAAGACTTCCTCAGGAATTTTAGAAATCACTACCTCAAATTACCCCTGCCTCTTACAATAAGTAGAATAACTCCAGTGATTCCAAGTGGCCAAATATTTAAGGCCTGCCTGATTCTACTGTGTATGTGCTAAGTAGCTTCAGTCGTGTCTGACTCTTTGTGACCCCATGGACTATAGCCTTCCAGGCTCCTCTGTTCATGGGATTCTCCAGGCAAGAATATTACAGTGGGTTGCCGTGCCCTCCTCCAGGGACCTTCTTGACCCAGGGATCAAACCAGCTGATTCTACTGCTGCCTTGCAAACCTGCTCTGTAGAAGGAAAAGGAAAGGCAAACCCAAGGTCACATAGATTATCTTTTTCCACTTAGATATTTAGAGAGGAATTTAGAATAAAATATACTTAGAAGACCCATTGTAAGATGGTTTCCATTAGACCAAATGATTTGTTTTTCTATGCACTCATCTGAAAAGTACATATTTCCTAACAAAAATATAAGTAAATATGTTCAGTATATTGCAGCTCTGTTTTGGACAGATGGTGAGAAAAACTGTCCTGGACCTAAGCATCACATTTATTCCTTTTTACTGTCAGTAAGTTAGGATTAGTCATCTCTCTTTGAAGGAATAAATATGTGGTTATTTCCCACTGTCTCAACTTCAAGTGTCTAAAACTTTTTCCTGCAAGGAGCCAGGGTGCTGTCCAGGGAAATCCCAACACCTGCTGGCTGACCTCTGCTTCAGAAAAGCAAACATGTTCTGTCCTTATTCATTACATTCATACCTAGAATCCCCAGAGACTCTTTGGTTACTTTTAACATTTGCAATCTACATTTATCATCACAGTTGTATGGTCAGCCGAACAGTCACTGATATGGAAAAAGCCTCTTGGATGTAATATCACGGTATAAAGACTTTTGTTTTCACTTTAAAATGGTTAAGAGAAAAATTAGAGACTAGAAATAATAGAAAATAATCTATGCTGGGAACCTTAAAATACTTCTTATCTGTAAGGTCTAGGATTATGCTTAGAATTAATTTCTGTTCACATCCTCCTCACTCCTAGCCCTATTCCCCTTTTGGAAAGATTTTTTAAAGAATAAGAACTGATCTAGTGAGGTGGATGAACCTAGCATGAAGTAAGTCAGAAAGATAAAAACAAATATCATATATTAAGGCAGACATATGGATTCTAGAGTGGTACTGATGAATCCATTTGTAATGTAGCAATAAGGATTTCAACTCTGAATATTCATTGGAAGGACTGATACTGAAGCTGAAGCTCCAATACTTTGGCCACCTGATTAGAAGAGACTCACTAGAAAAGACTGATGCTGGGAAAGAATGAAAGCAAAAGAGAAAAGGGCGGCAGAGGATGGGATGGCTAGATAGCATCACCAACTCAATGATCATGAATTTGTGCAAACTTTAGGAGATAGTGAAGGACAGGGAAGCCTGGGGTGCTACAGTCTATGGGGTTGCAAAGAGTTGGACGTGACTGAGCAACAATAGAGGAGCAGACACAGGAAAGGAGAGTGTGGGACGAATGGAGAGAGTAGCAATGGCACCCCACTCCAGTACTCTTGCCTGGAAAATCCCATGGATGGAGGAGCCTGGTAGGCTGCAGTCCATGGGGTCGCAAAGAGTTGGACACAACTGAGCGATTTCACTTTCACTTTTCACTTTCATGCACTGGAGAAGGAAATGGCAACCCACTCCAGTGTTCTTGCCTGGAGAATCCCAGGGACGGGGGAGCCTGATGGGCTGCTGTTTATGGGGTCGCACAGAGTTGGACATGACTGAAGCGACTTAGCAGCAGCAGCATTCAAACATATTCATTAGCATGTGTAAAATAGATAGCAGGGAGCTCAAACCCGGTGCTCTGTGACAACCTAGAGGGGTAGGGTGGGGTGGGAGGTGGGAGAGAAGTTCAAGAAGGAGGGAACATATGTATACCTTTGGCTGATTCATGTTGATATATGGCAGAAAGCAACACAACACTGTAAAATTATCCTTCAATTAAAAATAAACAAATTTTTTAAAAGAAGAAAAAAACAACTGAGTGCTTCAGTGTCTGTCACCATTTTATCTGCATTTTCACACACGTTTTAGCAATTTCGTGAGTCATTTTTTCCTCACTTCCCACAAATAGCATGGGTTAAATGGAGCTATGGGAATTTGTTTTAGAGTAATTCTGTTTAGAGTAATTCTGATTTTGGAATCCAAAACGACATCGCTTACATTAATAACACACGTAGACAGCGAACCATCCACCGGTGCAGCTGCCTATGAGTGTTCTGTAAAGCCAATGACAATGATTTGTGTTTTGGTGTGTTATCCTTGATCCTTTGCTGTTTGGGAAGCAGTGTTAAATCAGAGGGGATTGGGGGACTGACCTCATTACATCACAGGTGCTGATTCACTGTCCTCCAACTTCCCTTCCGAAGGCACCGGGCAGACTGAGAACTGTCATCACCCTGCCATGGAAATGTGTGCAAGTGAAAATCCTTGCAGGCTTGTGTGATATTTTTACTGCTGTCTCCTTGTGTCCCGTTAATAGCATGTTAATACAATCAAGAAGATAATTTGTCTCCCCGCCCCAGTCCGCAGCTAAACAATCAAACACTTTTAAAATCCTGCAAAACAGCTTTCATTTTAAGGTTCTGATCCAGGGGCTTGCCTTGCTACGTTACCCAGTGTTTTGACTGCCCCCTAGTGGCTGATTGGAATCACATTCTCTTTCAAGAAGAGAAATTGTCTTTTTGTTTCTTTACCGTCTCTCATAGAAAAACCGGTGTGCTGGGAGTGGTCCTCGAAGAACCCTATGCTTTCCTCTTTGAAAAGAACAACAACAAAAAATAAGGATGGATTTTAATCTCTATTTTATATTACCTTTGCTGCAGTCTGAAAAACTCAACCTCTGAAGTGTTAAGTAAATTAATCCGTGTCTGTTGAGTCTCCGTCAGCGAAGGCGATGGTTTAAGAATAGTCATTCTTTGAGGAACAAACTGCTTTTGTCTGCGCCACTCAGTTTAAGAGAAAACCACCTCTGGAATGCTATCCAAGCTCTTCAAACTCTACACGATTTCTGCTGCCCCTCTAATTATCAGCCAGGATGCTGATTTGTAATCACCGGCTTTCAATAACTTAAATAGGTAGTTTTTCAGCCAAGTATTTTTATTCAAAATGGGACAAAAGCTAAAATTGCATGTTGAATTTTATCCAGAAGCTGTCGTCTTTTCGGATGTGCCAACTGATGCAGAGCAGTTGTTCATTTTCTTACGACATGTCGGAAGCACTTGCTTTATGAATCTAACCAGCAATCTACCTCAAAGTCTACAATTTATATATCAGCTCAGTTGCTTGTCAGAACCAGCATGCAGGGAATTTTAAGATTTAATTCAGTGCACCGAATCATCAAACATAACCACACCCAAGCTCTGTTATTCTTCAGAGACTTTAAAAATTAGCTTTTCATTGTCTATTTGAATTTCAGAGAGAATCGTCTTGCTAGTTACATTTTTCACTAGTTATTACAAAGATTATTTTGAATAAATTTGTCCGTGTGAATGACACTACCACTTACTGTTTCTGTAAAGACCCTAAAAATCTTTTGTCTAAATTTTCTTTTATACTTTCATGTATAAAATGGACCCATTTCTTAATCTCAAAAAAAAAAAAAAAAAAAAAAAATCAGACAGAATCCAGATTCTTTAAGAAAAAAATTTCTCTTGTTTCAAACTTTCATTTTTAGTCCAATAGTTTTGGTCTTCTGGGCCAGAAAAAGAGGTCACTCTGAAAAGTCCCAAAGCTGCAAAATTGCAAAACTGAGAAGCTAGGTTAAAGGTCTTCTGTCTTGTGAAATGTGCTGGATTTTGCCACGTTTCAGGTTTTGTGTTGAAAAATTGTGTTTTCCTTTGTCTGGATCCTTGTTGAAAACACATCTCTGAAGTGAGTAATTGCTGTTAGCAAAGGCAAATAGAAACAGTTGCCTCAAAGCAGCTCAGTTTTTCCATTTCCCATGAGGCCCCCTCCCCCTTCCTTACTGTGGCTTTTCAAAGTCTTCATTCCCCTCTTCAAACCCTCCCCTGAACTCCCTACACTCACTGTCAGCAGATTACCTTGGCCCTTACCTCACAGAGCAAATAGACTCTATTTATAGGAACTCCTTCAAGTTCCTTCCAGTGAGCAGACACACCATCCTTTGCCGTCTCGGAGTGGAGATGGGGAGGAGGGCAAGGAGGCTGATTTTCCAAGACCCGTCCCTCCCCCTCAGTCCTCTTTCCTCAGGGCCCTTGCTCAAACCTGTCTCTTCTTTCTTGGTACATCTTCAGTCTCCTACTCGTCATCGACTCTATTCTCTCAGCATGTAAACCTGATACCATCTCTCCCAGAGGATTGACTTAGGGCCCATGAAAGTCCAAGCAACAGCTCCCCGCTTCCTCCTGAAGACGGAGGCCACAGGTGACTCCTCTGACAGAAACTGCCATGTTTTCAGTGCCATGCCCCTACCACCCTGGCCTTGGGGAACTGGATTATGATGGGGGCTGTAGTCAAAGGCAGCATATGTAAAGGCTGTGGGCTTCCGTGGTAGCTCAGATGGCAAAGAATCCGCCTGCAATGTGGGAGACCTGGGTTTGATATCTGGGTTGAGAAGATCCCCTGAAGAAGGGAGCAGCTACCCAATCCAGTGTTCTTGCCTGGAGAATTCCATGGATAGAGGAGTCTGGGGGGGCTACAGTCCATGGGGTCACAAAGAGTTGGACACTGTTGAGCGACTTTCCAAAAAAAAAAAAAAAGGCTGTTACCAAAGGCAGCTCAAATGTGAGAGCCAAAATTACATGGTGTCTGAGTCCTGTTTGAATTCCTGTTTGCAAGCAATAGAAAATGATCCTGCCTAATTTAACCTCAGCAGGATATTCACTGGAAGGATGCCTGGGTTTCACACACCGATAGGGGTCTGGAGGACCTGACTTAGAAAAGAGGCAAAAGCCGAGGAGCTCTGAAGAGCTCTGCTGTGAAGAGCGCAGCAAGTGTAGTACGGGACGAGAAGTGTGTTCTGTTGGCTGCCTCTGCTGCTCCTCCGAGGCAGTGGTCTGCAGCTGTGTTTGCAGCTGTCTTGTCTGACTGGCTTAGGCTGAATGGAAGGCTTGCTCAGTCAGTGGGCTGGGTGGGAAGAGAGCACATTGGCTCATTGGCTACTGTGTGGGAAGCAGGTTCTGTCCTTACAACTACACATAATAGGAGATTCCCCCAAAAAGGGATTGGATTGCTCCCAGGAGTTGGGTGCTGGACAACCCAAACCAACAGATGGTGACTCTAGTTGGTTCTCTAACACAGTTGGTACTGAGTCTGAATTTGTACTGCTAGCCACATGATGGGCCAAAAAACTGAGAGATGAGTTACTGGGGCAAGGACTAGGACTTTACTTGGGAATCCAGCCGACTGAAAAGATGGTAGACTTGTGTCCCAAAGAATAATCTTAGGTGAGTTATAATTCAGACTTCTTTTATATGAAAAGGGGAAGAGGTGTGGCTGGTTGTTATAAATTTCCTGATGATGGAATCCTTTGTTCTTGCAGCTGTCCACATAGGTTTGGTGTTTATAGTGTTTCTATAAACCTCTAACAAGACAAATGTTATTGTCTGTTCTGCAATTTTTTTTTATCTCTGTATGAATGGGAAAGTATTATACCTTCAGGGATCAGAGCCCTGAGAATAGGCTATGCTGTATATTTCAGACTAGAGGCAATATTGTTTTACAAAGGTGCAGCGCCACCATGACTAAGCACCGGCAACAGAGCACAAAGGTTGGAGCTAAAGGAATAGAACCAATATGGAGTCAGGTTTGTTCTTTGCCACATAATGAGATGCTCTCCTGAAGAGCATGAATGGGAGACACACATAACAGAGAAATAGAAAGCAGTGGAAAGGGAGAAGCAATAGCAGAGAGAAACAAAGATGAGGTAAGATTAAAGAGACGACGGGGCTTAGAGAAGTATCATGAAAGTATCAGGAGGTGGAGACAACTGGTGACCATAGGTGCTGGGACGCTGGAGCTGGCTCAGTTCTGGAAGAGCAAGTGGTGTTTCCTAGCTCACAGGCTTTGGAGTCAGAGTATCATGGGTGTCCCTGAGATTCAAACCTCAGCTTAACTGGGTGACCTTGGACATGTTTTTTAACTACTATATAGTCACTTTCCTCATCGGTAAAAATTATACCAACATCATTTAGGTGAAACAACAGAATGCTAATGTATATAATGACAATGCATATGCTGAGCATAGTTCATGTCATATTATATGTTACCTATTACTATTATTATTTTATGTTTCCCATGATTTTTTTCAAATGCTATTCTATTCCTTTGTTGACACAGGAAATTCCACTTCACCTTTCAAGATCCAGCTCAGATGTTACCATATCTGCAAACCCATCCATGAATTTTCCTCTTGCCCTATGTGGAACTAATAATTCAGGTCAGCAATTATTGAGTGACTTCTGTATGCAAGATGTAGTATTTTTCTAAATACTGGAAAAATCAAAGATGGCAGAGACACAGTTTGATTACACAACAGCCTACAATCTAAAGGGAGAAGCAAAGGAATAAACACACAACTTTAATATAGTCCAGTAAAAACCATGATAGATTTTTCTCTCCATTTTCTTCCACCCAAATCATATTTCTACTGCAGCAATTTTGCCCTTATGATCTAGTTATTTGCATGTCTACCTCTCTCAGTAGGCTGTACACTTTTTAAACTCAAGAATATGTCTTTTTCTCTCTAAAATATTAGGCACTCAATATATTTTTTGAATAAAGTAGGATTCCATTATGTTTTCAACCAAAACCTTATTGATTTTCAGACATGCCATTTCCAACAGGTTATTACTATTTAAAAGTTTTATTCTGAAATTTCACAAGTTATTTCCTGACCCAAAGTGAAGATTTAGTCTCTGTTCGATGTCATCACCTCTAATCTGGTTGACATCTGAATAGAGGGAGGGACATGGGTCTGGAATTGCCAGGCTGGCACTTGGAATAAAGCACCCATTTGAAGATAAAGCTTCATGTTTGGAGAGCCATGAGGGGGAAAAGTTGGGCTAGGAGAACAAGGAGAGACAGAGATGGAGCTGGACAGACACATGATGGGTGGGAGTAGTTCACGGAGGAGGAGGGAGAAAGGGAAGACACTCAGAGGCATCCACCACGTGTGAGAAGGAAGAGAGCCCAGTGTGATCAGGGCAGAACCAGGCAGAGAACAGGATCCAGAAAGGTAATGAGGATGATGGAGAAGGATTTTGATAATTTATTTGGGGAGTTGTGTGAAACACTGGCATGTCTAACAAAGGCGTGGGGAAGGTTGGATGAATTACCTAATTGTAACAAGGAGGGATGTATGGAAGTGTCAAAATAGTGGCCCCTGGTGTCAGGTGGGAGAGTCATCATCCCAGCTCCAGGTAAGCTGGGATGAGTGAACTAGAGAGGGATGAGGACCCATGTAGTAGGGTTCAATTGTGGTGTTCCTCGTCCAAGTGAGACTGATACCCAAAATATGTTTGGCTCTTCTAGTCATTCATGGGATCATTCACCTATTGGAAATGTCATTTTCTCTGCTTTTGACTTGCTGGACCAATTTTGTCAATGGCAATTTCTTTCATCTCTGGTCTTCTTAACCACATCTGTGTTAATGGCCAAATGCTGTTTGAAAACATCTTAAAGCATTTTAGAAGTGCTGAATGACCGTTTTTGCCTTATGTGACTTAGACTTGGTAACTGTACAATATTGTTTTATCTTCTTTGGCTGATTACCTTGATCAGTCAAGCCAAATGGAAACAGAGCCCACTTAGGTGGGAGCAGAGCGTGGGCAAATAGACTTGCCAAGGAGAGCTGACACTCTTCTGGGCTGCAAAGTGAGAGCCAAAATGTTAGTTGCTCAGTTGTGGCTCTTTGTGACCCCATGGGCTGTAGCTCTCCAGGCTCCTCTGAATTCCATGGAATTCTCCAGGCAAAAATACTGGAGTGGGTAGCCATTCCCTTCTCCAGATCTTCCCAACCCAGGGATCAAACCTGGGTCTCCTGCATTGCAGCAGATTCTTTACCATCTGAGCCACCAGGGAAGCCCCAGGGATGCAGAAAACACTGTTCAATTTCTTCATTTTGTAAATGTGCAAATTGAACTCAAAGAGGTCACATGATGTGCCAAGCCATTCCATAGGAGTGGAAATAGGAGGATGTATTCTAGTTGAATCATTATAGAATCATTGATATTTTTTAGAGACAGTTGAAAAAAAAATCTAGTCTCTAGCACTGGGTAAGTGGAGGAGAAATTTTTTTAAATTTAAATCAGATTTTATTTACATGTCCTTCATGAATAATCTGCATTCCAAAAGGTGTAGGGTCTATTTTGAGGATCAGTGGGGAATTTGAGGAGGACAATGAAATGATCAGATTTATGCTGTAGGAAGCTATTCTAGCTGGAGTATTTTTCAGTACAGGAAAGTGTTAGAAAACTATCTCTATCAAAAACTTTTCACTGTTTTTTTTTTTAAATTAATAAAGCCAATTCTTTTGGCATGATTCATGTCTTGGACATGTATAAGAAATATATTACCTTTTTGCTATTATCATATCATTTCCGATTTGGCCATATGTTTCTCCTTGAATTGACTCGGTTCAGATAGTTGAAACTTTTGTTTGAGTTGCTTATAATAGTGATGACCCGTTTGGTGTCATTTATGACCGGTGTTCTTTTACTTAGAACCCTGTGTAATACGGAGTATTATTACAAGTTGCAGTCAAGTTGCAGTCATCAGTGGAGGCTCTCTAGGAACCCACTTCAAAGCTGGAGTGTGATGTACTCTATACTTACATACTATTTGACTCACTGCTTTAGAATGAAACATCAGTGTTTGATTTATGAGGTCTGGGACCTTAGCTCATTTATTAACTGTGTGTATAAGTATGTAATGCAGTGGGAATAACGGCTGCATTATTCCCACATGATCTCTAATCTAATTGGGAAGTAAAAGCATATATATATGAAAAATTCAATAAAATGTTTTTACTAAAATGAACCCTTTTAAAATAGTGTCTGTTTTGATTAGTGTTTTTAAGTAACAGCTTTCATTGTTTAAACATCTGGCCCTTACACCTTACTTCTCATTCCAGCAAGAAAGTTTTCATATCCATTTTGCTCATGAAGGAAAACGAAGTTCAGAGAGGTTGACTTGTCTAAGATCAGATAGAAAGTGAAGAAAGTGTACAAATTCAAACGTGGGCTGTCTATAACCATAGACCCTGCCAGTTCTTATTAATATAAATAAAGCTTAATAAGATAATATAAAGCTAAATATAGTAGATATTTAACCAATTTGAAGGTGTCCATCTCAGCATCAGGACCCATTTTCTATGTATGGGAAATGTTCTTCCTTAGAGCCTTGCCAGGCTCCTTGCAGTTAGGACACAGACATAGGCTCTGCCAATCAGATCCACTTGATCTCCAGACTGTGACTCTGTCACCAGTGACACCAGGAAGCAGGGGCCTCCCGGAATATATTTGGACAACATATGGCCTTCCCAGGTGGTGCTAGTGGTAAAGAACCCACCTGCTAATGCCAGGAGACATAAGAGATACAGGTTCGATCCCTGGGTCAGGAAGATCCCCTGGAGAAGGAAACGGCAACCCACTCCAGTATTCTTGCCTGGGAAATTCCATGGATTGAGGAGCCTGACGGGCTACAGTCCATGGTGTCCCAAAGAGTCAGACATGACTGAAGCAACTTAGCATGCATGCATGGGACTGGGGACAGCAATGACAACCACATTTGATTGTCAGAGAACACAGTGACAGTGGCTCCCAGGACGGAATCCAGATTCTGGTCACTGAGGCTGCCTAAAAGCACTGAGAAGTCTGTGCCCAGCAGAAGTGTCAGGACGTCTTTAACTGTGGTTTGCCTTTGAGAATTGTTTCTGGCTGTAAAATTCCTAAATGTGCCACTCTAGCCCTTTCAGAGAATATGTGAACTATCCAGCATCTTTTAAACAACTTCCACTCCTGCTTTAATTTGGCAGAGCTGGTTTCTTTTATTAGCATCCCAAAGCCCTGACTGTTACTAAGAATTGGTCTAGGAGAGGTTGCAGGCAATAGACCTTCAGAAAAATAGGGGAAGTATTAGTCACTCAGTCGTATCTGACTTTTTGCAACCCCATGGACTGTAGCCCGCCAGGCTCCTCTGTCCATGGGATTCTCCAGGCAAGAATACTGGAGTGGGTTGCCATTTCCTTCTCCAGGGGATCTTCCCGACTCAGGGATTGGACCTGGGTCTTGCACATAGCAGGGTTCTCCTGCATTGTGGGCAGATTCTTTACCCTCTGAGTCACTAGGGAAGCCTGAAATTAATTACCGGTTCTGGGAGTAGGTAAGGGGAAATGGAAATCAAGCTGCTATTAAGAAACTGGACCTGAACAGCCATTGACATTTATGAAAACAAATAAACAAAAACCCAGTTATTGAAAAGATCACCTGCTATCCTCTCAAGTGAAAGTTCCATTGAAGTCTGGTTTGTGAGACAATGATTACTACAAGAAGGCAGTTGAAGGAAGGAATTCAAGGACTGTATTGTGTAGCAATAGACAGTTTACTAGCAGAAAATGAAAAACTCAAAGTATTTTTTCTCCTTGGAAGAAAAGCTATCACAAACCTAGAAAGCATATTAAAAAGCAGAGACATTACTTTGCCTGCAAAGATCCATCTAGTCAAGGCTATGGTTTTTCCAGTGGTCATGTGTGGATGTAAGAGTTGGACTATAAAGAAAGCTGAGCACCAAAGAATTGATGCTTTTGAACTGTGGTGCTGGAGAAGACTCTTGAGAGTCCCTTGGACTGCAAGGAGATCCAACCAGTCCATGCTAAAGGAAATCAGTCCTGAATATTCATTGGAAGGACTGATGCTGAAGCTGAAGCTCCAATACTTTAGCCACCTGATGTGAAGAGCTGACTCATTGGAAAAAACTCTCATGCTGGGAAAGATTGAAGGCAGGAGGAGAAGGTAACAGGAGATGAGATGGTTGGATGGTATCACCAACTCGATGGACATGAGTTTGAGCAAGCTCTGGGAGTTGGTGATGGACAGAGAAGCCTGGCACGCTACAGTCCATGGGGTCGCAAAGAGTCAGACATGACTGAGCAACTGAACTGAATTGATTTTTCATTGGAAGATAATTGCTTTTCAGTATTGTTTTGGTTTCTGCCATATATCAACATGAATCAGCCATAGGTAAGTGTATATCCCTCCCTCTTGAACATCTCTCCCACCCCATTCTTCTCAAAGTTTTTAACTTTCAGCTCAAGACATCACAGTGCTAAAAGATTAATCTGTCTTTGCCACAGTTGGAATGCACACTCAAAGATTTAGCCTCCAAGTTGCTTATGTCAATTTTATAACCTTCCCTTGTCCCTTACATGAAAATTCCAATTTCAGCTAACATAGGAGGCTAAGCAAAGGTCCCAACATCAGGTGGAGACCGATGGGAGAAGCTGGGTATTCAGCACAAACCATCAGGGACAATGCAAATCCATTCTGACCCCACCAGTGTGAGCCCTATGGGCTTTTGTAAAGACCATCTAAAAGAATTACAAGATTTTGTTTGCTTATATTTGCAAAAATCCAGCTAATACAGATGGGAATGAATTCTCAGGATTGTTAACCAAGGATGGAAGAATGCGATTGAGATGAAGCAGAATGTGTCCAGTTTGTGCATGCAAGGCTAATGTTAGTTGCTCAGTGTGTCCAGCTCTTTGTGACCCCATGGACAGTAGCCCGCCAGGCTCCTCTGTCCATGGGATTTCCCAGGCAGAAATACAGGAGTGTGTTGCCAGTTCCTTCTAGAGGGAATCTTCCCAACTCAGGGATCAAACCTACATCTTCTTTGGAGGCATATTCTTTACTGTCTGAACCACCAGGGAAGCCCCCAGAGGTGTCACAGTTTGTGCATGCACTTATATGCAATTCTATATTGAACTCAGGGTGATTTTAGTTACTTTTAGTAGCCTACTGACAAAATTTGGGCTGAATAGTGATCTAGACATTCCTGATGTAATGTAAAGAAGAGAAAATTAAGACTTAGAGATATAGGGAAGTGGGAGTGAGTTTCTTGTATGCAATCCATTTACATAACTCCTGACTGTGGCCCCAAGTCCTCCTCATAGAGCCAAGCATTGAGAAATTCACTGGTGAAGAGCACCCAGTCTTTGGAAAATTCCTATAGAAGCTGCTCTTTGTGGACCTAGATGCAGTGAGAGGCGGCACAGTCGAAATGAGCTCTCTGATTTCACTTTGATACTAGAATCCCAAAGTGGCAGAAGCCACGTAGCAGCCATAAATGTTGGAGGAAATTGGGGCTTGGATGGCCATCAGGGGAAGGAGAGGCTGAGCCAGTGTGGTAATCAAAGTGGTCCAATCCCCAGAGAGCACTGGTATTTGCTAATCACTCATGGTATTCTTGGAATGAACTATGCATGCAACCTGCCAAGAGAACATTTGATTTGTCAAGCAGTACCAACACCAGTCAAACCCCTAAAACTCTAGGTATGGTAGTCAGATGTCCAACTTGAACTACCACATAAGAAAGTGTTGGCCTTTATACCCAATTTCCAAACTTAAATTCTCAATACTAAAAGGAAGGCAGGGCTTCCCTGGTGGCTCAGAGGTAAAGAACCAGCCTGCCAATGGAGGAGACGTGGGTTTGATCCCTGGGTCAGAAAGATCCCCCAGAGAAGGAATGGCAGTCCTTTCCAGTATTCTTGCCTGGGAAATCCCATGGACAGAGGAGCCTGGCAGGCTACAGTCCATGGGGTCACAAAGAGTCGGACATGACTTAGCAACTAAACAACAAACCGAAAGAAAGCTACACTGCCTTGAAAAAGAATTCAATGCCACAATTGTAAGTATGTATTTCTTCCAGCCTCTTCTGCAAAGGGACCTTCAACTATTGGGATGACAACATTGGGAAAATGAAGTGCCTGGACTTTTCAGGTATAGTACACAAGTTTCTCTGAGTTAACACTAATTTCTGAGGGGCCAGAACCCCACTATGACTATCAGTCAGGATGAGGGCTTACAGGGATCAGGTAATAAGTAGAGTTTTGAGCTGAATCTATATCAGCTGAACCTGGACTCACCTCTGTTACTGATTTTATTATTACAATTAAAACCCCTCAGCAACTGCAAAATCCCTTTACTGACACTGATACATGAAACAAAGGTTATTGTGATAAGAAGAGCCCAGTGGAAGCCCCTAGAATTCTTCCTAATGGTTTTCAAAAAATACTTAATCCACTCTTTAAACAATTTTTATTGAATGTCTGCTTTATGTTAGACACTATGGCAGTGGTTGTTTATGAGGGAACAAAACAAACAAAAAAATCTACCTTGATGGAGCTTAAGTCCTGGAGGAATAAGACAAATTAATAAGTAAAATATTTGGTATGGCAGGTTCAGTTCAGTTCAGTTCAGTCACTCAGTTGTGTCTGACTCTTTGCAACCACGTGGACTACAGCAGGCCAGGCCTCCCTGTCCATCACCAGCTCCCGGAGCCTACCCAAACTCATGTCCATCGTGTCAGTGACGCTATCCGACCATCTCATCCTCAGTCATCCCCTTCTCCTCCTGCGTTCAATCTTTCCCAGTATCAGGGTCTTTTCCAGTGAGTCAGTTCTTCACATCAGGTGGCCAAAGTATTGGAGTTTCAGCTTCAGCATCAGTCCTTCCAATAAACACCCAGGACTGATCTCCTTTAGGATGGACTGGTTGGATCTCCTTGCAGTCCAACGGACTCTCAAGAATCTTCTCCAACACCACAGTTCAAAAGCATCAATTCTTTGGTGCTCAGCTTTCTTTATAGTCCAACTCTCACATCCATACATGACTACTGGAAAAACCATAGCTTTGACTAGATGGACCTTTGTTGGTAAAGTAATGTCTCTGCTTTTTAATATGCTGTCTAGGTTGGTCATAGCTTTTCTTCCAAGGAGCAAGCATCTTTTAATTTCATGGCTGCAGTCACCATCTGCAGTGATTTTGGAGCCCCAGAAAATAAAGTCTTTCACTGTTTCCATTGTTTCCCCATCTGTTTGCCATGAAGTGATGGGACCAGATGCCATGATCTTAGTTTTCTGAATGTTGAGTTTTAAGCCAACTTTTTCACTCTCCTCTTGCACTTTCATCAAGAGGCTCTTTAGTTCTTCCCTTTCTGCCATAAGGGTGGTGTCATCTGC
>NW_011494926.1:5262787-5276695 GCF_000754665.1 Bison bison bison | reverse complement strand
AGTCTGAATGTTGAGTTTTAAGCCAACTTTTTCACTCTCCTCTTGCACTTTCATCAAGAGGCTCTTTAGTTCTTCCCTTTCTGCCATAAGGGTGGTGTCATCTGCATATCTGAGGTTATTGATATTTCTCCTGGCAATCTTGATTCCAGCTTGTGCTTCATCCAGCCCAGCATTTCTCATGATGTACTCTGCATAGAAGTTAAATAAGCAGGGTGACAATATACAGCCTTGACGTCCTCCTTTCCTGATTTGGAACCATTCCATGTCCAGTTCTAATTGTTGCTTCTTGACTTGCCATGGGAAAAAAAAGTCAGGTTTGGGGTGGCAGTGAAGGGATTGCTTCATTTCTCATAGAACCAACTGGGATTAGAATTGAGGAATTAGGGGCTGCTGTAGGAGTCCTAGATCTCTTGAGGTGACCAATGTAGAGACAGATTGAAGGAATAATGAAATAATAGATAATATCAAATGCAAAACAAGCAAATCAATAACCATTTTCACATGGTACAAGAAATCAGAAAGTCACCAGCAGGGGCTTGAAAGATGCAAGGATGATAATTGTCTATCCCATCTCCATGTCAAATGTGTCTGTCTGGCAGATGCAGGTGGCAAACTGGTGTTAGAAAGTTTTTGTGTTTCTCTATCAGGATTTAAGCTAAGCATGCCGCATAGCGAATCCATCTCATTGTGGGTGATCAGTCAATACCACGTTATATATTTGAGTTCTCATCCTACTTGATACATCTTTCCTCATAGTTCAGTCGGTAAGGAATCTGCCTGCAATGCAGGAGACCTGGGTTTGATTCCTGGGTCAGGAAGATCCCCTGGAGAAGGAAATGGCAACCCACTCCAGTATTCCTGCCTGGAGAATACCATGGACAGAGGATCCTGGCAGGCTTCAGCTCATGGGGTTGCAAGAGTCGAACAGAACTTAGGGACTAAAGCACCACCACCTACTTAAAACTGTGATCTTTTGCACTGATACATTTGATATTAAAGTATTTAACAGTTCAGCTGGTCTCCAGGGAATGATGCTAGAGAGTCAAGTACTTGGTAGTGTTTGAATACTATTCTCCATAGCTTGACTGATTGTTACATTGTTTGTTTCATGAATGGCCTCCTTTTCCACTGTTTTGTTGTCATTAATCAGTGGGGTAGTCTGCTTGGTGTTGCTGTTAAACTGAGATTAAAATCTGTTTGCTGGGTGGTTTCAAGGAAGTTTAGTACAATAAGAGAGGAATGATTTGTGCAAAAGTTTATCTTTCAGCACTTTTATTTTCAGAGCCCACTCAGTTTGATATGTAGAGTGAAGCTTTGACCTTGATCTAGCAAACTTTGGATTTGATCCCAAACATTAAAGTACAAAGAGAAGATTTCCTTCTGTTTAATGTAGTTCTTTGCTAGCAACATTAAGAAAAATAATGTCATTTCACTCTTCTGCAAGATATGACTTGGCTGGCATATTATCTATACTAGTTTTATTTTTGTAAAAAGCTTTTTATTCTGTTATAAAGTAAGCATATTTACTAAAGAAAATCTGGAAAACTTAGAGAAGGGGGAAGGAAATGAATTCACTTTCTATCAACACATGACAAATTACCACAGGCTTAGTAGCTTGAAGGGGCTACCCATGCCAGTATTCTTGCCTAGAGAATCCCATGGACAGAGGAGTCTGGTGGGCTACATACAGTCCATAGGGTAGCAAAGAATTGGACATGATCAAAGCGACTTAGCATATACACAGTAGCTTGAAACAACATACATTTAGTATCTCACAGTTTCTGTAGGTCAGGAGTCTGGGCACAGCTCAGCTGGATCCTCTGCTCAGTGGCTGCCTTCATAGTGTCACTAGGGACTATGGTCTCATCTGAGGTTTATGGTATGACTCCAAGTCTAAGTTGCTGTTAGCAAAACTCATTTCCTGCAGCTGTAGAACTCATGCTGCCTAACTTCTTCATGCCACAGGCATTTCACCTTTCAGGGAAGATCTGGGCCAGCTTTCAAAGGACTCACCTGATTAGACCAGGCCCACCCAGGATCATCCCCCTTTCAGTGAACTCAGCTCATGAAGGGCTTTGGTTATCACTGAAAAATCTCTTTGCCTTTGCCATATAATGTAACTAAATCAGAGAAGGCAATGGCACCCCACTCCAGTACTCTTGCCTGGAAAATCCCATGGACGGAGGAGCCTGGTGGGCTTCAGTCCATGGGGTCGCTAAGAGTCGGACACAACTGAGCGACTTCACTTTCACTTTTCACTTTCATGCACTGGAGAAGGAAATGGCAACCCACTCCAGTGTTCTTGCCTGGAGAATCCCAGGGATGGCGGAGCCTGGTGGGCTGCCATCTATGGGGTCACACAGAGTCGGACACGACTGAAGCGACTTAGCAGCAGCAGCAGCAGTAACTAAATCATAGATAAGGTATCTCATCATATTCACAGGTTCAGCTAACACTCAAGGGGAGAGGACTATACACAAACATGGGCCAACTTCGAATTCTGCTAACCACAGCAAAAATACTCAAACAGTCTGTAATAACAGCCTCAATATTTTAAGGTACTTTTTTCATTTTTTTCTTCTGTGTAGTGTGTTCTTGACATAAGAGATATTAAATTTGGGGTAACATTTTCCTAAACTTTTATGCAAAAGTAAAAAGACAACTAAATTCCCAGGAACCCCTCACCCAGCTTCAACAATTATCATCATTTTGCAGTGCATAACATTTTGAAGTTTAATTATTTTTCATTATTCTCATTATAGCAATTTTCTCAATTCATTAAAAAATATTTAAAACATCATTCATCTCTTTATGGAATTAGTGCATTTACTGAATGTTGAATATATACCAGGATAGACTAAGCAAAAGAGATAAGGCCCTGCCTTCAAAGAGCTTATTGTCAAAAAGTGTCTTGCCAGTAAAAATGCAATTTCATGAATTTGAGAAAACTCCAGGAGGTAATAAAGGATAGGGGAGTCTGACGTCCATGGGAGTCGCAAAGAGTCAAACATGACTTGTTGACTGAACAACAGCAACAATGATGTATACAACTTGTAATATGAACTGAGACTGCTAAGGGAGGAAGAGATACCAAACCCAGTTTTGAGGACTCCTATGGAAAATCCCATGGATGGAGGAGCCTGGTAGGCTGCAGTCCATGGGGTCGCTAAGAGTCGGACAGGACTGGGTGACTTCACTTTTACTTTTCACTTTCACGCATTGGAGAGGGAAAAGGCAACCCACTCCAGTGTTCTTGCCTGGAGAATCCCAGGGCAATCTCTCGGGGTCACACCGAGTCGGACATGACTGAAGTGACTTAGCAGCAGCAGCAGCAGCAGGAGTTTCCCTAAAGGAGAAATGTACGGCATATGATATGCCTTATATATTACTTAAAATGTTTTTGTCTGCTATTTCCTTATCTAGAGCCTGAGTTTCATGGTTCATGAATTTTTGTTTTTTTTTGCTGCTGTTAACGCAGTGTCCAGATGGTCATTTGGCATATAGTATATAATCAATAAATATTTGAAGGACAAGTAAGAACCATAGTAATTAGACAAAAGGAAAGGAAACCATAGGGGTTGGGATTCATTTTTTCTGAAAAGTACAGCATGTGAGCAAAGTTCTAGAGACAGGAGAGCAGGGCTCATACTATTATTATTAAAAGCAGTGTCCACCATACTGGATGAATGTCCCACAATTTACTTAAATAGTCCCCATTTTTGATTAGTTTCAAATTTTTATTGTACAATTATGCATATTTTTGCTAATAAACCTTGCACTTCTTAGATATTATTTAAATAGACAGGAGTCCAGAAATGGAATGACTGGGACAACAATATGACCCTCTTAGAGACTTCTGATGCATGTGTCAATGAGGGTTTAGTCAGAGAACAGAACCATAGAGAATAGTAGAAAAGATTTATAGTAAGGCATTAAAAGGCTTACAGAATTTGGAGAGAGAATCTAGGTTGAGCTTCCAGGAACAAGTCTCAATGTCATACTCAGAACTGGGCCAGCAGGGGGACTGATGCCTCTACTAGGGATGGTCAGGAAGCCACCTGGTGAGTTGAAACATGGCCACCACAGTTGCCATGTGCAAACCCACACTGTGCCCACTAACACCCACGCTAGCAAATGAATGCCTCATATTTGAAACCCATAAAGCAAGTGCGGGAATATTGGCCATTCTTGTCACCCTGTCACTATAAACCCAAATGTCTCCACATCTGTTCTTGCCAGAAGATATGCCACAGCAGCCAAGAACAGCCACCGCTTCCCGTCTGCTTTCCAAATCCCACTAGGGGTGTGAAAATGACATCTCCTGCATTGACAAGCAGGTTCCTTAACACCAGCGCCACCTAGGAAGCTCATACCAACTCAAATCATATGAGAATAGGGGCTACCAGAAGCTTTGGAATACGAATTTTCAGTTTTCTGGCTTTGGCAGTTTAGTAGGTTAGGGAACTATTTTAGTGAAGGAGATAGGAGTGGCTGTTGAGGGAGTACCAATCTAGCACATTCACTGAAGGGCATGCTGTCAAATTGCTTCTAAAAAAATTAACAGGTTGTGGTCATCTCAGGAAGAGACTGATGTGGAAAAGTACTGGTTTCATAGCACTGAACCCCATTGTGGTATATAGTTTCCTAAACACCTTTATGCTGCTGCTACTGCTAAGTCGCTTCAGTCATGTCCGACTCTGTGCGACCCCATAGACGGCAGCCCACCAGGCTCCCCCGTCCCTGGGATTCTCCAGGCAAGAGTACTGGAGTGGGGTGCTATTGCCTTCTCCAAAACACGTTTATAGGAGGTAAATTTTTGGATGAACTGGAGTGGTACCAAACCTTTGGCATTGTTTGATGACTTATGAGGTTGATCACTTTCCCAAACAGTTGATAACAAGTGTTAAGTTTTCTGAAGTGACTAGACATCTCTTTGCCATGAAACTATTACATTCTTAAAAGATTTTTCCTGGTGATTTTAAATGTGTATAAGCATACTGTGGGCAGGAATCCCTTAAAAGAAAAGGAGTAGCCATCATAGTCAACAAAAGAGTCCAAAATGCAGTACTTGGATGCAATCTCAAAAATGACAAAATGATCTCTGTTCATTTCCAAGACAAACCATTCAATATCATGGTAGTCCAAGTCTATGACCTGACCAGTAATGTTGAAGAAACTGAAGTTGAATGGTTCTATGAAGACCTACAAGACCTTCTACAACTAACACCCAAAAAAGATGTCCTTTTCATTATAGGGGACTGGAATGCAAAAATAGGAAGTCAAGAAACACCTGGAGTAACAGGCAAATTTGGCCTTGGAGTACAGAATGAAGCAGGGCAAATGTGAATAGTTTTGCCAAGAGAATGAACTGGTCATAGCAAACACCCTCTTCAACAACACAAGAGAAGACTCTACACATGGACATCACCAGATGGCCAACACTGAAATCAGATTGATTATATTCTTTGCAGCCAAAGATGGAGAAGCTCTATACAGTCACCCAAAACAAGACCGGGAGCTGACTGTGGCTCAGATCATGAACTCCTTATTGCCAAATTCAGACTTAAATTGAAGAAAGTGGGGAAAAGCACGAAACCATTCAGGTATGACCTAAATCAAATCCCTTATGATTATACAGTGAAAGTGAGAAATAGATTTAAGGGACTAGATCTGATAGAGTGCTGGATGAACTATGGACAGAGGTTCATGATTGTATAGGAGACAGGGAGCAGGCCATCCCCAAGAAAAAGAAATGCAAAAAAAGCAAAATGGCTGTCTGAGGAGGCCTTACAAATGGCTGTGAAAAGAAGAGAAGCAAAAAGCAAAGGAGAAAAGGAAAGATATACCCATTTGAATGCAGAGTTCCAAAGAATACAAAGGAGAGATAAGAAAGCCTTCCTCAGCAATCAATGCAAAGAAATAGAGGAAAACAATAGAATGGGAAAGACTAGAGATCTCTTCAAGAAAATTAGAGATACCAAGGGAACATTTCATGCAAAGATGGGCTCAATAAAGGACAGAAATAGTATGGACCTGACAGAAGCAGAAGATATTAAGAAGAGGTGGCAAGAATACATAGAAGAATTGTACAAAAAAGATTTTCACCATCCAGATAATCACAATGATGTGATCATTCACCTAGAGCCAGACATCCTGGAATGTGAAGTCAAGTGGGCCTTAGGAATCATCACTATGAACAAAGCTAGTGGAGGTGATGGAATTCCAGTTGAGCTATTTAAAATCCTAAAGATGATGCTGTGAAAGTGCTGCACTCAATATGCCAGCAAATTTGGACAACTCAGCAATGGCCACAGGACTGGAAAAGGTCAGTTTTCATTCCATCCCAAAGAAAGGCAATGCCAAAAATGTTAAAACTACTGCACAACTGCACTCATTTCACATGCTAGTAAAGTAATGCTCAAAATTCTCCAAGCCAGGCTTCAGCAATATGTGAACTTTCAGATGTTCAAGCTGGATTGGTAAAAGGCAGAGGAAGCAGAGATCAAATTGCCATCATCCGCTGGATCATCGAAAAAGCAAGAGAGTTCCAGAAAAACATCTATTTCTGCTTTGCTGACTATGCCAAAGCTTTCAACTGTGTGGATCACAAGAAACTGTGGAAAATTCTGAGAGATGGGAATACCAGACCACCTGACTTGCCTCTTGAGAAACCTGTATGCAGGTCAGGAAGCAACAGTTAGAACTGGACATGGAACAACAGACTGGTTCCAAATAGGAAAAGGAGTACGTCAAGGCTGTATATTGTCACCCTGCTTATTTAACTTATATGCAGAGTACATCATGAGAAATGCTGGACTGGAATAAACACAAGCTGGAGTCAAGATTGCTGGGAGAAATATCAATAACCTCAAATATGCAAATGACACCACCCTTATGGCAGAAAGTGAAGAAGAACTAAAGAGCCTCTTGATGCAAGTGAAAGTGGAGAGTGAAGAAGTTGGCTTAAAGCTCAACATTCAAAAAACTAAGATCATGGCATCTGGTCCCATCACTTCATGGCAAATAGATGGGGAAACAATGGAAACAGTGGCTGACTTTATTTTTGGGGGCTCCAAAATCACTGCATATGGTAATTGCAGCCATGAAATTAAAAGACGCTTACTCCTTGGAAGGAAATTTATGACCAACCTAGACAGCATATTAAAAAGCAGAGACATACTTTGTCAACAAAGGTCCATCTAGTCAAGGCTATGGTTTTTCCAGTGGTCATGTATGGATGTGAGAGTTGGGCTATAAAGAAATCTGAGCGCCGAAGAGTTGATGCTTTTGAACTGTGGTGTTGGAGAAGACTCTTGAGAGTCCCTTGGACTGCAAGGAGTCCCAACCAGTCCATCCTAAAGGAGATCAGTCCTGGTTGTTCATTGGAAGGACTGATGTTAAAGCTGATACTCCAACACTTTGGACACCTGATGCGAAGGGCTGACACATTTGAAAAGACCCTGATGCTGGGAAAGATTGAGGGCAGAGGAGAAGGGGATGACAGAGGATGAGATGGTTGGATGGCATTGCCGACTCAATGGACATGAGTTTGGGTACACTCCGGAAGTTGGTGATGGACCAGGAGGCCTGGCGTGCTGCAGTTCATGGGGTCGCAAAGAGTTGGACACAACTGAGCAACTGAACTGAACTGACACATACCTCAGAAGTATTGTGGGTTTGTTTCCAGACCATCATTGCTTTATTTATTCACAATAAAGCAAGTATCACAATAAACCAAATCACATACATTTTGGGGCTTCTCAGAACATATAAAAGTTAGGTTTATACTATACTGAAGTATTTTAAGTGTATAATAGCATTATGTTGAAAAAATCCATATACATACCTTAATTTAAAAATATTTTGTTTCTAAAAATGCTAACAATCAAGGATCTTGACTCCATATTAATGGATCTTGACTGATCAAGGCTGGGGTGGCTGTAGCAATTTATAAAAATAAGGCTAAAATGAAGTATGCCACATGAATGGACTCTCATGAGCAATTTCTCTGTCACACACAATTCTGTTTGATAGTATTCTATCGACAGAACTTCTTTCCAAGTTGGAACCAGTCCTCTCAAACCCTGACACTGATTTATCAATTAAGTTTATGTAATATTCTAAATCATTTGTTGTCATTTCAACAAGCTACATGGCATCTTCATCAAGAGTAGTTTCCATTTCAAGAAACCACTTACTTTGCTCACTTATAAGAAGCATTTCCTCATCTGTTAAAGTTTCATCAGTGATGGCAGAAGTTCAGTCACATCTTCAGTCTCTACCTCTCGTTCTCTTATTATTTCCACCACATCTGCAGTTACTTCCTCCACTGAAGTCTTGAACCCCTCAAAGTCATCCATGAGGGCTGGATTAACTTCTTCTGAATTCCTGTTAATGTTGGCATTTTGACCTCTTTGCATGAGTCATGAATGTTCTTCATGGCATCTAGCATGGTGAATCCTTTCCAGGAGACTTTCCATTTATTTTGTCATTATATGGCAGCTATAACCTTATAAAATGTACATCTTAAATAATAAGACTCAAAAATCAAAATTACTTCTTGATTCATGGACTACAGAATGGATGTTGTATTAGCAGATGTGAAAACGACATTAATCTCATCGTACGTCTCCATCAGAGCTCTTGGGTGACCACGTGCCTTTTCAATGAACAGTTATGTTTTGAATGGAATCTTTTTTTTTTTTTTTTATGAGCAATTGGTCTCAACAATGGACTTAAAATATTTAATAGATCATGTTGCAAACAGATGTGCTATCATCCAGGCTTTATCGCTCCATTTATAGAGCACAAACAGAGGAGATTTAGCATAAATCTAAAGGACCTAGGATTTTTGGAATGGGAAATGGGCATTGGCTTCAACTTCAAGCCATCAGCTGCATCAGCCGCTACACACGAGAGTCAGCCTGTCCTTTGAAGTTTTGAAGCCAGGCGTTGACTTCTCCCCTCTAGCTATGAAAGTCCTAGATGGCATCTTCATCTTCTGATAGAAGGCTATTTCATCTATATTGAAAATCTGTCTTTAATTATCTTTATTAGTTACATTAGCCAGCTCTTCTGAATAACTTGCTATAGCTTCTATTCCAGTCCTTGCTACTTCATCTTGCAATTTGATGTTATTGAGATGGCATCTTTCCTTAAACTTCATGAACCTATCTCTTCTAACTTCAAACTCTTCTCCTACAGCTTCCTCACCTCTCTGTCTTCACAGATCAGAGCCTTGCCCTGGATTAGGCTTTGGCTTAAGGGAATGTTGTGGCTGGTTTGATATTCTATCCAGGCCACTAAAAGTCTGTGTATCAGCAATAAGACTGTTTCTTACCGTTTGTGTGTTCTTTGGAGCATCACTTTTAACTTTCTCCAAGAACTTTTCCTTTGCATTCACGATTTGGATAAGTGGCACAAGATGAAGTAGCTTTTATTCTGTTTTGGATTCTGACATGCTTTCCTCACTAAGCTTAATCCTTTCTACTTTTTTATTTAAAGTGAGAGACATGCAACTCTTCTTTCCACTTGAACACTTAGAGGCCACGGTGTGTGTGTGTGCATGTGTGTTAGTTGCTCAGTCGTGTCTGACTCTTTGCGATGCCATAGACTATATCCTGCCAGGCTCCTCTGTCCGTGGGGATTCGCCAGGGCAGAGTACTGGAGTGGGTTGCCATGCCCTCCTCTCCAGGAGGCCACTGTAGGGTTGTCAATTGGCCTCATTTCAATACTGGTTTGTCTTGGGGAAGAGGGAGGCCTGAGGAGAGGGAGAGATGGGGAATGGCTGGTCAACGGAGCAGTGAGGACACAGATATTTATTAACTACACCATCTTATATGGGTGCGGTTCACAATGCCCCCCCAGATAATTAGAATAGTAACATCACTGATCACTGTACAAATATAATAATAATGAAAAAGCTTGAAATATTGCAAGAATTTTTATATTTAAATTTTATAAACTATTTTAAATAAACCAAGATTTTATTTATTTGTATGTAAACATAAAAACATATAATTATATTTTAAGCCGAGGTAACTGTTTTTAATATTACACTTTTATAATATATTGAAACATCTTATAGTATAAATCTTTGTTTTTAAAATTTTCTTTGACCTGCTTCCTCCTTGTGAGATAATATCAAAGCTTGTCAGAGTTACTTGCCATTTCACTTATGCTATAAGAACGTTGCGAATACTGATGTTAATCCGTAATTTTACAAATCTCCGTTTGTCCATACAACTGTTCAAACTGAATGTTTTCTTTTGCATTTGGAGTAGATTAGCAAACGTTATGCATTCTAACAAAGGATAAAAGGGCTTTTTTCTGCAGCTTTTTAGTACAGTTCTCTGAGAAGCTCAAAGAAGATTCTCAATTGTATTTTATATGGCAATTGCTTACAGGGTAGGTTGTTATGAATTATTATTCTTTCCTTTTCTCTTTCTATTGGTAGTGTCTTGAGTTTGTATTTTTACCACCCTGGTTCCTTGAATCCAGTCCCTTTGGGTTTTCTAGGTTAGAGAGGACCAGGCTGCCATTTGGACTATGTTTGCAAACAAAGCATAGCCAACACTTCATTTTAGGGCAAAATCTAATCTGCTTAAATAACTAAAAATTCATGTTTTAACTGATCTTTTTTGCAGTCACAGAAAACTTAATAGGGGGTGCAGAAAGCAGGGAATCATCAGCAAAGAACTTTTTGGTTTTCTAAGACATGAGTATAGTAAATTCATGTTAAAAAACTTGAATGGGACTTGACATTTTATCGACATGATCTCATGTTTGAATGAGGATATAACACGATCAGTCCACAAGTATTAATGGAGGGCCTAGTATATGGCAATGTATAGGATAACAGGGAATGCATTTCCAGCTGGAAGACAGTGAGCAAGGAGGCATGGATTTCAGCATGCTTGATTATTCAGTCAAATGTCATAAAATGAGAATTTAGTGATGATTTTATGAAAATAAAAATTTATGTTTAAGTGCTTTAATGTAAGCATCAGCCAAAAATATATAAAATTTTTATAAAACCAGAGAAATTAATTACCCTAGCCTAGGTTTTTGTGCAATCATACAACACCTAACTTCATTCTGATTTTTCTTTTTTATCTATTTTCTTTGATCTATTTATTTATCTATTTTCTTTTACTTATTTATCTTTTTCTTTCCTCTATTTTCCAATAACACACATACTCATTTTATTATCCAACCTTCCTCGTGCTATTTCCTCCTCTGTATTGAGGCAAAAGGTATTCCATTTACCCTGATTCAAGCTGTATATTAAACAAACATGAACCTATCCTTATGTCCCTGCTTATGCTTTATTTCTTCAGAAACTTTTCATGAGTTATTATCAGAAATTTTGAGTTTATTCAGTTTATCTTCATCTACATCATACTCTCATACTCTTGAAATTATAAGTATTTCTTTTGTGTGTGAATTTTTGTACCTGCTCTTTAGTATTGGGCTCATTAATCTTTAAGAGATCCACTCTTTTCCTCAAACAAGAAATACATAGTAATATAACTTTTATACCTTTTGGTACTATATTTACAAAGTACCAAAATGAGTCATATTATTTTATTTAGGGAATCTCTCATTTACAAGGCACAGATACAGTAAGCCGTGCTACATAAGGGCATAATCAGGGATTTCATGGGACTGTCAGAAGAAGAGTATAGTTGGGAGCTGGGTGCCTCTTGTGTATCATATGCTCTCTCTCCCTGCCTATGCCTTTCTTTTATAATTTAATTAATTAATTTGCTTGTTTATTTGTTATTTTTGACTGTGCTGGGTCTTCATTGCTGCTCTCGGGTTTTCTCTAGTTGCGGTGAGCAGGGGCTACTCCCTAGTTCCAGTGTGTGGGCTTCTCGTTGAGGTGGCTTCTCTTGTTGCAGAACACGAGCCTCTAGAGTGCAGACTTAGTAGTTCTGTACACAGGATTAGTTGCCCTGTGGCATGTGGGATCTTCCCAGACCAGGGATCGAACCCATGTCCCCTGCACTGGCAGGTGGATTCTTAACCACTGGACCACAAGGGAAGTCCCTCCCTGCTTGTTTCCAGGTCCTTCTCTCTTGTGACTTTCTGCTTCTCTTTGTGTGTGTGTGTTGCCTTTTATTACCTTCTCTGTGTCTGTACAGTAAGCTGCGTTTCAGTTCAGTTCAGTTCAATCACTCAGTCGTGTCTGACTCTTTGTGACCCTGTGGACTGCAGCATGCCAGGCCTCCCTGTCCATCACCAACTCCCAGAGTTTACTCAAATTCATGTCCATCAAGTTGGTGATGCCATCCAACCATCTCATCCTCTGTTGTCCCCTTCACCTCCCATCTTCAATCTTTCCCAGCATCCGGGTGTTTCCAATGAGTCAGTTCTTTGCAGTAAGTGGCCAAAGTATTGGAGCTTCAGCTTCAGCATCAGTCCTTCCAATGAATATTCAGGGCTGATTTCCTTTAGGATGGACTGGTTGGATCTCCTTGCAGTCCAAAGGACTGTCAAGAGTCTTCTCCAACACCACAGTTCAAAAGCATCAATTTTTTGGCGCTCGGCCTTTTTTACAGTCCAACGCTCTCATCCATACGTGACTACTGGAAAAAACATAACTTTGACTAGACGGACCTTTGTTGACAAAGTAATGTCTCTGCTTTTTAATATCCTGTCTAGGTTGATCATAACTTTTCTTCCAAGGAGCAAGCATCTTTTAATTTCATGGCTGCAGTCACCATCTGCAGTGATTTTGGAGCCCCTCCAAAACAAAATCTGTCACTGTTTCCCCATCTATTTGCCATGAAGTGATGGGACCAGATGCCATGATCTTCGTTTTCTGAGTGTTGAGCTTTAAGCCCACTTTTTCACTCTCCTCTTTCACTTTCATCAAGAGGCTCTTTAGCTCCTCTTCCCTTTCTGCCATAAGGGGGTGTCATCTGCATATCTGAGGTCATTGATATTTCTCCTGGCAATCTTGATTCCAGCTTGTGCTTCATCCAGCCCAGAGTTTCTCATGATGTACTCTGCATATAAGTTAAATAAGCAGGGTGACAATATACAGCCTTGACGTACTCCTTTCCTAATTTTGAACTGGTCTGTTGTTCCATGTCCAGTTCTAACTGTTGCTTCCTGACCTGCATAAAGATTTCTCAAGAGGCAGGTCAGATCATCTTTAATTTTAAATTCTTAAAATCTCTTTAAGAACTTTCCACAGTTTGTTGTGATCCACACAGTCAAAGGCTTTGGCATAGTAAATAAAACAGAAATAAATGTTTTTCTGGAACTCTTTTGCTTTTCTGATGATCCAACAGATGTTGGTAATTTCATCTCTGGTTCCTCTGCCTTTTCTCAATCCAGTTTGAACATCTGGAAGTTCACTATTCACATTCTGTTGAAGCCTGGCTTGGATAATTTGAGCATTACTTTGCTAGTGTGTGAGATGAATGCAATTGTGTGGTAGTTTGAACATTCTTTGGTGTTGCTTTCTTTGGGATTGGAATGAAAACTGATCTTTTCCAGTCTTGTGGCCACTGCTGAGTTTTCCAAATTTGCTGGCATATTGAGTGCAGCATTTTCACAGCATCATCTTTTAGGATTTGAAATAACTCAACTGAAATTCAAAAGCCTCTTGATGAAAGTGAAAGTGGAGAGTGAAAAAGTTGGCTTAAAGCTCAACATTCAGAAAACGAAGATCATGGCATCCGGTCCCACCACTTCATGGGAAATAAATGGGGAAACGGTGGAAACAGTGTCAGACTTTATTTTTCTGGGCTCCAAAATCACTACAGATGGTGACTGCAGCCATGAAATTAAAAGACGCTTACTCCCTGGAAGGAAAGTTATGACCAACCTAGATAGCATATTCAAAAGCAGAGACATTACTTTGCCAACAAAGGTCTGTCTAGTCAAGGCTATGGT
>NW_011494926.1:5244496-5262687 GCF_000754665.1 Bison bison bison | reverse complement strand
CGAAGAATTGATGCTTTTGAACTGTGGTGTTGGAGAAGACTCTTGAGAGTCCCTTGGACTTCAAGGAGATCCAACCAGTCCATTCTGAAGAAGATCAGCCCTGGGATTTCTTTGGAAGGAATGATGCTGAAGCTGAAACTCCAGTACTTTGGCCATCTCATGCGAAGAGTTGACTCATTGGAAAAGACTCTGATGCTGGGAGGGATTGGGGGCAGGAGGAGAAGGGGACGACAGAGGATGAGATGGCTGGATGGCATCACTGACTCGATGGATGTGAGTCTGAGTGAACTCCGGGAGTTGGTGATGGACAGGGAGGCCTGGCGTGCTGCGATTCATGGGGTCACAAAGAGTCAGACACGACTGAGCAACTGATCTGATCTGATCTGATCTGAACTGGAATTCCATCACCTCCACTAGCTTTGCTCCTAGTCATGCTTCCTAAGGTCCACTTGACTTTGTATTCCAGGATGTCTGGCTGTAGGTGAGTGATTACATCATCGTGATTATCTGAGTGGTGAAGATCTTTTTGTACAGTTCTTATGTGTTATGCTTGCCACCTCTTCTTGACATCTTCTGCTTCTGTTAGGTCCATAGCATTTCTGTCCTTTATTGAGCCCATCTTTGCATGAAATGTTCCCTTGGTATCTCTAATTTTCTTGAAGAGATCTCTAGTCTTTCCCATTCTATTGTTTTCCTCTGTTTCTTTGCATTGATCACTGAGGAAGGCTTTCTTATCTCTCCTTGCTATTCTTGTGAAATCAAATTTGGCAGCAAAGCCACATCTCCTGGGCTTCAGTCTTGCTCTCCCAGCTAGTGATCTCACTAGCTGTGTAACCTTGGATAAGTTTCTTAATGCCTGTGAGCCTTGGTATTGTCATCAGTAGAATGGTGGTGGTGGGGAGTTGTTTAATATAGTAAAAACTTCATGGGATAAATAAACTGAGAAACCCACCATGTGAAACACATTGTAAGTACCATATCAGTGGTGATTCTTATGATTTATACACTTGACTTTCATTTCCTCATTGTTTCAGCTTGCCAGTGAACCCACATGTGGGTCCTGATGCTTTCTACAAGATGACTCTGACCCTGTTGCTAACTCAATCCCACATCCTCAACAAAGTAATCTCTTAGGCATAGCTCATCTTTTTAAGCTGGGCCACATTGGCATTGGTTCCTAGCAGGCCAGGGGATTGACTGCCTTTAAGGCAAATGCCTTGCTGTGGGCCAATGCCATTTAGTGTCAGGGGACATTCAACTTTAAGGGATCCAATATGTTCTTCTTTTGTGTACTGTTTCTCAAGGACTCCCTATTCCTTATCAGTTCCTGGGAAACAGGAACGAGCAGTGCCTCACGCAGTTCTCAGGACTGAGATCATGAGAGGGGGCACCTGCTTGGATTCCTTTCAGTGACTCCCTTCAATGACCTTTTCAGTGATGCCCCTCTTACTCAGGATACTGAATGGTTTCTGGCCCTTTGAAGATTGTTATTTGCTTGGCTTTGTGTTTGCTCAATTTTTTTACTGCCTAAAGCTGCCTTGTATGAAGATACATAAACATACATTTCTGCAAATAAAGCACCCTTGTTTCACTCGAGACTTGGGTCTCCTGCGTCCCTCTTCTCGTTGACTCCAGTCCCCAGTCCTGGTTTACAAATACCGTGACAGTACAGGAGGCGGGGGTGGAATCCATGTACACAACACAGGTGCTGTCTCTCATCAAATATTGCCAGTCAGTTTTCCAATTTCCGACAGAAGAGAGGAGGGGAAGTGGACACCCTTAAATGAGCATTGGCTAAAGATGTAAGTAAGTATGTTTATGGAAACATTGCTTGGCTTTTTAGTGAGTTTTAATAAATTGAATCATGATTTTCCTTGGCTTTATAACCTTAAAAATATAATTCATGGGCTTTTTACCATTATAAACATGAATATTTTCTTGGGGGAGATTGGACACATGTATATGTATGGCTGAGTCCCTTCCCTGTTCACCTGAAGCTATCACAACATCATTAATAGGTTATACCCCAATGCAAAATGTTTTGGGTGTTAAAAAAAATTTAATAAAAAAACTGAAAAAAATAAACATGGATCCTTTCAATCTGGTAAAGACATGACACTGCACAGTGCTGTAAAAGGAGCACAAAGCTGGGAGTCAGGAGATTTGGATGAATTCTGGCTCCTGTTCCAGCCACTGCCTAGTTCTGGGCAACGCATGATATCTCCCTGAGCATCACTTTCTTCTTCTGCTAATAGGGACCAAAAAAATCCATCACATAGAGTGTACAATATCAATTATTGTTATAAATATACTGCTTTACAAGGGGTAGCTTCTGTGGCTAGTACCTTTACTTGAAAAACTCAGCATCAGACCTCAGAAATATAAAGTATGTCATGATCACAATAGATAAAAAGTCTTTTTTAATGTCTGTATTTGGCAGATTCAAAAGGCTAGCAGCACAGAAGAAAAAAAAAAAATCAATGGTACCGTGAAGATAACAATGAACCATAAATGATATGGAAGAACAGCAGTCAATACTAAGCAGGAAATAATAAAATTCCAGCAGTTTCCTTAGATCAAAACCTTAGGCCTCATGAAATAAAGAGGGAAACAATTTTGAAAATTTTGAATATATTATTGGGCTCAGGTAGGGCAGCGCTCAGTCTTATCAATCTCACTTTAAAAATTGCCGGGTTAACTTACTTTCTCACGTTCACATTGTGTATTAGTAGCTCAGGTATAGTCACGCGTAGGATTCTGATGGAAGCTCAGCTTGTGCTAACTGGCTGAGTGACCAAACCCTAACCCTAACCCTAACTCTTTGGGTGGTACAGATAGCCCCCTTCCCAAAATACTCTTCTAATAGACTGACCAGTTCTGTATTATTGATTTTCCTTGAGAAGACCCACACTAGCTAGACTTAGGAGTTGTGTTTTGTGGAAGACGTAACTGAGAAATGCCAACAATTTTCATTTCACAAATATTCCTGAGAGAATAGACTATATTTGTAGAATAAATTCACATTGAGCAACTCACACTTTCATCTTTAAAATGGGGATAATAGGATGCCTTGTAACCATGTTCTTCATAGGTTTGAGTGAGCATATATGTATGAAGACTGTATAAGTATTAACTCCTATTATGTTAACTAAATGAGAGAAAAGGTCTGGAAATGGAATCATTTCTTAGTAAGGATGTGTGTGTGTGTGTGTGTGTGGTGTGTAGGGGACAGCCAAAAGACATCGTGAGAACATTAGGGCTGAAAAGAGTGCGGGTGTTAGAAAATAATATGGAGAGAGCGCCCAGAAGAATGATGGATGTCAATTATTAATCTTCCTTCTCACAAATTTTCACAGAATCATCCAGCCACTGAATAAAGCCCCTTTACCACTTTAGCTGCCAGAGAGGGGTTAGGGTAAATCTTCTCTCTCATCTTATGGTCCACTAATCATTTTGTTTGTCAGTAGGGGAGTTTTCTATTCCCCTAGTTAGTTATTTTCTCTTCTTCTAATTCCATTAATTTAAGAAAACTTTTTGGATTAAGCTATAGGAGTATGCAGGCTGTTCAGCGTCTCTCTTATGTCCAAGTAGGAAAATCTCATAAAAGTTCCTCAAAGAAACAGTGACAGAAGTAAACGCTTTATTCTGGGGATGTTAATTTCACTGCTCAGCTTGTACGTTGTATTAAACAGAAAACATAAATGGCTGAAAAGGATGAGCTGAGAACTGAGTTCCCACAGATTTACCCTCACATCTACCACATTATACACTGATCGTCCTGTAACCACTTAGAATTCATACTTTTCTTCTTGATATGACTTTTACAAAGATGACAGCACAGTGAATTACTTAGAATTGAGTTTACTAATAGTTTCTGCTTTCAATAAAACTCCACTGAAAATGCTTTAGTAAAGAAAGCTCATTTTCTCTCCCATTAATGCCTGTATATAGGCATCCCATGGCTGACAGGCCGGCTCTCTGCTTTTTAAAGTGCTCAAGAACCCAGACGCCCATCCAGGTGCTCCTCCATCCAGGGTCTCCATTTCTCAGGTCATGCCGCCATGTCCCCACCCAGACATCGTGATGAGAAATCGGAGAAGGGCATGTTCTCATCATTTAAGAACCCTTCCTGGTGCCTCACATCCCACTGGCCAGACTTAATCACAAGGGTAAGCTTCTCTGTAAGGGAAACTGAGAGCTACACTTTTTATTTTGTACAATGATGTGCCCAGGAAGAAGCGAGACCAGTTATTTGGGGACAAATAGCAGCCTTCGCCTCCTGGGTCTAGGCTGACTATGAGTCAACCTGTAAAAAAAAGGAACAATGTAACATACACTTAAATGCTCATCTAAGTATCTCAGGGACATCTCCAATTGCTCGGTTTCTTAGAATATAGTATTTAATTAATTATCATGAAAGAAACTCTTTTATTTCAATCAATGAATTAGGATTTCAAGCCAAGAGGATATAATTTAAGTGATCTTCTTGGCTTCCTAAACCCCTATTTGTTAAATTCCCATAACAAATTCCACACAGGATATGAGGTGAGTGCCTGACTGGGAATTAATTTCATTCTGAGCTGAAATAAACAGCAGGAAATCTAGTTCTATGGTATGGACACTCAGTGTCAGGTCACAAGCTATTAATTCCCCTCATTGAACTTTGTGTGTGTGTTCTCCATGGCTCAGTTGTGTCTGACTCTTGTGACTCCATGGACTGTAGCCCTTCAGGATCCTCTGTTCATGGGACTTTCCAGGAAAGAATACTGGAGTGGGTTGCCATTCCCTTCTCCAGGGGATCTTCCTGACTCAGGGATCGAATCTGCCTCTCCTGCATTGGCAGGCAGATAATACTTCATTCTGAACTTTGACTTAAAAAACAAAAACAAATAAGCCACTTGCTTTGCGCTTCACTCAATGGGTCCTGTTGGGCCAAAGTTCTCATCATTCCTTTGGGGGACAATTGCCCTAAGCCTTTCTCTGAGGTCATGTCAGCTTCTGTTCCTGATGTCCACTCACACATCCAGCTCTGTGTTCACTGGACTTCTCAGTACTGTGTACTTGGTGCTGACACACTCAGGGCTGAGCCATTGTGCCACTCTAGGCCTCTGGGCACTGCGTGGAGCTTTCTGGACTGCTTGTCCCACTGGTGTGTTTTAATCATATAGGTTTCTGCTTCCTTCTTCCAGCCTCTTCCAGGAAGCCGATGACTTCATATGCCTAATGACCCAGATGAAAAATGAGAGGCTTCATGACTCACTCAAAGTCCTACTTACATGATGTAAAAGCAAAACAAAACTCTTATACACTTGCCATCAGGCTTCCCTGGTGGCTCAGATGATCAAGAATCTGCCTGCAATGCAGGAAACCTGGGTTTGATCCCTGGGATGGGAAGATTGGAGTAGGGAATCTGCTACCCACTCCAGTATTCTTGCCTGGACAATCCCATGGACTGAGGAGCCTGGCAGGCTATGGTCCATGGGTTGGCAAAGAGTTGGACATGACTGAGCAACTAACATTTTCACTTCCTGGGCTTCCCAGGTGGCACCAATGGTAAAGACCTCACCTGCCAATGCAGGAGACAGATCCCTGGGTTGGGAAGATCACCCAGAGGAGGGCATGGCAACCCACTCCAGGATTCTTGCCTGGAGAATCCCATGGACAGAGGAGCCTAGTGGCTATCGTCCACAGGGTTGCAAAGAGCTGGACACGACTGAAGCAACTTAGCACACACACACGTCATTCATTGTAGAGACACAGTTCAAGATGGAAGAGTTGACAGTGGGAGGACACTGCTTATGGTGGCTGCAGCTACAAATTAGATTTAGAGCCGAGAGATAACACAGTGTGAAAGGATTCCCCACAGGAGCAAACGTGCATGCTGTCAGAATTCACCACCCTGGAAACGAACACCAGACACCCTTGAGAGTATCAGCGATCCAGATCAGGATGAGAAGCGTCACTTTCCCAGTAAGCCAGAAATGCCTTCTTGGCTTGACAATGGCTTAGGAAAAGGATCCTCTAACTTGCTCTTTACAGATATTCAAAAGAAAATATACCTTTCTTTCAGAAAAGCATCTCTTGGGGCATAGGGAAGAAGAGTTCAGGCTTTGGATTCAGGCAGATCTTAGTGAGTCCTGACTCTCTCACTAATCAGCTATGTTACTTTGGGAAACCTGCATTATCTCCTCAAACCTCAGTTTTCTCATCTCTAAAATGGGTATATTAGTAGTACTTATAAAATTATTGTGCAGAGAAAGGAAATAATTCATTTAAGTACTTAGTATACTATCTATGCATTGCATGCCCTTAATGCATGCATGCTAAGTCACTTCAGTTGTGTCCGGCTCTTTGTGACCCTATGGGCTGTAGCCCGCCAGGCTCCTCTGTCCATGGGACTCTCCAGGCAAGAATATTAGAGTGGGTTGACATTCCCTTCTCCAGGGGATCTTCCCAACCTAGGTGTCAAACCCATATCTCTTGCATTGTGGGTGGATTCTTTACCATCTGAGCCACCAGGGAAGCCTGAATGCCCTTAATAAATATCAGCTTATAAAACTAGGAAAGATACCACCGTAACTACAAGTTCATTGCTGTCTTTAAAATGAGCAGGTGGGGAATCATGCATTAGATTAAAAAAAATAGTATGATTCTTCATCACAAACGAATTTGACTTGGAAAATAACAACTCTCCTCCTTAAGTTTTATCAAGATATACTTGACATACAGTTCTGTGTAAGTATAAAGTATACAGCATAATAATTTGACTTACATATATCATGAAATGATTACCACATAAGTTTAGTTAACATTCATCATCACAAATAGATACAAAAGAAAGAAAAAGAAATTTTTTGTGTGTGATGAGAACTCAGGATCCACTTTCTTAATTTGCATGTATAATGTTGAGCAGTGTCCACTATGGTCATCGTATTATACATGACGCCCCTAGCATTTATTTATCTTATAACTAGAAGTTTGTGCATTGTGACTACCTTCATCAGTTCCCTCTCTTCTGAACCCTGTCTCTGATAACCACAAGTCTGATCTCTTGGAAATATTGTGATTCTTAGCATGTTCTGCCATTAGACTATCCTGAACACTGTGGGGTTTATATTGTAGTTTTATAAGTGGTGAGAAGTTGAGGGAGTAGTACTCAAGGTTCATAATGGAAACCAGGGAGGCGTGCTCTGGAATATTTGCATAATTATTACTCCACCTAAACCCCAATTCTAATCTCCAAAATCTTGCTTTAAGCTTGTTGTGATTGCTTTGATTTCTGGGATGACTGGCTATTACCATACCTGTTTCAAGCAGGTGAAACCTGAAATGGTCTTGCTTCATTTGACAAAGCAGAGAGATGCAGTTCTCACCTCGTACTTCAAACAGGCATCAGGTAAAGCTTTGCCATGCACAGAGCCGTCTGTGGCTCCATAGATCTATAGCCTCCATTGTGTTAGAAATGCAGTTTTTGGCCCCACCCCAAGCCAGCTGACTTAGAATCTGTTTCTCTTTTTTCTCTTGTTTTAATTGAAGCAGAGTTGATTCATAATATTGTTAGTTTCTGGTATACAGAAAATCATTCAGTTATATACACATATATACGTGTGTGTGTGTGTTGGTGGGTGTTAGTCTCTCAGTCATGTCTGACTCTTTGTGACCCCATGGACTGTAGCCTGCCAGGCTCCTCTGTCCATGGGGATATTCCAGGCAAGCAAACTACAGTGGGTTGCCATTCCCTTCTCTCTCTATATATATTTTTAGATTATTTTCCATTACAAGCTATTACAAGATATTGAATATAATATCTGTGCTATGTAGTAAATCCTGATTGTTTACCTATTTTATGTATATCATTTTGGGTCTATTAATCCCCTACTCATAATTTATCTCTCCTCCACCCCTTTGGTAACCAAGTTTGTTTCTATGTCTGTGAGTCTACTTCTGTCTCGTATACAGATTCATTTGTATTATTTTTTAGATTCTTTGCATAAATGATATCATACCATATTTGTCTTTCTCTGTCTTACTTCACTTAGTATGATAGTCTCTAGGTTCATTCATGTTACTGCAAAATCCTCACAGAAGCACTGAGATGAAGACTATTTAACATCATGTATTTCATTTACATTTTAGAAAGTTACACAGAGTGATGGACCTCACTATCTGTTTCAGTGTTTGTTAAAACTTGCATTTTCCCTAATTCTGCCTTCTCTCCTATTCAATAGTTACGACCTCTCGTCTCAGCTATAGTGAGAAAGTAACATCACTATGTAAATCACCATCTCCCATACTTCGCCTGAGCTGGTATAGTGGTAAAGCTCACAAACCTTGGCTTTCCAGGTGGCGCTAGTGGTAAAGAACCTACCTGCCAATGCAGGAGATGCAAGAGACGAGGGTTCAATCCCTGGCTCAGGAAGATTGCTTGGAGGAGGGCATGGCAACCCACTCCAATATTCTTGCCTGGAGAATCCCATGAACACAGGAGCCTAGTGTGCTACAGTCCATAGGGTCACAATGAAGTGACTTAGCATGCACGCCACAAGCCTTGCGTTCAGAGAGATGGAGATTAAGTTCCATCTCTGCCACTTACTTCTGTGAAAAGCAGAGTAAGTCAGTGTTCTCATCTGTATGGGCATACTAAATGGTTATTTCCCCTTTTTATCTGTCAATGACTGTCACGGCTTTGGGGTCAGATACAAAGCTCTGTAGGATCAGTTCATTTCCTAAGGAAGCCTGAGAGACTATCTCAGATTAGCCTCTACCTGAGTCAGAATATTTAGAATTTATGCAACTAAACTCACCTGTTGATTTCCATTTTTAAGATGAGAACAAATTTTTCATTTTTCATTGCTCAAGCCCATTATATTGACTCAACCAAGACTGAGTGCCCTGCATGTGCCCAGCACGGTCCTAGTGACAGGGACACCACACGGGGCGAGGCAACGGCAGCCACTACTCTCATGGACCTTACAGTCTAGAAATAGCTGTGCAAATTGCAAATGTGTTTGTGAGACGTTATTACAACATTCACCATCCCTTTTTGTTTCAGGTAAACTTCTATAGGGCATGTGTGTGCTTAGTCTCACAGCTGTGTATGACTCTTTGTCACCCCGTGGACTGTAGTTCACCAGGCTCCTCTGTCCGTGGGATTCTCCAGGCAAGAATACTGGAGTGGGTTGCCATGCCCTCCTCCCGGGGATCTTCCCAACCCAGGGGTCAAACCCAAGTCTCCTGCATTGCGTAGCTCCCTGCATTTATACAACTTTTATTTGAGCATCACAAACACTGAACTAGAAGATGAAAAGACAAAAAAAAAAAAAAAAAAAGGAAAAAAAACATGGTGCCATTATCCATTATTATCATTCATTATCATCCATAGGGTTTATGAGAGCTGTTAAGTTTTGAAACTCAGGAAAAAATAAAACACAAGTGTAACGTTACTTTTTCCAGGTCATTCTCTTACTATATGGAACAATTTAGAGGTATCCAACACTATTGACCTTACACTGCCTCAGATTTTAAGGACCTAGAAAAGACTGACTACATTTATCCTCATTCAGCTTTGCAAAATAAAAGCCAAAGGTGCACCATCACTTAAAATGCATATGTTTGGCTTCCACAAAAAGTATTTCAAATGCCTAAAACTGGCATTACCACTTTTTTTTTCTGTTTAAACAATGGCTAGCTAGCTCTTAACTACATTACACACACATATTGCATGCATGCATTTTTACATGTAATGGAGATGGACAGCAGAACGAAGGGTTCAAGCCTCAGAGCTCCCAAAAGGGCTTAATGACCCTTGTTACCAAGTACTACTTCATCATTTCTTTGAGTAAATTTACTGGGACCCAATGTTATTTTTTCCCCTTCAATATGAACGATCCCTGGTTGGATGAGGCCAGTTACAAATTCAAATATCATCATTATATCTCAATATCAAACTAATTCTAATATTGTTGCATATATGAAGACATGATTATAACCAATCACTGAGGTAGCACTTGGAAGATTAGTCTTCCTTCACCTGAAATTTTGCTCCATTTGAAGGTGGAGATGAACAGCAGATGGAAGGTTCAAGCCTGGAAATTCCTAAAAGGGCTTAATAACACTTGTTTTCATCAACAATGAAAGTCCCAGACATATTTTCCTTATGAGAAGTTGAAGCTGAAATGTATGCCCTAAATTGTAATACTTCTTTCTTCAGCCATGACCTTCCTATCGATGTACTTAAAAAGAAAGCCAAAAGTTAGAAATGGGTTGTTGTTCCCTGTTCTTAGTAAGTTCTTAATAACAGTGGAAAATGTGCTCCCAAATGTAATTTGGAAAGTAATTTCCTGAAAAGAAGTAAACAGGCCTTTAATAATAAGCTGGTGTAAACGAAACTCTTCTTGAACCTGAGTTACAGTTTCACTTTTTTTTCCATCTTCATAGGAGTTAACGGATCTTCTGAGGTTCTGCTGTAGATTTATTCCTGAGAAGTAGGATTGAAATATTGTGAAATAAAACCCCAAACAGCATATTTTGAAACCAGGACACTATTTGAAAGCTTTTTTCCCTCTCCTAAAGAAGAATTCATTAAGGTATTCTTCTCCTAAAGAATACCTAAATGAAACAAATGTGTTCTTTTTTTTTTTTTAAACTTTACAATATTGTATTAGTTCTGCCAAATATCGAAATGAATCCGCCACAGGTATACCCGCGTTCCCCATCCTCAACCCTCCACCCTCCTCCCTCCCCTCCCCTCCCTCTGGGTCGTCCCAGTGCACCAGCCCCAAGCATCCAGTACCGTGCATCGAACCTGGACTGGCGACTCGTTTCATACATGATATTATACATGTTTCAATGCTATTTTCCCAAATCTCCCCACCCTCTCCCTCTCCCACAGAGTCCATAAGACTGATCTATACATCGGTGTCTCTTTTGCTGTCTTGTACACAGGGTTATTGTTACCATCTTTCTAAATTCCATATACAGAGTGAAGTAAGCCAGAAAGAAAAACACCAATACAGTATACTAACGCAAATGTGTTCTTTTAATCAATTAGAATCGTAGTCTTTTAATCATCGTTTTTCTTACTTTGTCTCCCTCTAGTGCTCAAAGTGAAAAGTGCATGGAGAACTTTCTAGGGAGATATCCAACCCAAATGAATTTGTTCAATTAAAAAGGAATTGGGTACATGTGGAATCTATAAAAATGGTATGCAATGCTCAGTTGCTTCAGTCATGTCTGACTCTGCGAACCCATGGACTGTAGACTTACAGGCTTCTCTGTCCTTAGGATTCTCCAGGCAGGAATACTGGAGTGGGTTGCCGTACCCTCTTCTAGAAAAATGGTATAGATGATCTTATTTGCAAAACAGAAATAGAGACACAGATACAGAGAACAAATGTAGGGCACCAAGGGGCAAAGGGGATGGGGTGAAATGGGATTGACATATATACACTACTATCTATAGAACGGATAGCTAACAAGAATGTACTGGATAGCACAGGGAACTCTACTCAGAGCACTGTGTGGCCTAAATGGGAAGGAAACCCAAAAAAGAGGATATATATATATACATATATATAAAATTCACTTTATGTACATAAGAAACTGACACAGCAGTGTAAAGCAACTATACTCCAATTTTTTTTTTTTTTTTTATGATGATTGACTCTCATTTTCTTTAGAAACTGGATGCTGTTGTCCCTGTTAAGATGATGTGTGGACCATAGTCCTGAATCCCCTTTACCTCCATAACTCACTAGCTACTGAACTCCTCAATTCCTGCTCATACTCAGCTTTCAAGGGATCGCACCTAAGTATATCTGTTTTTACATCGTTGACCAGGTCTTGGTATTTTGTCTGAATTTAGTCAACATTCAGAAAACTAAGATCATGGCATCCAGTCCCATCACTTCATGGCAAATAGATGGGGAAACAGTGGCTGACTTTATTTTTCTGGGCTCCAAAATCACTGCAGATGGTGATTGCAGCCATGAAATTAAAAGACGCTTACTCCTTGGAAAGAAAGTTATGACCAACCTAGACAGTATATTAAAAAGCAGAGACATTACTTTGTCTACAAAGGTCCATCTAGTCAAGGCTACGGTTTTTCCAGTGGTTATGTATGCATGTGAGAGTTGGACTGTGAAGAAAGCTGAGCACCAAAGAATTGATGCTTTTGAATTGTGGTGTTGGAGAAGACTCTTGAGAGTCCGTTGGACTGCAAGGAGATCCAACCAGTCCATCCTAAAGGAGACCATTCTGGGTGTTCACTGGAAGCTGAAACTCCAATACTTTGGCCACCTGATGTGAAGAGCTGACTCACTTGAAAAGACCCTGATGCTAGGAAAGATTGAGGTCAGGAGGAGAAGGGGACGACAGAGGATGAGATGGTTGGCTGGCATCACTGACTTGATGGAAATGGATTTGGGTGGAATCCGGGAGTTGGTGATGGACAGGGAGGCCTGGCGTGCTGTGGTTCATGGGGTCACAAAGAGTCGGATATGACTGAGTGACTGAACTGAGTACTACAGATTACAATGATGTACAGGCATTAGGCTCAAGTTGGAACAATTTTTATCTTAGAGGTTAAAAAAATCTACTTATAGGTTAAAAAAAGAAACTACTTTATAGGCTTAATACAGTCAAATTTTCACTTTATAATGCCCTACCTTTATAGCAACTTTTCAAAAGGCAAATTGGATTAATATTTAGATTCCAGGGGTCAAGCACTCCATTTTGACCCAAAGACAATATCCTTGTCATATTTCTAGTCGTTCTTGAGCGTCTGAGGAAAGAGAAGTCTAACTTTCTCCTGTCTTAAAAAAGAGAAAAATAAATGATCAGGGTTTGCTACCATAGCAAGAGCTAGTCCTATGGATGAGAATTACTACCTTGTCGGTATTCTAAACGAGGAAGAATATGCTTTTTGGTCACTCTGGGCTTGTAATCCAGAACTGTGATTCAGAGCTATTTAATGTTCCTTTTGGCAGGTGGCCAAAGAATATTTTGGTAGTTTTTCTAGGGTTTGGTGATCTCAGAGTTTAGACTGGACAACTTCCCACAATGACAGGTCCATTAATCAGAGAATCTTGGCATGACAACCAGCCAGGGTTGGTTTTGTTGTCTTCTCAGTAAAGAGGGTACTGGACAGGCCAGCAGGGACACGTGCAGATGCTCTGCGAGCTTGACAAACCCTCACCTTCTGTGGTCTCACATATATGGTATGTGACCAGATACCTCAACTTCATCCTCCTCGCCTCTTCTCCAGCAGATGGTACAATCAGGTGAAACGATAAAATGGCATCTTTCAGATTTCAGCCAACCGTCTCGGCTGGTAGGTTTTTAAAGGTCAAGATGGAGCTGTGGTGCAGTAGCAACATCCAGGGTATTTAGAATTAGACCAGGGGAAACTAAGATGAAGTAAACCTGGACGAGAAGATTTTCTCTGGCTTTATCTTAAAGACAGTTGGCAATAATCTTTACAGGAGGGTGTGTATTTATCTGCTTTGGCATGGCTTTTGTTCTACTTCTCCTGGAGCCCCACCTTTCATTTGGGGTAATATTTAATCTGATATCTCTGATGGCTGTGCTGATGCTGCTCACAGTGACAAATTATCTAGTCAAACTGGGTCATTTGAATTTTTGGCATCAATTAGAAAAATAATATCCAAATTATTGCTCTGCAGTTCAAAATGCTGGTTGTTATATTGAGACAACCATAAGGCAATCTGAACAGTGAAAAGTTTTGGTAGCTCATTTGTGCAGAACTCAGCAAAGTGAACTTTAGAAATAAAATATCAATGAATATTTCAACTCTTTTACCCGTTAGCACCAGCTTCACTTTTTATGTGAAAGAACAAATATGAAAGGCAACAATTTAGGATCTTCAACTATTACTTGACTATAGACCCCAAATCTAAGATGGAAGTATTCAAGAGGAGCTAATTCTTTTTTTTAATTTATTTATGTCTTTGGAGGATAATTACTTTACAATATTGTGATGGTTTTTGCTATACATCAACATGAATCAGCCATGGGCATATGTGTCCCCTCCATCCTGAACGCCCCTCCCAAGGAACTAATTCTTAATGTAAAACTATAGCAGTCAAGTGCAGGGGTTGGGAAGTAAACAAGATTGAGGCTAAAACCGTGCTCTACCATTTACTAGATAGGAGAACTCTCTAAGGCTAAACACTCTATGAAATTAAGGGTTTTTCTTCCTTTTATGCCATTTTGCCTTTCTCGACTAGCAAATTTCCTGAAACATAGTAAAAGTTCGAATATATTTGGTGACTACATGAGTGTTAAAGTTTAACTTTTTTTCCTGTGTGTGAAAATTCTTTTTGAGTTAGTGGCTCTTTGCTCTTTGCTGAAGATCAGTTGGGTTCCATAGTGCATTGTATGCTCTCGGAGATGAAATCTTCTTAGAAATTCAATATTCCTTGCTTCCTGTTTCCTGTTCGCATTATTGAGGGTGCCAATGAAATTGCTTCTGAACCTCCTTTCTTACTGATTGGTTAAATGAAGTCAGAGATATATCTAATATTAATTGTTTTATAACATTTAATGAAGTAAGGAACTCTCAGCATTCAGAGCCTGTAAAGGCAGGAGTCATTGAAGCTGAGAACCAATGTGTGTATGTGTGTGTATGAGAGTGAGGGGAGAGAGAGAGAGAGAGTTATTGGCAGCGCACTAGGAGTATTTATTTTTAAAACTGACTGTGCTCTCTTTATCCTTTTCATTTTTTCACCACCACATAAATAAAAATATGCAGTTGTACCTTAAAATGCATATTGCTAAGTGAAAGAAGCTGGTTTAAAATGGCTATGTACTATGATTCCAACTATATGTCATTCTGAAAGAGGCAAACTATAGGGAATTAAAAACAAACAGAAAAATCATTGGTTGCCAAGGGTTTGTGGCCAGGAGAGGGAGAGTAAGTAGATGGCACACGGGATTTTTAAGGCAGTGAAAGTACTCTTTCTGATGTGTAATGGTGGGTACAAGACATTCTACATTTGTCTAAATCCATAGAGTGGCCCAACACAGAGTGTACTCCTGTAAGCTGTGGGTTTTAGTTAATAATAATCAATGTCAGCTCATCCACATAACAAATATGCCACACTAATGCACGAGATTCGTAATAGAAGAGACCCGGGCTGGGGGGTGGGAAAGGGGGTATATGAGAACTTTGTATTTTCTGCCTAATTTTTTCTGTAAAATGAAAATCACTCTAAAAAATATATCCTGTTAATTTTAAAAATTGCAAGTTTCAAATCGAGAAAAACTCAGCTAAAGAAACAGCTAATACTATTGTGAACTTTAAACCACACCCAGCCCAGTCAATTAATTTATCATCCATGAAGATCTAAATATTGCCAAAGGTTTTTTTTTTTTTGTTTTGTTTTACATCATTTGTTTTTGTTTTTTAGGAGTCATAACAAATTTGGAGATTTTTAAAAGTAGGAAATTATATTTTATTTTGGCTTTCAATGAATGATCGTTGGGTCATCTGCAAAATAAACTCTCATAGATGTATTATAGCAGACCCAATAGATTCCAATAGGAATTGCCTAGTTTCCTTCTGCATTGGGCACCCTCAGGCAGCTACATGGCTGAGAAGATTTTCTGTACTCTTCTCAGTGGCTAACCCACTGAATCTGAGTTCTGCCCAGCCAACTCCTAAATTGTGCTTTCATGATGGAGCCTGCTCCTTCCTTGAGCCTCCTGTTTTTCTAACTGGAAAAGCAACCATGCTCCTGGCCCTGAGTCCCTGGAAGATACACAGTTTTACTGACTTCTGTGAAAGTGAAGGAAAACATTAGTCACTCAGTCATGTCCAACTCTTTGCAACTCAAGAACTGTATCCCACCAGGCTCCCCTGTCCCTGGAATTCTCTGGCAAGAATACTGCAGTCTGTAGACACAGGAAATACGGTTCAGGGAGCAAACTTGTGTTGCTCTGACAGTTCGGTTGTGTTTTCTATCAGGACAAAAGATTATTTTTTTCTGCTTCTTTTGGACAGTGAACTTGATCCTCTACATTCACTTAAAGTCCATTTGCCCTTTAAAGTCCTCAGCAAAATTCTTGTGCCAGTTACTCAGTACGGCTGTGCTCTAGGGCTTTGTGTCTTTATGGTTTAGCTGTCTCTAGGCTCTGCTCTTGGAGAAGGCAATGGCAACCTACTCCAGTACTCTTGCCTGGAAAATCCCATGGATGAAGGAGCCTGGTAGGCTGCAGTCTATGGGGTCGCTAAGAGTCGGACACGACTGAGCTACTTCACTTTCACTTTTCACTTTCATGCATTGGAGAAGGAAATGGCAACCCTGCTCCAGTGTTTTTGCCTGGAGAATCCCAGGGATGGGGGTGCCTGGTGGGCTGCCATCTATGGGGTCGCACAGAGTTGGACACGCCTGAAGCGACTTAGCAGCAGCAGCAGCAGGCTCTGCTCTTAGTTTCTCTTGGCTTTAAATGGAAGAGGGGAGCAGCCAGGATGAACTGGCTTTGATTGAAGTATGGTATCCATATTGTTCCTCTTGCAGTCCTATGAATACTTTCCTCCTTAAGACTGAACTAGAAAACATGGGCCATGGATGGTACAGCTGAGTGGGCAAAACTCTAGTGTCCTAATATGGGCTGAGGGAAGAGAATGGCTATAATCCACTGGTGGTGGTAGTTTAGTCACTAGTTCAGTTAAGTTCAGTTGCTCAGTTGTATCCAGCTCTTTGCAACCCCATGGACTGCAGCATGCCAGGCCTTCCTGTCCATCACCAACTTCCAGAGTTTACCCAAACTTATGTCCATTGAGTTAGTGATGCCATCCAGCCATCTTATCCTCTGTCGTCCCCTTCTCCTCCTGCCCTCAATCTTTCCCAGCATCAGGGTCTTTTCAAATGAGTCAGTTCTTTGCATCAGGTGACCAAAGTTTTGGAGTTTCAGCTTTAACATCAGTCCTTCCAATGAACACCCAGAATTTATTTCCTTTAAGGATGGACTGGTTGGATCTCCTTGCAGTCCAAGGGACTCTCAAGAGTCTACTCCAATGCCACAGTTCAAAAACATCAATTCTGTAGCATTCAGCTTTCTTTGTATTCCAATTCTCACATTCATGTATGACTACTGGAACAACCATAGCCTTGACTAGATGGACCTTTGTTGGTAAAGTAATGTCTCTGCTTTTTAATATCCTGTCTAGCTTGGTCATAACCTTTCTTCTAAGGAGTGAGCATCTTCTAATTTCATGGCTGCAGTCACCATCTGCAGTGATTTTGGAGCCCCCAAAAATGAAGTCAGCCACTGTTTCCGCTGTTTCCCTATTTGCCATGAAGTGATGGGACCAGATGCCATGATCTTAGTTTTCTGAATGTTGAGCTTTAAGGCAACTTTTTCACTCTCCTCTTTCACTTTCATCAAGAGCTCCTTAGTTCTTCACTTTCTGCCATAAGGGTGGTGTCATCTGCATATCTGAGATTATTGATATTTCTCCTGGCAATCTTGATTCCAGCTTGTGCTTCATCCAGCCCAGCATTTCTCATGATGTACTCTGCATATAAGTTAAACAAGCAGGGTGACAATATACAGCCTTGATGTACTCCTTTTCCTATTTGGAACCAGTCTGTTGTTCCATGTCCAGTTCTAACTGTTGCTTCCTGACCTGCATAAAGATTTCTCAAGAGGCACATCAGGTGGTCTGGTATTCCCATCTCTTTCAGAATTTCCCACAGTTTATTGTGATCCACACAGTCAAAGGCTTTGGCATAGTCAATAAAGCAGAAATAGATGTTTTTCTGGAACTCTCTTGCTTTTTCCATGATCCAGCAGATGTTGGCAATTTGGTCTCTGGTTCCTCTGCCTTTTCTAAAACCAGCTTGAACATCTGGAAGTTCGTGGTTCACGTACTGCTGAAGCCTGGCTTGAAGAATTTTGAGCATTACTTTACTAGCATGTGAGATGAGTGCAATTGTGCAGTAGTTTGAACATTCTTTGGCATTGCCTTTCTTTGGGATTGGAATGAAAACTGACCTTTTCCAGTCCTGTGGCCACTGCTGAGTTTTCCAAATTTGCTGGCATGTTGAGTGCAGCACTTTCACAGCATCATCTTTAAGGATTAGAAATAGCTCAACTGGAATTCCATCACCTCCACTAGCTTTGTTCGTAGTGATGCTTCCTAAGGCCCACTTGACTTCACATTCCAG
>NW_011494926.1:5243673-5244396 GCF_000754665.1 Bison bison bison | reverse complement strand
TGATCACACCATCGTGATTATCTGGGTTGTGAAGATCTTTTTTGTACAGTTCTTCTGTGTATTCTTGCCACCTCTTCTTAATATCTTCTGCTTCTGTTAGGTCCATACCATTTCTGTCCTTTATTGTGCCCATCTTTGCATGAAATGTTCCCTTGGTATCTCTAATTTTCTTGAAGAGATCTCTAGTCTTTCCCATTCTGTTGTTTTCCTCTATTTCTTTGCACTGATCACTGAGGAAGGCTTTCTTATCTCTCCTTCATATTCTTTGGAATTCTGCATTCAAAAGGGTATATCTTTCCTTTTCTCCTTTGCCTTTCACTTCTCTTCTTTTCTCAGCTATTCATAAGGCCTCTTCAGACAACTATTTTGCCTTTTTGCATTTCTTTTTCTTAGGGATGGCCTTGATCACTGCCTCCTGTACAATGTCATGAAACTCCATCCATAGTTCATCAGGCACTCTATCAGATCTAGTCCCTTAAATCTATTTCTCACTTCCACTGTTTAATCATAAGGAATTTGATTTGGTCATACCTGAATGGTTTAGTGGTTTTCCCTACTTTCCTCAATTTAAGTCTGAATTTGGCAATAAGGAGTTCATGATCTGAGCCACAGTCAGCTCCCGGTCTTGTTTTTGCTGACTGTATAGAGCTTCTCCATCTTTGGCTGCAAAGAATATAATCAATCTGATTTCGGTGTTGACCATCGGGTGATGTCCATGTGTAG
>NW_011494926.1:5241695-5243186 GCF_000754665.1 Bison bison bison | reverse complement strand
AGTCCATTTTAGTTCTCTGATTCCTAGAATGTCAACGTTCACTCTTGCCATCTCCTGTTTGGCCACTTCCAATTTGCCTTGATTCATGGACCTGACATTCCAAGTTCTTATGCAATATTGCTCTTTCCAGCATCAGACCTTGCTTCTGTCACCAGTCACATCCACAACTGACTGTTGTTTTTGTTTTGGCTCCATCCCCTCATTCTTTGTGGAGTTATTTCTCCACTGATCTCCAGTAGCATATTGGACACCTACCGACCTGGGGAGTTCATCTTTCAGTGTCTTATGTTTTTGCCTTTTCATACTGCTCGTGGGGTTCTCAACGCAAGAACTGAAGTGGTTTGCCATTCCCTTCTCCAGTGGACCACATTCTATCAGACCTCTCCACCATGACCCGCCTGTCTTGGGTGGCTCCACATGGCATGGCTTAGATTCACTGAGTTAGACAAGGCTGTGGTCCATGTGATCAGATTGGCTAGTTGTGGTTTCAGTCTGTCTGCCCTCTGATGCCCTCTCTCAGTGCCCACTGTCCTACTTGGGTTTCTCTTACCTTGGACTTGGGATATCTCTTCATGGCTGCTCCAGCAAAGTGTAGCCGCTGCTCCTTAGCTTGGACGTGGGGTATCTCCTCTCAGCTGCCCCTCCTGACCTTGGATGTGGGGTATCTCCTCTCGGCCGCTTGTTGCCCCAATGCCACGCAGCTAAGGAGGCAGGTAGAGGAGGCTTAGTTTAGTCACTAAGTTGTGTCCAACTCTTGGGACCTCCTGGACTATAGCCCGTCAGGCTCCTCTGTCCGTGGATTTCCCAGGCAAGAATACTGGAATGAGTAAGCATTCCCTTCTCTAGCAGATCTTCCCAACCAGGGATTGAACCTGGGTCTTCTGCATTGCAGGCCAATTCTTCACCTCTGAGCCACCAGAGGAGCCTTCTGCCCTGAGGTAACCTTCAGTCGCAAAGGGCTGATACCATCCCAAATATTTTGTATGATGTTTTTCTCCTAGCATCCCTCCTAGCATGTTTTGTAGTTGGTCTTTCTGGCCTTTAGGAACTGGCCTATTATTTCATCTTCCCCTGTCCATGGATGAGTCAGAGTCTTCCTTATTGCGAAAAAAAAAAAAAAAAGAAACCCCTAAATAACAACAGCAAAAAGCCCTTTAGTACACCACCCACTCAATGCTGGCATTCAGGAGGTTCATGCCTAGTTCACGAATGATTCACAGGGCTGTGATAATTGACTCTCATTGAGAACTAACAAGAGACTCAACTCTCAGCCCAGGGTGATAGTTCAGGTCATCTCTGCAGTCTTCCCTGGTTCTCCCACTCAGCCTGAGACTCCTCCCTTCTGATAGAGAAGTAGTTTCACCACTTTGCAAACCAACAGAATAACAATACCTTTATCACCCAGTATTGTACCCTGTCCAACCACAAGCAGAACCACACATCAAAAATAGGAACTAGATCTCAGGCTGGTCTGGTTGGAATCCTTGAGAT
>NW_011494926.1:5226620-5241595 GCF_000754665.1 Bison bison bison | reverse complement strand
TTTTCAAGACTTTGACTTTTCACATAACTGACATGGCCTGTGGAAAGAAAACGTTAGTCGCTCAGTCATGTCCAATTCTTTGCAACTCCAGGGACTGTAGACCACCAGATTCCTCTGTCCATGGAATTCTCCAAGCAAGAATACTGGAGTGGGTAGCTATCCCCTTCTGTAGGGGATCTTCCCAACCCAGGGTACGAACCCAGGTCTCCTGCATTGCAGGTAAATTCTTTACTGTCTGAGCCTCCAGGGAAGCCCAGTGGAAACAAGATCATAGTTAGAAAGACATTAGCATCTCTCTGCATGTACAGTGCCCTCTGGAATTGAAAAGGACACCACAGAGGCCAGTTCTGGGTCTAAGGCCTGTCATCCCTCCTGGAATGTATGAGGTACTAAAGTCTTCCTTACTGGGTTCTCAAAGCCTACCGCGAATATCAGAAGCTGTTTCACTGCTGTCCCATGGAAGGAGAGAGAAGCTGCTCAGCCGTGTCCGACTCTTTGCGACCCAATGGACTGTAGCCCACCAGGCTCCTCCATTCATGGGATTTTCCAGGCAAGAATACTGAAGTGGGTTGCCATTTCCTTCTCCAGGGGATCTTCCCCATCCAGGGATCGAACCCGGGTCTCCCACACTGCAGGCAGACTCTTTACCATCTGAGCCTCCAGAAGGAAGGAGGAGAGAAAAGAAAGAAGTAGAAATGGTACTCATGCATAGCATCTTGTACAAGTTCCATCCTTCACTTGGTTCAGTGCAAGTAACATTTGCCAGGCTAAGTTTTTTTTTTTTTTTTTTTGCTATGTTTTAATATATTAAATATATCAGTAGCAGAGAAAGACTATGGGTATTTTAATGTAAACATGGATTTCTGGATAAACACAGGTTAGTAATGATTTCTTCTAGAGAGGCTGCAGCTAACCCCATGCCCTTGGCCAGGAAACTTGTTCTTTATGCCACACCTCAGAAGGAAGGCACAGCTGCCAAATTCTTCTGCACAATCCCCAAAGAATGTCTTTGCTTTTGAGAGTGTATTTACTCAGACCTTGTCAGATTTGGCTGTGAAGGGTGGGTCAGCCCACAAGGTTGCATACCTTTCCTGGGAAATCCAGGAAGCTGTCCAAACACTCACAGGACAATGGGAACTTAACATGCAACAAGAAATTTTCTTCTGTGGGTAGGCGTTTGCCTGGAAATTTCTGAAGTGCTTTCAGTGAGTTCCTCTCCATAGTGATTTCTTGTTGTTATTTTTAAATAACTCTGGTTACCTTCACTAAATGACATCATTTGACATGATTTTTTAACATTTCTTGATTTGCCTGTGCCATCCTGGCAGATCACACAGTTATGTGAAAACTGTTGGCTTTCTGTTGGCTTTCTTCCCTTCTAATCTTTGCAGTCAACTCAGGAGGTCCCTGAAAGGGCACACACAATTTCTCTCTGCCATGACTCTGCTGAATGAGTGAAAGGAGAGGAGGGTGTTTAATGCTGCTCTTTTATAATACAACCCATTGCTTTACTACTCCAGCCTTTTACTTCACTGGAGACTCCTATGGGGTGCCTTACCAGTTTAAGCCCAGTTTTGCTTTTTCCTTACTGTTGGAGAAGTAAGGATTTGGATGAGAGTAAAGGACAGCAGACTTTATCAAGTAGCTTCATTAGAAACCCACTAGGAATTAAGTCTCAGAGATGGCAATGGCAACCCACTCCAGTACTCTTGCCTGGAAAATCCCATGGACAGAGGAGCCTGGTAGGCTGCAGTCCATGGAGTTACAAAGAGTCGGACACGACTGAAGTGACTTAAGACAGACCTTCACTTCCACTTAGTGTTTTCATTCTAACAGAGGCAAAGTGGGGCTTGTTTGGGAAGAAAGGCAGAGAGGGAGTGTATGCTTATAGGTTTCAGTCATCAGAGAATAAGGCCTCTTATATGTACCCCTTTTCTAGAATCTGGGATGAAGATGCAGGTACACAGACCACATAACTTCTTCAGGAACTGGGTGAGTAACAGTGACCTCCATTCATACATAGGACACATAAAGAATATTTGATTCTGTAACATAAACTCATGAAGCCTTTCTTTTTCAGTTCATAGCTTGCTATTTAGCCTGTGATGTCTTTTTATTTTAATGGTGAAGGCTTTAGAGGTGACACTTGCCAGTGTTCATAGGAAGATCCACTCATTCAGAAAAGAAGTGTGTACTGAGTGTCTCTCTAGTGAAGTTGCTCAGTTGTGCCCAACTCTTTGTGATCCCATGGACTGTGACCTACAAGGCTCCTCCATCCATGGGATTTTCCAGGTGAGAGACTGGAGTGGGGTGCCATTGCCTTCTCCAGGGGATCTTCCCGACCCAGGGATCAAACCCGGGTTTCCTGTATTGCGGGCAGACGCTTTAACCCTCTAAGCCACCAGGGAAGTCTCTCTATCTCTTCCTATATTTTTTGCACCTACTTCTTCCATGGGGCTTATGGAGAAACAAAGTGGGCGAAGTGAGCAATGTTAGGGAGCCAGGAAAGCCTGACTTGCCAAGAGAATCATACATTTTCACTGTGAAATGAAAGGGAACCCCAGTCTGGGTTTTCAGGGGGCCTTCCAAGGACTCCTGGTGGCTGTGAACTGGATAGGGAGCCCCAGAGCTGCTCCAGGTGTCTAACAGAGGAGAAATGATATTTAGGTGGGTTTTCCTCTGGTTGGAGTGGTGCAAACAAAGATCAAACACTGGCATCCTCAATCTTTCTACCTGGGACTGGCCATGGGTGTGTAAACTCCAGGTCACTCCCTGTTTCTGTGTTGCAGAATAACAGTTAGACTGGATAGGCAAGTCTGGTTATGTGAGTGCTTATGAGGGGGAAAAAGTCCTGACCAGCTTGAGTCAGATGCAGTGGTGGGGAGTCTAGTGTTGGACAGAAACTACATGCACTAAAATGAAAGGACTTCTCAAGAGCATCACGAAACAACACTCAATGGAAAGTAGAAAGGGTGGCCTGTGGTGCAGAGGCAGGAACAGCAGCAAGGAGCAGAGGGTTAAAAACCCTGACTCTGGACCATGTATCTTCTGTGAAACTCTCAGCATGTTATTTAATCTTTCTGGCATCTCAGTTTCTTCATCTGTGAAATGAAGATGATAACTTGTTGTGAGGATGAAATCAGATACAGTGTAAGTGCTTCAGAGCTAACCTGACATAGTAAGTGATCAAGAAACATTCCGTCATTTTGAATAGGCTCTGGTTTCATGAGAAATGCCAGGCTATATGAATCATAAGCTGGAATCAAGGTTGTTGGGAGAAATATCAATAACCTCAGATATGCAGATGATACCACTCTGAAGAGATGGGAATACCAGACCACCTCACCTGTCTCATGAGAAGCCTGTATGCAGGATAAGAAGCAACAGTTAAAACCTACATGGAACAATGGACTGGTACAAAATTGGGAAAGGAGTACATCAAGGCTGTATATTGTCACCCTGCTTATTTAACTTCTATTCAGAGTACATCATGCAAAATGCTGGGCTAGATGACTCACAAGCTGGGATCAAGATTGTCGGGAGAAATATCAACAACCTCAGAAATGCAGATGATACCACTCTGATGGCAGACAGTGAAGAGGGACTAAAGAGCCTCTTGATGAGAGTGAAAAAGGAGAGTGAAAAAGCTCTCGTAAAATTCAACATTCAGAAGACGAAGATCATAGCATCCAGTCCCATCACTTCATGGCAAATAGAAGGGGGGAAGTGAAATCAGTGATAGACTTTCTTTTCTTGGGCTCTAAAATCACTGTGGGCAGTGACTGCAGCCATGAAATTAAAAGACGCTCATTGGAAGGAAAGCTATGACAAACCAGACAGTGTATTAAAAAGCAGAGACATTACTCTGCTGACAAAGGTCCGTATAGTCAAAACTATGGTTTTTCCAGTACTCATGTACAGATGTGAGAGTTGGACCATAAATAAGGCTGAACACCGAAGAACTGATGCTTTTGAACTGTGGTGTTGGAGAAGATCCTTGCAAGTCCTTTGGACTGCAGGGAGATCAAAGCAGTCAATCCTAAAGGGAATCAACCCTGAATATCCATTGGAAAGACTGATGCTGAAGCTGAAGCTCTAACACTTTGGCCACCTGATGGGAAAGTCCAACTCTTTGGAAAAGACCATGATGCTGGGAAAGATTGAAGGCAAAGGAGAAGGGGGACGACAGAGGATGAGATGGTTGGATGGCATCACCGACTCAATGGACATGAATTTGAGCAAACTCTGGGAAATAGTGGAGAACAGAAAAGCCTGTTGTGCTGCAGTCCATGGGGTCTCAAAGAGTTGGACACGACTTAGTGACTGAACAACAACGACAATGGGTTTCATGTCCACATAAAAGAAGTTGTTGGATCTTTGGCAAGTCACCTGATCATTCAGAACCTCAGTATCCCTGTCTTGAAAATGAATTTTTGTTGATTTTTTTTCTCATTTCGCATTTCCCCCTCCACAGGGAGAGGAGGAAAAGAAAACCTGTGCTTTCCCAATAGCGCTGGCTAGCAGAGAGCAGAGAGGGACCCAGCTCAGACACTTCCAGCTGCCTATGGACCATTCTGTGCATGCCCAGTTCCTTGGCCATATTGTCCATGGCTGCTTTCTGCCGCCAGGGAAGAGCTGAGTTTTTGGATACGGCCTACAAAGCTTATGTATTTACTATCTGGCCCTTTAATTTAAGAAAAAGATGGCTGACATCTGGCCACAGACAATGAGCAATAAGGAGGGCTGATTCTGAGTTGTGCTGGTTACATTAACAGTGAAAGTTGTCATAGCGTTTTTATTCTGTTTGATGATATCTGATCAGACTTGGTCTCTTTCTGTTCTCACAGCCAAGCGGTATCATAGTCTATTTGTTAATACAGGGTTTGTGAACCAGAATCTTGTTGGTTTCTTGGAAATTTCCTGTTATTGAGAAGAAATGTTTTATAAAATGTACTTTTTTGGGGGGGGTAACTGTCATAATTTAAATGAATAATAACTTTGGAATCATAGGTCAGTAAATTGTGTCTTTTTCATATAAGAGTGCATTTAATCAAGGCTTTAGATTACTTTTTAGCCTGCCTTGGGAATTTGGTTGGCTTTTTAGTTTAAAATTCTCTCACTGTCTTTACTCTTCTTTGGCTGTTAGTAGAACTGATAATCGGAGAAGGCAATGGCACCCCACTCCAGTACTCTTGCCTGGAAAATCCTGTGGACGGAGGAGCCTGGTAGGCTGCAGTCCATGGGGTCGCTAAGAGTTGGACACGACTGAGTGACTTGACTTTCACTCTTCACTTTTATGCATTGGAGAAGGAAATGGCAACCCACTCCAGCGTTCTTGCCTGGACAATCCCAGGGACGGGGGAGCCTGGTGAGCTGCCGTCTATGGGGTCGCACAGAGTCAGACACGACTGAAGCGACTTAGCAGCAGCAGCAGCAGCAGAACTGATAAAAGTTCAGACTTGTTTTTATGGAAAAAAATGTGAATGAATATACATTTATGTATTTTTTTCTTCTTGAAAGAACCAAATACGAACTATAGAAAATTGAAAATCATAAATTATGTTGATTTTAAGCCACTAAACTTGTTCTGGAAGAAGCACAAGCTGGAATCAAGATTGCTGGGAGAAATATTAATAACCTCAGATATGCAGATGACACCACCCTTATGGCAGAAAGTGAAGAGGAACTAAAAAGCCTCTTGATGAAAGTGAAAGTGAAGTGAAAAAGTTGGCTTAAAGCTCAACATTCAGAAAACGAAGATCATGGCATCTGGTCCCATCACTTCATGGGAAATAGATGGGGAAACAGTAGAAACAGGGTCAGACTTTATTTTTTTGGGCTCCAAAATCACTGCAGATGGTGACTGCAGCCATGAAATTAAAAGACACTTACTCCTTGGAAGGAAAGTTATGACCAACCTAGATAGCATATTCACAAGCAGAGACATTTCTTTGCCAACTAAGGTCCTTCTAGTCAAGGCTATGGTTTTTCCAGTGGTCATCTATGGATGTGAGAGTTGGACTGTAAAGAAAGCTGAGCACCGAAGAATTGATGCTTTTGAACTGTGATGTTGGGGAAGGGACTCTCAAGAGTCCCTTGGTCTGCAAGGAGATCCAACCAGTCCATTCTAAAGGAGATCAGCCCTGGGATCTCTTTGGAAGGAATGATGCTAAAGCTGAAACTCCAGTACTTTGGCCACCTCATGCAAAGAGTTGACTCATTGGAAAAGACTCTGATGCTGGGAGGGATTGGGGGCAAGAGGAGAAGGGGATGACAGAGGATGAGCTGGCTGGATGGCATCACTGACTCGATGGATGTGAGTCTGAGTGAACTCTGGAAGTTGGTGATGGACAGGGAGGCCTGACATGCTGCGATTCATGAGGTTGCCAAGAGTCAGACACGACTGAGTGACTGGACTGAACTGAACTGAACTTGTGGTAATTTGTTATATCAGCAATAGGAAACTAATACAATTGTGAATTATTGGAGGAAAGATAAAATAGATTTCAAAAAAGAAATAAAACTCGACCGTGAAGGATCTGGGATAGATACTGAGGAAAGAGAACAATGGGGACAAAAAGAAGCCCATCAAGTACAAGAGCAAGGTGTCATCTCACAGAAGGGAATCTCAGAATCCTGCAGGGAACACTGCACAGGTTAGAAAACTGAGACAAGAAGAGCTCACTGATCAGCTCCTGGCCACACACACATAGCTGTTAGCAGAGGCCATCTGACACCCGTCATTGTGTTCTTTAACACTGGCCACACTGCCTTCACTGTTGAAGTCTCCTAGAAGGGTGTGTGTTATGCTGGGTACACCTCGTTTATCAAATAATGTGCTAAAGCCCTGTAACAGAGGCATATAGAGTTCCATTGGAGCAGAGAGAATGAGAGCGCCTGCCTGTGCTTGGGGAATGGGACAGTAGGAAAATCCTCACAGAGCACGTTAGGTGTTCACTGGGCCATTAAAGATGAATAGGGCTTCCCAGGTAATGCTAGCAATAAAGAACCTGCCTGCCAGTGCAGGAGATGCAAGAGACACAGGTTCAGTCCCTGCGTCAGGAAGGTCCCCTGGAGGAGGGCATGGCAACCCACTCCAGTATTCTTGCCTGGAGACTCCCATGGACAGAGGAGCCTGGCGGATTATAGTCCATGGGGTCACAAAGAGTCAGACGTGACTGAAGCAGCTTAGCACACATGCATGTAAAGATGAATAAGAGATTACCCTTTGCACAAGAGGAAGGATATTTCAGGTCACAGGAATGGAATAAGGAAAATATTAAGGGCCTGAAACATGCAGTATGTTTGGGCAATGGCAAGGACTTCAATGAGGTTAGAGCTTAGGGTGCGTGGGGGCAAGTGGTGGAACTTGAGCCTGGAGGAGTTGAAAGTTACTTTAAAAATGCATCTAGACCAACTTTCTGCTTGTGCCCTCTGCCTGGAACTATGTGGTATTTCAAAGTGGTTAGTGCAACTGAAGAACTGAATTTTAAATTGTATCTAATTTGATTAATTCTTATATAAGTTTTAATGTATTCATTATTTATTTTTGTCTGTGCTGAGTCTTGGCTGCTGTGCGAGCTTTTCTCTAGTTGTGGTGAGCAGGGGCTACTCTCTAGCTGCGGTTCATGGGCTTCTCATTGTGATGGCTTCTCTTACTGCAGGGCACGGACTCTCGGGCATGCAGGCTTCAGTAGTTGAGGCTCCCAGACTCTAGAGCACAGGCTCAATAGTTGTAGCCCATGAGTTTAGTTGCTCCGCAGGGTGCAGGATCTTCCTGGATCAGAGATCGAACTCCTGTCTCCTGCATTGGCAGTCTGAGCCATCAGGGAACTCCTAATTTAATTAATTTAAATTTAAATAACCACACATGGCTGGTGGCTGCTGCCTCGGAATCTAAGGAATTGATTCACGTTATGGGACATGAGGAACTTATGATGGGTTTGAAGCTGGGCAGGGACATAGTTGCATCTGTTTTGGAAAAGTAATGTTAAGGGGTGATGTGTCTTTCCTGGGAGAAGTTCTGACTTGCTGTGTGCCCTGCCTGGAGCCCACTTCTGAATAGTTACAAGGCCTAGGGGAGCAGAGCCCTGTCCCATGCAGTGTTGTTGCCTCGGTCACAGCTGATTGAGATGGAGTAGGTGTCTGTGCAAGGTTGTCCTTGTCTGGCTCGCCAAAAGCCCAGTGGGCTGGGGGTGGGGGCAGTGGGGGTGGCTTGATGCAAGAGCTCTACCTACAGGGACCCAGCATGGCCTGGTGGCTGACCAGTGCAAGCAGCTTTCTCCCAGAGGATTTAAGCTGATCTGTGCAGGGACTGTGATAAATTGGTGACATGGTAGAACAAAGAAGCTGGAAGAAAATCAGAATCATGGTAGGGAGACTCATAGAATTGCTATCGGGTGCCCAGAGTTGCACTGGACAGCCACTGTTGCTTTGCAAAGTTAACCAATAGAGAATATTACGTAATTTCTAAAAAAGGCTGCTGACACTGTCTCCTGTCTTCCTTACAGTCCTCTGAATCTTTATACTGATTAATAGCATTGCTTTCTAACTTGTGCCCTGAGAGTTTCAGGGTGGTTTGAACCAGCTGATTGGCTTTATTTACTGTTAACAGTGAGACTGAGGACTGTACCTGGTGAGACTCTGGAACCCCTAGTCACATAGCAGGAATACTCTACGTGACTCGCAGCATGTAAGAAATTCCAGCTGAGACTCTGTTTGGGTGATTCATCCACATGTCAGTGGTTCTGGGTATGAGAAAGAAAGTATATCCTGCAAAGACCCTTTCAGAGGAAGGGCAGCTGAACCCATGAGTAACTTTTCTGACCCTTCGATGAGACAGTCTTCAGCTGTGAGACTTGTCCTTAATGTGTTGCTACAGGGCATCTTGTTCTTATAACGAACTGTAGATTTCTAAGTGTCATCATTTTGGGTACCATGGCTCTTCCCATAGTTTATCTTGTTCTCTACTACCTGAAAAAGTCTGATGAACTCTGCTGGCATATTTGAACAAGGAAGAGGCCAGTTGTCAGGTGATGGAAGTAGTGTTCCCTCAAGATGGTGAGGTTTCCAGTCAAAGCGGGGGTGCTGAGAGTACAGAAGAAGGGGAAGGTTGGACTGAATTAAGGCGTAGACTTGACAGTGATGGGCCAGTCACCATTTAATTGGACGAAGATATGAAATGGGCTTCCCAGGTGGTGCTAGTGGTAAAGAACCTGCCTGCCAATGCAGGAGACGCAAACGGGTTCTGTCCCTGGGTTAGGAAGATCCCCTGGAGAAGGAAATGGCAACCCACTCCAGTATTCTTGCCTGGAGAATTCCATGGATGGAGGAGCCTGGTGGACTACAGTCCATGGGGTCACAAAGATACTTGACTAAAGCTACTTAACATGTGTACATGGAATGGAGAGAGGGGAGGAGGAGGCGATGACAATGAAGGATTCAACCTTAGGCAATAAGGGCAGCTATGCTAATATGGTTTGAGCAATCTCTATGAGATGCAGAGAAATCTCTTTTCTTAAGAGAATAGTGAAAGTTGTAACCTGTAGGTGAGTTGAAGAACCAATAATATAGCCTTTAGTTGAGCCTATTATATAGTCTATAGCCTATACTCCAACCAGAGATAGAAAATTTTGATTAGAAAATCAGATTTAGAAAACAGATAAACCAGATGTTTGGCAAACAGTGGCTATACCTTGTATATGTCCTTTTATGGGTTGCAGCCCATGGGATCGCAAAGAGTTAGACATGATGGGGAACTGCACAACAATAATAACAACAGCAAGGTCCTTTTACTGTTTGTGATTATTATTCCTTCTTTCAGTCCACAATACTGAGTGCTGCTATGTGTCAAAACTATGCTACATGCTTAGAATAAAGCTAAATCTACAGGTCTGGCCTCTGATCGCAAGGGGCTGCTTGAGGTAACACCATGAAATATTTGGCTATGGAGAGACTAATGTAAAGTGGGAAGATTGTGAATTGAAGAAAATAAAAAGTGATGATTGTGAAATTATGAAATAACAATCTGGGTTTTTAAGTAAGGCTGTTTGCATAAAGATATTCACATAAGAATACTAGAATCTTGATAAATTGTTGGAAGATTTTGGAGCAGTTAAAATAATCAATGATCACTCTATGCTGACTCTGTTACTTTGGTAAAGTGATAAAAGAAGGTCTGCGCCAAATCTCACTCCTGGCCACGGGGAACTGAATTTGCTAGGCTGCAAAACGACTGATTCTGGTGGGTACAGCAGCAAGGAGGAAGTTAGCAAAGCTTTCAGTGGGGGTTTCTCAACTTTGACACTATTGAGATGAGTTTGGCGGCAAGCCCTGCTTACTCCATTACATCTCTGCTTCTAGTCTCTCATTAATTAAACCAGCCATGCCTCAGATTGCCAAACTCCAAACTATAAGCAAAATCATAAGCAAAATCTGGAAACATTAAGAAGAAAATCCAGGACGGCAGAATGGATGAATGGTTCATTTCCCTCTTAGCCACTTGAACTTCAAAACTGAGTGTCAACAATGTCTTCTAAGTTCAGGTGGAATTCTTTAGTCTCCTCACTATGTGACACCCTCAAAATTGCTCTGTATTACTTTAGCTTGATGTATTATAATTACTTAATTCAATGTCTATCTCCCCAGACATGGAGAGCACCTGGAGACCAGTCACCAGGTCTCATTAATTTTTCTGTCCACTGGGACTGAAACAGTACCAGAAGCGTGTGTGTGTGCATGTGCTAAATCGCTTCAGTCGTGTCCTATTCTTTGCGACCCCATGGACTGTAGCCAGCCAGGCTCTTCTGTCCATGGGATTCTCCAGGAAAGAATACTGGAGTGGGTTGCCATACCCTCTTCCAGGAGATCTTCCCAACGCAGGGATCAAACCTGCGTCTCTTATGTCTCCTGCGTTGGCAGGCAGGTTCTGTATCAGTAGCGCCACCTGGGAAGCCCATCCATGTGCATTTACTGACAAAAGCCACTGTTCTTTACTGTCACCCGTTATTCAGGGCTCAGACCTGATGTCAGTGTGGCTCACCCTACAATCCAGCCACGGTCTCTTGGGTAAAGTGCCCATCTCCTTTCTGGCACTTTGGGGAGGCAGTGGACCTGCAAAGCCAAGAATGCAGGCTCTGCAGTCAGCCTGTCTAGGCGGGAATTCTGGACATGTCTAACTCCCAGCTGTGTGACCTTAGGCTTCCACTTTCTGCTGTCTATCACCTAACCACAGTTCCTATGGTTTCTATGGTGTAAGGTTTTTGTGAGGATTAAATGAAATAATAATATAGGTAAACATTAAGCAGTTAGAACTGGGCATGGAGCAACAGACTGGCTCAAAATTGGGAAAGGAGTACATCAGGGCTGTATATTGTCACCGGTTTATTTAACTTATATGCAGAGGACATCATGTGAAATCCTGGGCTGGATGAAGCACAAGCTTGAATCAAGATTGCTGGGAGAAATATCAATAACCTCAGATACGCAGATGACACCACGGCAGAAAGTGAAGAAGAATTAAAGACCCTCCTGATGAAAGTAAAAGACAAAAGTGAAAAATTTGGCTTAAAACTCGACATTCAGAAAACTAAGGTCATGGCATCTGGTCCCATCACTTCATGGCAAATAGATGAGAGGTTTTATTTTTTTGGGCTCCAAAATCACTGCAGATGGTGACTGCAGCCATGAAATTAAAAGACGCTTACTCCTTGGAAGAAAAGCTATGACCAACCTAGACAGCATATTAAAAAGCAGAGACATTACTTGGCCAACAAAAGGCCCATCTAGTCAAAGCTATGGTTTTTCCAGTAGTCATGTATGGATGTGAGAGTTAGATTATAAATAAAGCTGAGTGCTGAAGAATTGATGCTTTTGAACTGTGCTGTTGGAGAAGACTCTTGAGTGTCCCTTGGACTGCAAGGAGATCCAACCAGTCCATCCTAAAGGAAATTAGTCCTGAATATTCATTGGAAGGACTGATGCTGAAGCTGAAACTCCAATACTCTGGCCAACTGATTTGAAGAACCAATTCCTTGGAAAAGACCCTGATGCTCGGAAAGATTGAAGGCGGGAGGAGAAGGGGATAGCAGAGGATGAGATAGTTGGATGGCATCACTGACTCGATGGACATGAATTTGAGCAAGCTCTGGAAGTTGGTGATAGACAACGAATCCTGGTGTGCTGCAGTTCATGGGGTTGCAAAGAGCTGGACACAACTGAGCGACTGAACTGAACTGAACTGAACTGAAAGCCCTAAGCAGTGACTGGAACATCTTTAAACTATTGTTGTTGCTGTTGTTATTTTTTATCATCATCATTATAATCTTCATTTACCTTGCCTTATCTCTGCTGGTTTCTTTGGGTAAGGGTAGTTGCCTGTTTGGAGAATTAAGAAGAGTCAGAAAGCTTCAGGAACTCAGGGCTGAGCCCTTTTGGGTCCTCCCGGTGTTGTATGTAAAGTGCAGGTATGGATTTGTGATTAAATAAACCTGATCCCTTCACTGCACCCTGTCCAGGTGGTAAAGAGATTGATGTCATCCTAATCCTCGCACTAAGAAAGACATAAACCTGAGAGTGAAGTGACTGTCTGCAATGAGCAGTGGGTCTGCACAGGTGATGGTGCCCAGGTTCCTGTGGGGTCTCTGCTGGGCTCTCCGAGGTGGGTATGCATCATGCTGGCACTACCAGTGCCTATTAAGCAATGCACTTGCTCTTGCAACACTGGCAGTAAGGCAGTAATTCATTAATTCTGGCATCTGTCTACTCCCAGCCCAAGAGAAATTGGCACTGTAATTATCACTCTAATGATACCGCTTTTGTTGCAACATGTACATAACATTTCTTTTTTCCATCTGGGAGGAAAGTGGGAAGCCCTCTATCTTTCAACCTCTCAGAGTCCCTGTATGACAGATGTGAGAGCTTTGAGTTGCTGATTTGTCCTGTTTATATTTTTCTTTTGCATTTTCAGCATCACTTCTTGAATCTCTGTGGGTTGAGAAGGTATCTTAGTCTGTTCACGTGGCTAAAACAAAATTACACAGACCTGGTAGTTTAGAAACAACAGGAATTTGATTCTTCCAGGAGGCTGGGAAGTCTGAGATTAGGCTGCCAGCATGGTGGGATGAGGCCCCTTTTCATGGTTCATACCCTGCATCTTCTTACTGTGTCTTTAGTTGTGGGAGGGGCTAGAAAGCTCTGAGGAGTGGGATCTCTTTTATAAGAACAATGATCCCATTCATGAAGCCTCCACCCTCATGACCTAGGCACCTCCCAAAGGCTCCACTTCCCAGCACTATCATCTTTGCAGGTTAGGATTTCACATATGAGTTTTGAGAGGACACAAACATTCAGACCAGGAGGAGGTGAAGATTTTTCATAGCAATCCTTTTTTTGTTTTTTTGCTTTAAACTTTTTAATTAGTATTGAGGGTATAGTCAATTAATAGTATTGTACAACATTGCTCATTATTAGAGAATGCAAATCAAAACTACAATTAGATATCACTTCACACCAGTCAGAATGGTCATCATCAAAAATGCACAAACAATAAACGCTGGAGAGGGTGTGGAGAAAAGGGAACACTCTTGCACCATTGATACAACCACCATGGAAGACAGTATGGAGAGTCCTTAAAACACTAGGAATAAAACCGCCTTATGACCCAGCAATTCCACTCCTAGGCATATACCCTGAGGAAATAAAAATTGAAAGAGACACATGTATGCCATTGTTCATTGCAGCAGTATTTACAATAACTAGAACATGGAAACAACCTAGATGTCCATTGACAGATGAATGGATAAAGAAGTTGTGGTACATATGCACCATGGAATATTACTCAGCCATAAAAAGGAATGCATTTGAGTCAGTTCTAATGAGGTGGATGAACCCAGAACCTATTATACAGAGGAAGTGAGTCAGAAAGAGGAAGATAACCACCATATTCTAACACATATATACGGAATCTAAAAAAATGGTACTGAAGAATTTACTTACAGGGCAGCAGTGGAGAAACAGACATATAGAGTAGACTTATGGACATGGGGAGAGAGGAGGAGAGGGTGAGATGTATGGAGAGAGTAACATGGAAGCTTATATTACCATATGTAAAATAGATAGCCAACGGGAATTTGCTGTATGGCTCAGGAAACTCAAACAGGGGCTCTGTATCAACCTAGAGGGGTGGAATGGGGAGGGAGATGGGAGGGAGGTTCAAAAGGGAGTGTATATATGTATACCTGTGGCTGATTCATGTTGAGGTTTGACAGAAAACAACAAAATTCTGTAAAGAAATCCTTCAATAAAAAATAAATTAATTAAAAAATATAGTAGCTTCAAGTGAACAGCAAAGGGACTCAGCCATACATATACATGTATCCAATCTCCCCCAAATCGCCCTCCCATTCAGGCTGGCACATAATATTAGCAATTCTGAAATGAATGTATGACAAGTTCTTAAAACAATGCCTGGCACATGGACAGTGTTATATAAGTATTTGCTGCTGCTAAGTCGCTTCAGTCATGTCCGACTCTGTGCGACCCCATGGACGGCAGCCCACCAGGCTCCCCTGTCCCTGGGATTCTCCAGGTAAGAACACTGGAGTGGGTTGCCATTTCCTTCTCCAAGTATTTACTACTTTCCTTATAATGTAGTAATAAGTGCTCATTTTTTGGCTATTTGTTTCACTGGAATACAACATGTAGAAAAAGCTCTGCCCTGTTTCAGGCAATAGGTTCAGCAAACATTCCCCCATTTGAGAACCAATCAATCGTGGCTCTCCCCTATGTGGGGCTTCCCAAGTGGTGCTAGTGGTAAAGGATCCATCTGCCAACGCAGGAGACAAGGGTTGCAGGTTCGATCCCTGGGTCGGGAAGATCCCCTGGAGGAGGAAATGGCAACCCACTCCAGTATTCTTGCCTGGAGAATCCCATGGACAGAGAAGCCTGGTGGGCTACAGTCCATGGGGTCACAGAGT
>NW_011494926.1:5199461-5226520 GCF_000754665.1 Bison bison bison | reverse complement strand
CAGTGTTATATAAGTATTTGCTGCTGCTAAGTCGCTTCAGTCATGTCCGACTCTGTGCGACCCCATGGACGGCAGCCCACCAGGCTCCCCTGTCCCTGGGATTCTCCAGGCAAAAACACTGGAGTGGGTTGCCATTTCCTTCTCCAATGGGTGAAAGTGAAAAGGGAAAGTGAAGTCGCTCAGTAGTGTCTGACTCTGGGCGACCCCATAGATGGCAGCCCACCAGGCTCCCCAGTCCCTGGGATTCTCCAGGCAAGAGTACTGGAGTGGGTTGCCACTGCCTTCTCCGAAAGGAGTCTTCTATGAAAGTTCAAAGTCCCCTTACAAACCTCATTTTATCACCCCAGGCAGCCAGTGCCAAACAGTTGACATGGGCAACCTGGATAAAACATTTGCCATCCCAGCCTAGGAGCTTACATTCTAGAGGCCTCAAGAACTCTGCCTCTCATAGTGAACTAGGTGTGGTAAAGCTGAGTTATTCTAAGCATGTTCGAAGCTCCCCAGCTCAAAGCCTGAGTGAAACTAAGGCTAAACCTATTTGACCTCCTCCACCCCTGGCACATTCTTGACTGACCTCTTTGAACTTTAAGATTCTTAATTTTCAGCAGTCTTTTACCTGAATGTCTGTTCAGCAATGAGGAAGTCTGAATATTGCTGAGGTGTTTAGAATTAGCCCTTTTTTGAATCAAAGACTTAGTTCTAAATGGAAAGACACTGATGTGACTTAGTAGTATAGGTTCTAGTATGTAAAATAAAAGGATAATAAAATAATAATTAACTAATTTTAATAATAAAAATCCTCAATTCTGTGCAGAAATGATTGTTTGGAAACTCAAAATCTTTAATGTATTGTGGGCGGTATATTTTTCTTCATTGCAAAGTAGAAAATTATTTTCTGTTTCTATATTCTACAAAGGATAAAAACATACATTTAAGCATTCTGTAATATATTACTTGTCCCTACAAGCTAACTCTGAGACTGTTTTAGCCCTTCATTCAGCTAAATGAATACTGAATGATCCTGAATATAATATTTCTAAAATACTTATTTTTTGAGATGAGCCAAGTCACATCTCGGTTTTTCAACTATCTCATCTGTAATATTAATGTCCAAACCTCAGTCCAACCAATATTTATGGGCCTCACAAAAATTTAGAATGTATTTCTTTTTTTTTTAATGTATTTCTAAAATGCCTTTCAGACATAAAATTCTACTAAAGCACTGAATAAACATGTGTATATATACATATATATATAAACACGTGTATATATACATATATATATATAAACATACATATATATATATCTCAAGTCAAAGTGTTAGTCGCTCAGTCATGTCCAACTCTTTATGACCCCATGGACTGCAGCCTACCAGGTTCCTCTGTCCATGGGGATTCTCCAGGCAAGAACACTGGAGTGGGTAGCCATTTCCTTCTCCAGGGGATCTTCCCAACCCAGGGATCAAACTTGGGTTGCAGGCAGATTCTTTACCATCTGAACCACCAGGGAATATATATACACACACACACACACACATATATATATATATATACATATATACATTGGAAAAGGAAATGGCAACCCTCTCCCATATTCTTGCCTGGAGAATCCCACATACAGAGGAGCCTAGGGGGCTACAGTCCATGGGGTCCCAAGAGTCGGACACAACTTACAGACTAAATCACCACCAGCACTATATATATATATATAACCTTTAAAGAACATTTTCAATTTTACCTTATTTTTTAAAAAAATTTTTGGCCCAGCCACACAGCATGTAAGATTTCAGCTCCATGGCTATGGATCGAATCCCTGTCTCCTGCATTGGAAGCATGGAGTTTCAACCATTGGATGGCCAAGGAACTCCTTGTTTTCCTTTTTAAATGTTCAGATCCTCAACCCAGAATAAGAGCACATTAAGATAGGGATGTCCCAGTCCATAATAGCTGCATCCTGCAATTGCCTGAACCTTCTAATGGGAATGTTTCTGTATCTTCTTATAGTCACTTCTATGACTGTAGTTCCTCTGGACTGTGGTTTTTCAGGAGCTGTCTTGAAATGGGGAGGATTTGGTTAATTATTGGTGTGGCAGATGAATAGAGGTGACCCAGGACATTCTAATGACTCGTTCCTCTCAGCAGTGTTCCAGATTCACTAAGCTTCTTTAAAGACTCCTGGCTGTCACGGAAGGTACATTTCAGAACCTGTAATAGGAGCCCCCACCTAGTGTGGCTCCACTTCAGTGTTCTTTGCTCTCTAAGCAGGTGTCGACACTGGAGTCTACTGGGCTCTCAGATGAGAAAGAAGTTTCCAGGATGCTTTTCACATTCTTATAGGCGGTGAAATCACAAAACGATCAGAATTCTTATGTTTACTTCAGGATGTAACAGATTGCTTTCCTATTTCCTGATCTCAGCCTTCCAAAGGACTTTTCTCCCCTAAGGATCTTGATTCCAAACAGCTGTGCATTTCCTGTGTGTGTATCTGGGCCCAGTCTTCCAGGCACCATGGGCAGAGAAGAGATCCCTCCCAGCTTAAGTTTTGTGTTTTGTTTTTTAAAAGAGAATCCAAAATAGGTTGGATACTGTGGCACCTGGTCAAGGTAGAGTTGTATGTACTGTTGATGTCAATTAAAAGGGTGATAACAGAAGTACATATTTTTGGTCTACCAAGGCCATAAGTTGCAGAAAGAATTCACCAAGACAGCAGGTCGGTGAGTGAGCTGGTTTAATTGAATTGGTATTTGTACAAGGTGACACCCTCTCATACCACCCACCCCCTCCCTGGGTGACTCAGCCACTGAAGGAGAAGCCTCTGAACTGTTCATTAACGCAGGCAGGTGGACGTGGAAACTGCTTTCAGTAAACCCCACGTACTCATTCGTCTCAGCCGGATCACCTGGGGGAATCACTGCAGGTTGTTTAGACAGAAAGTCCCGGTTTTCTGCCCAAGACAGGTAAGTTGAATTATATTTGCAAAGGTAAAGACATCTGCTTTATTGCGTCACTTTCTCTGCTTCCTTTCCAAGTGGTTAAAATTAGAACTTACTCACTTAACTTTGTCTTCTTTCTGGTGAAATTTTGACAGCTTCCAACTGGCTGCTCTGCTTGTCCACAGCTCTGCTGCTCTTTGTTGTGATTTTAGATGGCGTTGCTTTTAAATTCTCCACAATTTTACACATTTCTGGCAGCAGAGAAATGAAAGCCTGTTTGAGTTTCCATGTGGGAGCTGTCAGCTGGCAAATCTGGTCACACATAAGGATAGTAAATTCTTAAATCGAGGGGCCAGCATTTGCTGGTTTACTTTCTCAAGATACTATAAAAACCTTTTTTTAAAAGGAGCTCCGTCTTCACAGATGACACTTTTACTGAAATGGTGAGCTCTACCGTTTTATAGATAAGACGTCTTATTTGTTTATCTTGACTGCTGAAAACACTTCAAGTCAGTCACTGAGCTATGTGAGAGGGCTAGCCCTCCACCCTGTCCTCTCCAAATAAGAAAATCATGTTTATTGAGTGAATGTATCAAGAAATAAAGCAGGGCGGGATTAACTGGCTGAGGGGTGGTATGCAGTTTCCCATAGAGATTCGTTCCTGTGCATTTTGCCAACTTGACTATGTTATATCCTGAGTTCCAATTTACAAATTGATTAATGTAGATGGGGGCAATTTTCAATGTCTATTCAAATCCTAGTCCTGCAAAACCAGTTTTAGAAGTCCTTTGATAAGAATAGAAAAGTTATTTTAACCAGGCTTTCTTTTATAATTAATAGCTAAGCTGATTTGTCAGACCTGTGTTTTTCCTCCACCATTTCCATTCAAAACTCAGAGCTGTGGGAATCAAACCCAGGTGCTAATCACACTGAAAGAAAGAGAGCTCTCTTTCTTTCAGAAGGGTGCTTCCCACAGCACATCTGTCTCGGCCTTGGATTCTAGAGATTACATCACTTTCCATTGCTGAGCAGGTCACCTGCCATCTCAGAGGCATTTAGAGCTCAGTGCTCAAAGGTTACTGAGCAATTTTATAATTGGTTTTCAAACATTTTTAGCAATCAGAAAGCTAAAGGGTAGCATTTGTGGATTATAATTTTGTCATGAAATGTGATCAGATTTAAAACCGGCTTTCTCTTCCACCTTTTATAATGCACAAATGGTCCTTCTGATGTTTGCTGTCTTCCAGAACTTAAGTACTAGGAAAATCAATTTGAGAAAACTGTGAGATTACATCAATAAAAATTTTGGTAAAACATTTGGTTGATTCTGAATGTCAGGGTAGACAGAGAATGCAGATAAAAGGCCAGGATTTTTATTGCAATTTTAGCTTCATGTGAAATCTTAGAGCCAATTGACATAAATTTGCAACTGGAGCAGTCAGCCTCATATAAGAAGATGATATAGTATTCACACGTAGGTTGTAGGTAGGTTGCAGGTTGTGATACATGCACTCAGAGCCAGCCTCACCTCGGCTGCCAGTCTGTAGGTGCTGTTCATCTGGCTGACTCCTCTAACGGCTGGAATTTTGGTTGAAATAGCTGAGAGATTCATTTTCCTGGGGACTTTGTCAACAAAGAGGAGGTGTTTTGAATGACAAAGCCCAGACTGTGAAATGAACTGTATATAGTTAACTAAGCAGTCAACTCAAGCGATTTTCACTGATAGTGACCCTGTGATTTGGAAATCGACTCCAAGCACTCTTCAAGAGGGATGTGATAGACTCATTGACCAGCCAGCGGTCCATGGGAAACCTTTGCTGGTCCCACAGTTTGTCTTCTGACATGGTCCTGCTTCTAGGCTATTGGTTGATCATGTTTTTCTTGCTGAGAACTTTGAAATAAGGGTTTTGTGTATTAATTATTGGAAACTTGTCTGTAATTGCTTGAAGTTTACTTTTGAATCAAAACTCTTTATCAAATGTATTTCTTAAGAGTTTCTAGTCCGTTGTAAAAAATCCATGTGATTTTAGAATTTGGTAAAGACCCTTCCTTAAATGGACGCTCTGTCAAATAACAGCTATATTTATTAGATTTGTGTTTATGTTAGTTGCTAAACTTTTTAAAGATATGAATCATCCTTTTACTGTGATTATTAAATGGAAGAGTGCTTTTTATAGCTACCCATTAAACAACAACTGGCTTACTTCTAGTTCTGAACTCATTGTAATTGTATACTTGAGAGCTCTAAGCATCTAAATAATTTATTCTCTGTTTCTAGACCCAAGTTTTCCTGGCCTAAAATGTGATTAAGTCTCCTTTTAATGGAACCTTCTGGGAGAAAGTAATAAATCATATAGACCATACTTTTTTAAACTAGAATACACCCATCCAAGGAAACTGTGACAGTATTCCAGAAAATTCTCAGAAGCCACAAGATATGCAGAGTACATCTGCATCAAGAACTAATTTTAAATATTTTGGAGAAAACGGCCTCCCTGCAGCCTTACCTTCCTCACTCATCTTTCCCAGTGTTCTGTCTCTCATTAAGTAAACATTTGAAAGGAATCTACAGAAGGCTGGAATCCAGATAGACTTGGATTTAATTATGACCCCACTTTGACCAAGTGTCACTTATATGATCATACTTACCTCACAGTACCAGCGAATAAAAAGAAAATTTAGGGTCCCTACTTAATTATGCATATATTTGTATAATAAGATAATATGACTTACGTAGTCTTTCACAAAAACACAAAGATATGTAAAACATGGAGAAAAAATTTCTGTATGAAAAATGTGGGACCTAGATTAAGAAAATCACAGAAGTTTACTATAAGGCCTAAACTTTGTTGAGAAAAAACATCTTTGAGTAGGTTCCTGGATGAACAGATCGAATGTCACCAATGTCAGCTCTTCTTCAACCATTTTATAGGATTCATGCAGTTCCAATCAAAAGTGTTAATAGAATATTTCTTTTGAAATCAAAGAAAATAATTTTAATGTTTATCTTAAGAAATTAATAAATTAGAATAGCTGATATAATTTCTACAAGGGAAATTAGTGAGGGGTGCTTGTATTAAATATTAAAATGTATTATAAAAAGACAGAACTAAAATAGTTTGTTTCTGTTGCAAGAAACTAATGGTAGATCTATGGAACAGAAGAGACAGCCATGAAGCACATTCTTGAATATATAAGAAATTTTTTATGTGACAAAGGAAAAATCATGTATCAGTGGGAAAGGGATTATCAAAGTAAATCCATATAGATTAGAGTTTATATGTAAAAATAAAATACATCCTTTAATTAGACGAAAATGTGTAAATATTTATTAATCTCATTTTTGCAACAAATGTTCCTCTAGAATTGATTATGTGCCAGACACAATAATAATATTTGGAAATACAACTGTAGAGAAAATGGTCTTGGTAACAACCCTCAGATTTACAATGTGTGTGTGTGTTGGAAATGGAGACAAACTATTCAGCCACGCAAACAGGCAGTCTGTATGGTAATGTTGTTATGGAGAGGTACTCTTTGCCTTGTGAACACTTAGTAAGCCTCTTAACTCAGCCTGGAGAAGTGAAGGCACAGGCAGGTTATGATGGTATCACTGAATGCCTCTAGGAGGATATGTAATGTGTGACCTTAAAAGTCTTTCCTGAAAGGAGAGTAAGGGTGAAGCTGCTAAGTCGCTTCAGTCGTGTCCAACTCTGTGCGACCCCATAGACGGCAGCCCACCAGGCTCCCCCGTCCCTGGGATTCTCCAGGCAAGAACACTGGAGTGGGTTGCCATTTCCTTCTCCAATGCATGAAAGTGAAAAGTGAAAGTGAAGTCGCTCAGTCATGTCTGACTCTTGGCGACCCCATGGACTGCAGCCTTCCAGGCTCCTCTGTCCATGGGATTTTCCAGGCAAGAGTACTGGAGTGGGGTGCCATTGCCTTCTCCAAGGGTGAAGAGAGGCTCAGAAAGAATGCTTCAGGCAAAAACCGTAGTGCACGCAACAGCATAAAGGTGATTAAGAGGATGGAGCCCTCAGGAATTGGAATAACTTAGTCTAGCAGTAGCTCAGATGGTAAAGCGTCTGCCTGCAATGCAGGAGACCAAGGTTCAACCCCTGGGTCGGGAAGATCCCCTGGAGAAGGAAATGGCAACCCACTCCAGTATCCTTGCCTAGAAAATCCTATGGACAGAGGAGCCTGGCAGGCTACAGTCCATGGGGTCACAAAAAGTCAGATACGACTGAGTGGCTAAATTCCCTGGTAGAGCTTGAGTGAAGCATGGGGAGTGGGAAGAAAGAAGACCGGAGGGTACAGACTTGTAAGCCTTGTCAACAATTTGGATTTTATCCTGACAGAAATGGAGGCCATTGAAGAATTTTAAGCAGAGTGGTGACTTGTGAGAATGGATTAAGAGTGTAAGTCTAGAGATTGGGAATATAGGTAGGAAGCTGTTAAAACAGTAAGCAGATCATGTCAGCTTGAATATAGAAAGATAGACAATCAAGAGAGATGTAGGAGAAGAGTTACAGTATTTGGTGATCACTTGGATTTTGAGGTCAGAAAGAAAGTTTTATTGATGGTCTACCGGGGTTTTAAGGAGTGAAAGAATTCAAAAGGGGAAAAATAGAGAATTACAAAATTAGAAGCTGCTAATGAAAAATTAGAATTAGAAGCCAAATGAATACTGGGAAAGTAAAAATAAATATTTCTGACATATAAAGGTGTCAGACATATAAACGTTTTCCTACAAAGAAAATAAGAAAGCAATAAGAAATCTGTAATATTAATCAGTGGATAATTCACAAAATAAGACAATAACCAATAAAATTATAAAAATATGCATTTGAGCCAAAATGATTCTACTTTCACCTATTAAATTATTAAAGAGACTAATAAATGACAATTCTAAATCCTGGCCAGTGTGTGGACATTCATGTGCTGAGGGTGGATTGTAAACTGGTATAAAGTTTATGGGAAGATATTTCACAATAGAGACCAAGGACATTTTAGAAGTTACAACCCTTGGCAAATAATTTTACTTCTAAAGATCTATAAGACATAGATAAGAATAATAAGGGATGTGGTCAAAAGATTTGTATGGTTTTGTTGGAAAAAAACAGAGGAGTTATGTTATACTGATAGACCCACAAGATGAAATATTTTGTACTTGCAGAAGAATTAATTATTCAAATATTTTAAAATGGTATTGAAAATGTGCATCAGTAGGCTGTAATATGCAAAATAATAATAATGGTAATAAAACAACCCTGGAGGAAAAGAACAAAGGTTGATGAAAGGTATCTGACTTTTTCCTTCTTTGTGCTTTCTTATATTTTCCACATTTTCTGTTGAACATATATTACTAATATAATAAGAGATTTTACTGTGTAAAATTGAGATGAAGAGTGACCAGATGACAGAGCTGTAGTGAGTATGAAATAAGATTAAGATAAAGAACTTTGGGTAACAGTGTTTTTGTTCATAGTACATGGTCTAAATTTGGGTTTTTTTACTCATTTAACAAATGTTTTCAGTTAGAACTGAAAATAGTGCTTGAGGGGCTCAGGCAATAGATAATTTTTATTAGATAGCATTTTTATTATTAATAATAAACATTAGACCAGTGTCATGATATGAATTTAATCACTGTCACAGAGACTAGGACTCTGCATGCTACAGCTTGATGTTATCTATCATCTGCAGTAAAGATTGGTGGTGGGAACAAGGGCAGCTGGGGGCTCATGCTAAAAGCAAGAACAAGCAGTAAAAACATTTTATGGTCGATGGTTTGTTGTTTAGTCACTCAGCCGTGTCCAAACTCTTTATGAACTTATGGACTGTAGCCCTCCAGGTTCCTCTGTCCGTGGGATTTCCCAGGCAAGAATACCGGAGTGGGTTGCCATTTCCTTCTCCAGGGGATCTACCTGACCCAGGGATTGAACCCGTGTCTCTTGCATATCCTGCATTGGCAGGCAGATTCTTTACCAATGAGTCACCAGGAAAGCCCTTGGTTGATAGTTTTCAGATTCCAAATTCATAGCGTATAGATAACTAACTGGCTGGCTCCAAGATTTCCTTTGTGCTACATTCTGAACTATTTCACCCTCAGTAAGCAAGTTTTCTAATGGCAAGTGTAGACTGGGAAGCTGTATAACTAAAGAAATAGCAAATTTCTAACCATCACAGCAGGCTAAGCAAGTCTTTCCCAGCCTCGTAATTATTGGATTTCCTTCTACAGTGCGTGTGAAGGCTAAACATAGTCCATTAACTTAAATGCACTTATTAACGTTTACACTTCGTGAAGCCCTGTTTGTTTTATCCTTACATAATATTTCATGTTCTTTTAGGTGATAATTAGTTGTTTGATGGTTTGTTGTATTTATCTCACAGAAGATAATGCTGTTGTTTATTGGGTTTTAATTATAGAGTTTCTCTTATTCTTCTGTTGAAAATAGTTTAATAGCGTTTGTGCTTTTTTCAGTTTCTAGGCGTTTTTCCCTATTATTAGTGATTTCTGGGAAGCAAGTACTAGTAGGTATTATTGAACCATGAAGGCTTTTTCATACACAAAAATGAATACCACCAAGCTACATATGTCATTCTAGACATTTTTGCTGTGTTTATTTCCATAGTCTATGTTTGCTTTTGGTTTTCCCCCCATCACTTTAGCGATTTCTCCTAAGCAACTATTCACATTTGGTCTTCCCTATAAAGATATCAATTTACCCAAGTCTATTAGAAGCTCAATAAATTAACTCTGGAGAGACTCTGGAGCATCCAACTATCTCTCTGCTGTTCCCATGATACTTTGTTAAGAAGATCAGAGAAAGTCTGCCCCAAATCTCTCAGTGGAGGTCCATCACAGATTTCTATTGCAAAGGAAACATCATTCTCCTCACCCTTTCTTTTAACCTGGTAACTTTCTACCTGTTGACACCTTTTTATTTCCCGAGCTTCTGGGACAGGAACTCTGATGTCAGCTCTGTTTGGGTTGGAATCCCAATTGTGCACTAGCTTTGTAACTTGAGGCAAACTGCTCATCCTAAAAACCTCTTTCCAAAAAGAGAGATTTTTTTCCCCTACTTTCCTTTTTTTCTTTTTTTATTAGAGGACATTACTCAGCTATAAAACAGAAGGAACTAATATCACCCCCTCTCCACATTTCCAACTCATGCACTGCCTTCTGCAAACAGACTCTGACTTCATTGAAATCATTCATTATAAAGTTTACTTAGGTGGAGAAGGAGGATAATCACTGTATCAGCCTTAAGGCATTATGTGGATATGTATTATGCATAATACATGCATGAGTGCATGCTAAGCCGCTTCAGTCATGTCTGACTCTTTGTGATCCTGTGGACTGTAACCCAACAGGCTCCTCTGTCCATGGGATTCTCCATGCAAGAATACTGGAGTGGGTTGCCACGCCCTCTTCCAGGGGATCTTCCCCAACCCTGAGATCGAACCCATGTCTCCTGCAGCACCAGCAAAGCAGGCAGACTCTTGACTGCTGAGCCACTGGGGAAGCCCTGAGCATAATACATATACAATCTAAGCTGAATAGGGCTAACACTATCACGTGACCAAGTATCAGTGGTGAATTCTTTTTGTTGGCGTTTTTCTCTTTTCTTCTTTCATCTTCTAGTTTGTTATTCTATTTTCTGCTCTGCATTTTATTTTCTTTTCTGTCTTGCTCTTCCTAGTCTCTTTCATCTCTGCACCACCTCATTCCAGTTGCTTTGCTCACACAATCTTTCTTAGGGAGAGTTAGCAGGGAGTGGTAACCCGTAGCCCTTATTAGGTATGTCAAGAGGCATTTTGTCCTTGGGAGGGAAGAGAGAAACCCACAAAGTCTTTTTGTCAGGAGGACCCAAAAGATGGAGAGGAGTGCAGCTTAGCTGGGAGGTGACCCAGGGGAGTCTTTGAGTTGGGCTAGGAGGAGCTGGGGCTGACTGGCTGCAGGGGCAGGGGGATCACCTGGTGACCTAAATCTCTCAAGGAAGTGCTATTATTCAAGATAGAAATTGAGAAGGCCCAGAGGGAGATGAAGAGAATCTGAAAAGGGACAACTTGAGGAAATAGGGGATGTTTGATAGTTTCAAATGCATCCAAAGAAAACCATGGAAAACTTGACTGGCTTTGTAATTCAGAATTTAAGAAGACCAATGTTTTTCTAAAATCTAAATACAACATGTCTTTGGGCAGAAGCTGTAGAATTGGGTACAAACTAGTACTTTCTGGTGTTTGGCCACTAAGAGGAAATGAAAGAGAGGCCAAAAGTTGAAAAAAATATATATTTTTTCCTTCTACCATATTGACATTTTTTGGCCATGCCACGTGGCTTCCCCAACCAGGGATCAAACCCAGGTCCCTGCAGTGGAAGTGTGAAGTCCTAACCACTGGACAGCCAGGGAATTCCCTCCCTATTGATTTTTGACAACATGATTTCACATTAGAGTTTTCAACTTAAGCATTTGGTGGTTTAAAAGGGAAAAGTTTCTGTAGTTCCCGGCATAATAGAGACACATCTTTTTACACATCTTTTCCCATAATATTACACATTTAAAATATACTTGTTGGCATATGTGCCAGTAACGGCATTTTAAGAAGCCAAGATGACAGTTGTATCTTTCTCATGAGAAGTTTAAAACTTGATTGGAAGGAAGCCAAGGACAGCACTTAGAAATAAATCTAATTTGCTGAACTGAGACTATTGAAGTGTGATTATCTGGGTGTTAAGTAAATATGAAACTCAGCATAACCTCAGCTGCTGAAATAAGTAATTTCTTTAAAAAATAATATAAAAATGAGATTTTGCTGCATGTATTTCTTGATATAACCAATTTGAAAGGTTTTTAATCCCCAATCCATTCTACAAATAGGTATTTGTTTAACAAGACCATTATTCACAGGGACCTATATTGTTGATCCATTTTTAATAGCAGTATAGAAAATTTCCATATGTAAAAAATGTATATTCTGGTCAAGATGGAGAGTGTTCCATTGTAGTAAAATTTCTGTGGAATTAGAGGTTGTTGAAAGAGGAGCTTGCACCTTAAAGGTTTTAGATTGGAGCTTCTAGAAATAGTTCTGGGGCCACCAAATGGACTGACATAAGGAGATAATTAGGGTGTTGTGGCCAGTGGGTCCTAAGGAAAAATAAAAGAGCAGAACCCTGAGGAAGTTTGTGCAGTTGTGAGTGAAACATGTAGATTTGATGGAAAAAAAAAATTTCCCACTGTATTAGTCATTTTTCACTTTAAAAAAAGCTCCCAGAGGGATGGTACGGGGAGGGAGGAGGGAGGAGGGTTCAGGATGGGGAACACGTGTATACCTGTAGCAGATTCATGTTGATATATGACAAAACCAATACAATATTGTAAAGCTAAAAAATAAACTTAAAAAAATAAATAAAGTGAGAAAAAAAAGCTCCTGCATACTTATTAAACTATTATCATTTAAAAATAGAATATATTATATTTTCCTGTCTCATTTCACATCAGCATTTGGTGGTTTAAAAGGAGTCAATGGACAGCAAGCAGCTAGGAAAGAGTATAAAACATTATCAAGCCACTGAACAGGGAGAGATTCAGAGAAGGAGTCAGGTAAGGGATAGTGCCAGGCCACTCACGGCTTCAGTGTGGCCGCGGGAGGGGAGAGGCTCGGGGTTGAGCTGCCCAGTGGTGATGGAGCAGCTATTTACTACTGCTGCTCCTCCCAGCTACTCTCCCATTATCTCCCATCTTCTGGAACTCCTGGGCACTTCCTGCATATCTGGGATTGGCTACATCATATGATACTTTGTGCAACATGCAGTATCGTGCATTGAGAAGACCCTGGCGTTGCAATCATATAGACCTAATTGCAGTTCCTGGCTGTCACTTCCTCTGTGACCTTGGCCAGGTTATTTAGCCTCTCTTGAGTTCCTATAATTAGAGGTAATGATACTCATGTGGAGGATTAAATAAGACGATGTGCACTAAGCATGTGGCACAATCTGAAGCAACAGTAGGAACTAAACACATGATCCTTCTTGCTAGGGGCATCAAACACACGGACATGTTGCAAGAAATAGTGTTTTACTAATAAAAGAGTCACTAGTATCTCATATTTTGAAGACCACCATGGGCTTTTAGACCTTCTGTTTCAGACCTACACAATGACCTTGTAACAGCCAAGAAGAGCACTAAGCTTGAGTAACAAAAATATGAAAGAGTGATCTCATGAAGAACTAGGAGGTTTACTTCTCTCTCACCCAAAGTTAAGAATTAGATCATCCAGGGCTGTCTGGAAACTCTGTAAGGAACCCTGCTCCTTCTAACTTCCCGCTCTGCCATTGTTAGTGTGTGACTTCAGTCCTGAGGTTAGTTCGTAGTCCAAAGATGGCTACTCTTACCTTTAGTCTGGCAATTTCAGAGATGGGAAGTGTGAAGTGAAAAAGGCCTAATCCTTCCCAGGAACTTTCATGAAAGAGGGAACAAGTTGAAACTGGGGTGTCCCAGAGAAAGCAAGTGAGGTCACTGGAAGCTATTCCTAGAAAGTATCCCAGAGACTCTGGGGGTGGAGCCAGAAAGGTGTTTATGGGATACCAGAGGCTACTCATTGGCAGGGAGACAGCAGTAAGGGCCCTGATCTTGTCTGGATTTCAGAGCTTATGACTCCTGGAGAATGCCTGGCTACCAAAGCATGAAAATATCAGATGCTTTAGCAGGATCTGATTACAGCCAGCCTTGAATATAAGGTGTGTATGTGTGTGTTAGTCACTCAGTCATGTCCGACTCTGTGACCACATGGACTGTAGCCCTCCAGATTCCTCCGTCCATGAGGTTCTCCAGGCAAGAATACTGGAGTGGGTTGCCATTCCCTTCTTCAGGGGATCTTCCTAACCTGGGTTCGAACCCAGGTCTCCCGGATTACAGGCAGATTCTTTACCATCTGAGCCACCAGGGAAGCCCAAATATACAGAGTTGCTACATATTACCACATTCCTCTGTCCGTCGGATTTCCCAGGCAAGAATACTGGAGTGGCTTGCAATTTCCTTCTCCATAGGACCTTCCCAACCCAGTGATTGAACGTAGGTCTCGTATATCTCTTGCACTGCAGGCAGATTCTTTATCTGCTGAGCCACTAGGGAAGGGTAAATATAAGGTAAAGAGGAGGTGCTATTCTCTCTACAACTGCAGGGAGTCCCTGGCAGAGAGGAAAAGATGAAGAACCGTGAGCTGGAAAACCTCAGGTGGAGTCCCAGCTTTGCCTCTCAGCCACTGCTCAAGCCATGTCTCTGCTAAATTGGGATTATATTACTCTTAGAACATGGCTATGTAAATGAAATGAGATAAATTATATATTACTATAACATCATCTATAGAATTATTATTGTCTGAACTCTCCTCTTTCTTACCCAGCAGAGCCTAAAGGGGCAGCAGAAGCCTGGCTTGGGGGGAAATTGAGGTGGAATATGGGGAGGATACCAAAGAAAATCTAAAGAAACAACATCCAGATAGAACCCTACATATGTCCCCTTTAAGTCTGGCTTCTTTTGCTTAGCTTGTTTCAAGTTTCATCCACATTGTACTGCATATCAACATTTCATTTCTTTTAGTTGCCAACTAATATTCCACTGTATGGGTGTACCGCATGCCATGTACCCATTCATCCATTGATGGGCATCTGGGTTATTTTCACTTTTTGGCTATTTGGAATAATGCTGCCATGACTATTTGTGTGCACATTTTGTATGGACATAGGTTTGTAAGCTAGGAAGTATCAGGGAATACACAGATTAGGCTGCTCTGTGCGTTTGTTTGCTGCAGTGATTCCCTGAGAAGCTGTCCTGGTTCTCCTGCTGCCAGGCATTGCGGGCAGAGATCATGGGACTCCAGAGATGTCAAGAGTCAGGCAGGCCCTGCTGTGTACCAACCCTCTCTCAGTGTAATGCCAGGTACCTGTCCGGTCTTGCAGTGACTCATCACAACCATTATTGCTAGTTGCCGAGGAATGAGTTGGTTTCAGTTTAGAACCAGATTCTGCTTGTTTACACTTTGGCAGTTTACATCCTCTCCCTGAGCTTCAGGTGTCTTATCTGGGAGATGGAGGTAATAGCTGCTGTGCAGAGTTTATGTGAGGAAGAGTTTATGATGCCTGTGAGGTACCCTGTCAAGAGCAGATACTATGGCAATGGACAACAGCCCTGTGCAGTGGGGCCATTAAAAAAAATGAAGGTCAGAGATACGGTGGCACGAAGCTCTTTGAATGACTTAGCTATTTTAGAAATGTTTAAACTACTTCCCCCATAAGGACTATATTAGTTTGCTAGGGCTGCCAAAACAAAGTACCACAGGCTGGTAAGAGAAATTTGTTATCTGGGGGATTTCTTTGGAAGTCCTAAGGTTAAGGCTCTGAGATCTCAATGCAGGGGATGGGGTTCCATCCCTGGTTGGAGAACTGGGATCCCACATGCCATGTGGTGGGGCCAAAAGATTTTTAAAAAATTCTTTAAGAAAGAAAGAAATTTGTTGTCTCACAGTTCTGGAGGTTGGAAGTCTAAGATCAAGGTGTCCTCAGTTTTGATTTCTCCTAAGGCCTCCCTTCAGAGAAGGCGATGGCACCCCACTCCAGTACTCTTGCCTGGGAAATCCCATGGACAGAGGAGCCTGGTAGGCTGCAGTCCATGGGGTCACGAAGAGTTGGACAGGACTGAGCAACTTCACTTTCACTTTTCACTTTCATGTACTGGAGAAGGAAATGGCAACCCACTCCAGTATGCTTGCCTGGAGAATTCCAGGGACGGGAGCCTGGTGGGCTGCTGTCTATGGGGTCGCGCAGAGTTGAACACGACTGACGTGACTTAGCAGCAGCAAGGCCTCCCTTCTTAGTTTCAGGATGGCCACCTTCTTTCTGTCTGCATCCTCTCACACCAGAGAAAAGGTTTGTGTGTCCAAATTCCTCTTATAAGGTCAGAGGAAAGATTGGATTAGGCCTCACCCTAATGGCCTCATTTTAAAGTAATCATTTCTTTAAAAGCCCTGCCTCCAAATACAAACACATCCTGAGACACTGGGGTGTTAGAAATTTTGAAAAGGACCTAACTCAGTGCATAGTAAGTACCGAGGGGGCATCTACTCTGTCCCACAGGCTGGAAATGAGAAGACAACATCTTGGGTCTGACTTACAGAACATTCGGTCTTTTGTGAGAGACAAATAAGCAGTTAATTGCCAAATGCCTCTTCTCTGTGGACCCTGCCCTGTGTTTCATGGTTGAGTTTGCAATCTCTGCAAATACATTACCAGCTGTACATTCAGCATTCTGCCCATGTCAGAATCCCAGTTCAGTTGGCTACAAACCCTTCAGGTCTTTACTGGCTCAGGAAAAGGTTTATCAGAGCCCATTTAGAAACAGAAAGTTGGTTTGCCAAGAGCCCAGAGAAGTGAGGCCAGACTGAGGTGAAGTGAACAAGTGGTTGAGACTGAAGTTTGCCAGGCCCTTTTTCCTCCCCTTTCTTCCAAATTTAAGGGGCCTCCAAATACATGAGCGACTTCACTGTTAAGGATTTCCCTGATGGTAAAGCATCTGCCTACAATGCGGGAGACCAGGGTTCAATCTCTGGGTCGGGAAGATCCTCTGGAGAAGGAAATGGCAACCCACTCCAGTACTCTTGCCTGGAAAATCCCACAGACAGAGGAGCGTGGTAGGCTACAGTCCATGGGGTTGCAAAGGGTCAGACATGACTGAGCGACATCACTCACTCACTCAAATACATGAGACAGGGTCTGCTCTACACCCCTTGCGTGTCCAGCACCCAGTGGCCCAGGCTGTGCATCTCCTCCCCACTCCCAACCACACCTCCTCTATGTCTTTGCTTTACACTTTCCGAGGTGATAGAAGCCTGTGTCATCATCTTGATAGACAAATCTGACCCTCAAAACAACCACAGTTCATCTCGTTTTACTCATAAGGGAGCTGAACTATAAATATCATTGCCAAAGTGACACAGTAGATGGCACACCTTAGATACAGGTCTTTCCAATTCCCTGGTGGTGAGGTGGTAAAGAGTCCATCTGCCAAACAGGAGACACGAGCTGACCCCTGGGTTGGGAAGAACCCCTGGAAAAAGAAATAGCAATCCACTCCAGTGGATTGTTTGGAGAATCCCATGGACAGAGGAGCCCGGCAGGCCACAGTCCACGGGGTCACAAAAGAGTCGGACGTAAGTTAATGACAACTTTTTAATTTCACTGAGACCTTGAGACTCTCTGCAGAGTGAACAGCTGCCAGTCTTATGCTGGTTGTTAGTCTGAGGTTGGGTCCTCTCAAAGCAATGACTGAGAGGCCCTTGGGTGCCTGTGATTTATGAAGGGTATATGTCCAAGAGAAGGAGAAAGGGAAGAGGGGGGAGGGTTGGGGAGGCAGGGGAATGAGCTGGGCAATGATGCGCCCCCTGCTGGCCTAACAATGCCACGGTGAGGGCTGAAGCCCCAGTCGCCTGCAGAAGTGGCTCTGCGTTCCGGGGTAGTCAAGTTGCTGGCTGCGGATGTAGTGGATGAGGGTGTACAACTGGCAGCCCCACCAGCCAAGGGCAATTTCCTAGAAGAGATGAAGCTGTGAGCCCATAGTGCCAAGCCCTAGGCTGGTAAAGTCACCAGCAGCTTCCTCTTCTCACCCACTCTTGGGGCACTGATATTCTAAATGAAGACCCCAGGGAAACAATGCCTTGATCCAGAAAATATATCTTTACCTTTTCAGGTCCTATAGTCCATTATCGTAGGAGATACATTTGAACCAGAGGGTGGGAGATGGGGGCTTTATAACCCTCACGTTATACCTATAAACTGCTGTCTGATGATGCAACTGTAAGTCTCAACTCATTTATAGTTTGACAAGGTGATTTTTGTGTACCTTGTTCAGATGATCATCACAACCTTATGAGGTAGGTAGTGGGTTTCATTAGACCATTTTACAGGGAGATTAAGTAGTTCAGAACTTTGATGTCATGAAGCTGGACCTAGGACTTGATTCTGACTCAAGACGGAGGGCCCCCCCACATTCCATACACCATCTGGTGGGATGGACTCTGCAAAAAATATAACACCCCACCTAGGGTGACCAAGTCATCACTATTGGCCCAGGACTTTTCCAGTTTAAAAACTGCTGCTGCTGTTGCTAAGTCACTTCAGTTGTGTCCGACTCTGTGCGACCCAGTAGATGGTCGCCCACCAGGCTCCCCCATCCCTGAGATTCTCCAGGCAAGAACACTGGAGTGGCTTGCCATTTCCTTCTCCAATGCATGAAAGTGAAAAGTGAAAGTGAAGTCGTTCAGTCGTGTCCGACTCTTAGCGACCCCATGGACTGCAGCCCACCAGGCTCCTCTGTCCATGGGATTTTCCAGGCAAGAGCACTGGAAAGACTAGAAAGAGCATTGACTCCTCGGGTTTAAAAACTGAGAGTCTCACATTTGTGGAAATTCAGGGCTGACTTCTCTGTTAAGCAGAAAGGCCACACCTGGGGCTCGCAGTACCTTTAGGGCCCCAGAACAGACACTTGTCATATTATCTTTCTTGTCTCCACCTCCTGGCTCAGTGCCAAGCTCTCAATGCATATTTAGTCACTGAATTAATGAATTAACTGATGGGCTGATTCAGTCAATTGCCTGTCCTGTAACATAGGGGACACTAAATACTCCTGACTTCAGTATCTTCATCTGTAAAATAAATACATTGGAATAGATGAACTCTCATGTTCTCAGGGGACAGTTTATATCATATATCAAATCCAGGTTATGGGACTGTCCATGTCATTGAAAAATGTGTCTCATTAGCAATGAACGAGCCCCTTGTTGATTCTTTGTTGAGTCATTGTCGTGTTTTTCCCCATCCCCGTTTTTCTTTTAGGTCCTGACTGGAAGGCAGCATGTCCAATTTCACCTTGAGAAAAACATCTCCCACAGGAAACGGTAATGTAGATGCTGTTTCCCTTACTCAGAAAACTTAAAAATCTGGGGAAAACAATCCATAGTTCCTAATTTTTTTCATGTAGCTATGAATGCTTAGAAGCAGCAGTCTAATTTAATTAACATGGCCAAAGTTAGGCTTAAGATAAAAGTCAGAGTGCTGTAGATTTAATTCATCTAATTGCAATTCAAAGATTTCTTTTAAAAATCATGTATAGGTGACCTTCTGTATTTCTGACTCCCATGGGATCAAAGAATCATGTTATTTATAATCAGAAGTGTCAAGACTTATTGAGTATTATAAGTACTTCCAAAACAGTCTTGTGTGTCCTTCCAAGGCATATTTCTTTCTGAGCAAAGTGGCCCACCCACTAAACCCAGTATTGATTTAGCTGAGCCTGTGGTTCTACCTTCCCAGCTGCAGGGCAGGGCTTCATAACACGCACAGGTAGTTTCAGTTGGCACCAGAGCAGTCTTATATGTTATGTTATCTTTGATGATAGGTGTGGGATTTGTTCTTTCTTGCCAGTGCATCCTACTTTGAAACAGTACTGGAGGTTCCAGCCTAGAAGATGGAGGCTGGACCATCAGGTGCGCCTCTCAAGATTTCCAAGTTAGCAAACACACACTCAACTCCATGGCACTGTATCTCTTGAGGTTTCATTTTTCTGTTGTTAGATATGAGGACTACCACGCAGGGGACCACACTGAGGCAACAGGGTTTCCAAGAGGTCAACAAAAGAAGGACTTTCTTACAGGATAATAGCTGGATAAAGAAACGTCCTGAAGAGGAAAGGTAAGCGGGCATGGAGAGGAAGGAGCGGGGAGAAGAAAGAGCTATTCTCCATTTAGGAAACTAATGGCCGACTGGAAAGTGGATGCTTTTTTTTTTCCTAAAGCACTTTGTTGCTTGGCCTCATTTTTGGTAAGATTTAGTAAACATACTTTGGTTATATCAGATTTTTAATATCTGATTTTTAATAATCTCTCTACCATCTTAAATATCCAGATACCTAAAAGAACATGAGTTGCGAGTGAGAGAAAGCAGGATTTCAGTATTATGAGTAGCATAGACATTGATAACCTGAAAAAAAAAAGACATTCCAGTTTCCAAAAAGGTAATATTTAGTCCATGGTGGGGATATTCCTGGTATATATTGATCATGTCAGTTGAAACAAACGGAAGTATGATTCCAAATTTACAAATTTAATAATAACTTATCTGAAATTTCCTTATAAGCAAGTGAAATAGATAAATTCTTGGCTCATTTTAGTTCCCACTGGCTGTATACCTCTAGATCCAGGAAGCTGCTAAATGCACTGTCACTTCATGAGTGAAGACATTTACCAAGAAAGTATTGTCTGTTTTAACCATTACGTCTATTAGCTATATGTTTAAAGGTTTGAAGACTATGTCCCTAAACACATTGCCTCATTGCCAGCACAGATTTATAATAGATATTTGTCTAACCCAGATATATTTATTATAAATTGTGTGTGTGTGTATATATGTGTGTGTGTGTGTGTGTGTGTGTGTGTGTGTGTAGGAGGCTGTCTATGGGGTTGCACAGAGTCGGACACAACTGAAGCAACTGAGCAGCAGCAGCAGCAGCAGCAGCCTACACGCACATACATGTGTGTGTCCTTAGTCACTCAGTTGTATCCGATTCTTCGACTCCATGGACTGTAACCTGCCAGGCTCCTCTGTCCATGGGGACTTTCCAGGCAAGAAACTGGAGAGGGTTGCTATGCCCTCCTGCAAGGGGTCTTCCCAACCCAGGGATCAAACCCAGGTCTCTCGCATTGCAGGCAGATTCTTTACTGGCTGCGTCACCAGGGAAGCCCAAGAATACTGGAGTGGGTAGCCTAGCTCTTCTCCAGGGGAACTTCCTGACCCAGGATTGACCCGGGGTCTCCTGCATTGCAGACAGATTCTTTACCAGCTGAGCTACCAGGGAAGCCCATGTATATACATATGTGTGTGTGTATATAGATAGATAGATAGACGCATATGCATATGCCTATGTTCTTTGATTCCCTCTTACATGTCAAGTTAGATGCAAGATACTTTACATATAAAGCATCACTAAATCTCACAACTATCATCAGTTCAGTTCAGTTCAGTCGCTCAGTCGTGTCCGACTCTTTGCGACCCCATGAATCACAGCACGCCAGGCCTCCCTGTCCATCATCAACTCCCAGAGTTCACTCAGACTCATGTCCATTGAGTCGGTGATGCCATCCAGCCATCTCATCCTCTGTTGTCCCCTTCTCCTCCTGCCAACAATCCCTCCCAGCATCAGGGTCTTTTCCAACGAGTCAATTCTTCGCATGACGTGCCCAAAGTACTGGAGTTTCAGCTTCAGCATCAGTCCTTCCAATGAACACCCAGGACTGATCTCCTTTAGGATGGACTGGTTGGATCTCCTTGCAGTGCAAGGGACTCTCAAGAGTCTTCTCCAACACCACAGTTCAAAAGCATCAATTCTTCAGCGCTCAGCTTTCTTCACAGTCCAACTCTCACATCCATACATGACCACTGGAAAAACCATAGCCTTGACTTCTGGCAAAGTAATGTCTCTGCTTTTGAATATGCTATCTAGGTTGGTCATAACTTTCCTTCCAAGGAGTAAGTGCCTTTTAATTTCATGGCTGCAATCACCATCTGCCGCGATTTTGGAGCCCCCCAAAATAAAGTCTGACACTGTTTCCACTGTTTCCCCATCTATTTCCCATGAAGTGATGGGACCAGATGCCATGATCTTCGTTTTCTGAATGTTGAGCTTTAAGCCAACTTTTTCACTCTCCTCTTTCACTTTCATCAAGAGGCTTTTTAGTTCCTCTTCACTTTCTGCCATAAGGGTGGTGTCACCTGCATATTTGAGGTTATTGATATTTCTCCCAACAATCTTGATTCCAGCTTGTGTTCCTTCCAGCCCAGCGTTTCTCATGATGTACTCTGCATAGAAGTTAAATAAGCAGGGTGACAATATACAGTCTTGTCATACTCCTTTTCTTATCTGGAACCAGTCTGTTGTTCCATGTCCAGTTCTAACTGTTGCTTCCTGACCTGCATACAGGTTTCTCAAAAGGCAGGTCAGGTTGTCTGGGATTCCCATCCCTTTAAGAATTTTCCACAGTTTATTGTGATCCACACAGTCAAAGGCTTTGGCATAGCCAATAAAGCAGAAATAGATGTTTTTCTGGAACTCTCTTGTTTTTTCAATGATCCAGCAGATGTTGGCAATTTGATCTCTGGTTCCTCTGCTTTTTCTAAAACCAGCTTGAACATCTGGAAGTTCGTGGTTCACGTACTGCTGAAGCATGGCTTGGAGAATTTTGAGCATTACTTTACTAGCATGTGAGATGAGTGCTTTTGTACAGTAGTTTGAGCATTCTTTGGCATTGCCTTTCTTTGGGATTGGAATGAAGACTGACCTTTTCCAGTCCTGTGGCCATTGCTGAGTTTTCCAAATTTGCTGGCATATTGAGTGCAGCACTTTCACAGCATCATCTTTCAGGATTTGAAATAGCTCCACTGGAATTCCATCACCTCCACTAGCTTTGTTCGTAGTGATGCTTTCTAAGGCCCACTTGACTTCACATTCCAGGTTGTCTGGCTCTAGGTGAGTGATCACACCATCGTGATTACCTGGGTCGTGAAGCTTTTTTTTTGTACAGTTCTTCTGTGTATTCTTGGTACCTCTTAATATCGTCTGCTTCTGTTAGGCCCATACCATCTCTGTCCTTTATAGAGCCCATCTTTGCATGAAATGTTCCTTTGGTATCTCTAATTTTCTTGAAGAGATCATACAAGGTAGTTATTACATTCTCATTTTACAGAAGAGGAGTCTGAGGCTCAGAGAAGTTAGGTAACTTGTCCAAGAGCGCACATCTATTAAGTGGTAGAGCTGAGAGTAACATGACCCATTGTCTTTCCATTACTCCAGCGGTTCTCAGTCAGGGACAATTTTGCTCCCAGGGTATGTTTGACAAGGTCAGGAGACATTTACAGATGTCCAAACTAGGGGTGGGGTACCCCTGACATCTAGTCAGTAGAGGCTAGGAATGCCACCAAACAACCTATTAATACAATGCACAGGACACTCCTCACAACAAAAAATGATCAAACCCATAATGTCAAGAGCACTGAAGATGGGAAGCCTACATTACAGGATACTTACTTCAAGCTTTCTACTAAACTATTCATGCATGGTTGTTTGAGGAACATACTTGTAATTGGTGAACAAAAATGTCTCTTAAATTCTGTTATTAAATTCTATTATTTAAGAAACTATAGGGGTATTTGTAGATACACTAAGTTTTGGAGGTAACACTCTTAGATAACAATCAGTTTCACATACTAAGTTTTGGAGTTAACACTCTTGGCCTACAGTCATTTTCTTCTATAAAGCAACATTTACAGCTTCTCTTGAAACCTATTATGACATTTCCATTTTTCCAAAGTGACAGAGGGAGATCAAAGGTAAATTTGGTGCTGCAAGTATTTGCACAGATGTGGGGAGATAGAGATGTCTAAGACAATTTACAGTTGGTAGGAGCGATGGTTTTATGCCAGGCACACTTCCTTAAAAAGGCCTAGGGAAGCTTGGACGGCGTGACAGCTTCTCAGTGAAGGGGAAATTGGCTCTGATGCTTCCCCCACACTCGCTGGCCCAGTGCTGGGCTCCTTGTTAGGATTTTTCTTCAGGCAAAAAGTGCGTCTGTCGTCTGCTGCTCTCCCCCAGGTGTAGGGAGGGGATAACTGGGAATCTGGAGGGTTCTCTTGGGATCTTTGAAGGTGTATATTTGCTGGAATTGTTTCAGTTTCACTGTTCATCTTTCTTTTTAATTATCTACTGCCGTTCTTTTATAGCTTTATTGTCAGTGGTTCCAGAGTGTTGAGTAACATTAGTGGAGCAGAACCAGGAGAAATGTGATATTTCAGGTTTGGTTGGGTTCACACTGAAAGGTTCAGATACTTACTCTCTGCCTTGGCTCAAGGCCAAAGTCTTTACTACATGTTTTGACATTTCCTAACATTGCCTGTGGGCTTCCCAGGTGGTAAAGAACCTGCCTGCCAGTGCTGGAGACATAAGAGGTGCAGGTTCAATCCCTGGGTTTGGAAGATCCCCTGGATGAGGGCATGGCAACCCATTCCAGTATTCTTCCCTGCAGAATCCCATGAACAGAGGAACCTGGCGGGCTACAGTCCCCTGGAAGATGGCATGGCAACCCACTCCAGTATTCTTGCCTAGAGAATCCCATGGAGAGAGAAACCTGACAGTCTGTAGGGTTGCAAAGAGTCAGACGTGACTGAAGCAACCTCCCACATACACACACAACATTGCCTATATCTTCAGGTCCACTGTACAAAGTAAGAAGATAGAACTTCATTTTATGTATGAAGTCCTATTGCATGATTGACCAGTAGGAAAAGCAAAAGTTTGGAATATAGAGATCTGGGACCTAAACCTACCCTTGTCACTTGCTAATCTTTTAGCTTTAGGAAAGCCACAGACTCCTTGATTTTCTCATCCATGAATTGGATATGAGTATCTCCCTTGCCTAATTTATAGGGTATTTTAAGGACCAAACAGAGCACACTATATAATCTCATGGGTCAAAAATAGGCTAAATCTGTGAACAATCCACCTTCTTAATCACAAATACTGGTATATATTTTCCTACACTTTGTCAAGGAAAACTATCAAGGTGATCGAGGGGGAAAATTTCAGACATAACAGGCTTAATTAAATTTAAAACATGTTTGAAAAAAAGTTTGCCTTCCTGCAGAAAAGCATGCTTCTAATATACACAAAGTAGTTGGCCAAGCATTCCCACACTCTGATGAAAGAAACCAAAACCAAAAAAACCAAAAAGCAAACACTCATTCTGTTGTGGAATCACCTGGAGATCTCATGGGATAAATCCGAATAATGGTCGTTTGTACTCCCAAACTTGTTTCTTTTCACCGTGCTCTTTCAAGTGGTGATTGGTTAAAATAAATGCATAGTTGTATTCTTACACCTGAAGTAAAATGAATTAACTTTGCCAAGCATTGCAAGCTCTTTCCTGTCTGCCTTATTTAATGCTTACTAAAGGCTGTGATAACTTTTCACGTGACTTAATTTTGTTCTTTCTCTGCAGAGACGAAAATTACGGTAGGGCGGTGCTCCACAGACACAATTCCCACGATGCTTTGGACAGGTAGGTGTTTCAGACAAGTTACATCATTAGCAGAAACACAAAGACAGTTGTTTTTGAGAGTAGACTTGTTTGAGGCTGAATATTGGTGCCTAGCCGCAGGCTTTCCCTGATGTTCTGGGCACGTGAAAGAGAATCTGATAACATTAGGGATTTTCACAAAGCAAACTGTGCTTCTCCAGCTTTCTGCTCCCAAAATGCAGCTTGAAGGCATAGAATCATCAATCCACTGCTCACCCTACCAAGGTGGCCTTCCTGATGGGAAAGAGCAAGGGCTCCCACAGAAACATGATGAGGTAAGATATTTCCAAGCCTTAGAGAAAGGAACCCTAAAAGAGAAATAACAGCTGAGTTCACTTGCTTTATGGGACAGTATGTTTCTTTTCTGCGGACGGTGACTGCAGCCATGAAATTAAAAGATTCTTGCTATTTGGAAGGAAAGCTATGACAAACCTACACAGCGTATTAAAAAGTAGAGACATCACTTTGCCAACTAGGTCCATAGAGTCAAAGCTGTGATTTTCCTAGTAGTCACGTATGGATGTGAGAGTTGGACCATAAAGAAGGCTGAGCGCTGAAGAATCGATGCTTTTGAATGTGGTGCTGGAGAAGACCCTTGAGAGTCCCTTGACAGCAAGGAGACCAAACCAGTCAATCCTAAAGGAAATCAACCCTGAATATTCATTGGAAGGACTGATGCTGAAGCTGAAACTCCAATACTTTGGCCACCTGATATGAAAAACTGACTTAAGGGAAAAATACCTGATGCTGGGAAAGATTGAGGGCAGGAAGAGAAGGAGGCAATAGAGGATGAGTTGGTTGGATGGCATCACTGACTCAATGGACATAAGTCTGAGCAAACTCCAGGAGATAGTGAAGGACAGAGAAGCCCAGTGTGTTGCAATCTATAGGGTTTCAAAGAGTTGGACATAATTTAGTGACTGAAAACAACATTTCTTTTCAGAAACTCCTAGGCATGTGGAAAATCGCTAAATGATACTCAGTGGCCAGACAAATGCAAATTAGTAGGAAAATTTAAGCAAAACTCATAGTCACAATGATGTAAATAATCTAAGATTGATAAAATGAAAAGACAATATTCTTACTAAAGCACATTGACACTAACACACATACAAAGAACCACACCCAGCAGAAGAACCTAGTTATTTCTCAGACAGAAGTGTTATCTGGTTTAATAGGCAGATTCATGGGGTCACAAAGAGTCAGACATGACTGAGCAACTGAACTGAACCGAACTGACCACCAAGACATACTTAGTAAAGGACTATGATTGTTTTTCGTGGTGGGGCTTTAAAAAGATAAGTATACATTGTAAAGTAACTGTTGTTATTTAGTTGCTAAGTTGTATACAACTCTTTTGTGACCCCCATGGACTGTAGTCCACCAGGCTCTTCTGTCCATGGAATTCTCTGGAGTGAGTTGCTACTTCATTCTCCAGGGGATCTTCCTGACCCAGGGATCAAACCCATGTCACCTACATTGGCAAGTGGATTCTTTACTACTGAACCACCTGGGAAGCCCCGAAGTAACTATACTCAAGTAAAAATTAATTAAAAAAATGTTAAGTGGACACTTTGAATATGTCTATTTTGGAATTTTTATCTGTGAATTTTTCTAAACCATTTAAAAAATGTTCAGAATTTTGATGTGTTGGAGGAGGAAATGACAACCTACTCCAGTGTTCTTGCCTGGAGAATCCCAGGGATGGCGGGGACTGGTGGGCTGCCATCTATGGGGTCACACAGAGCCGGACACGACTGAAGCGACTTAGCAGCAGCAAGGAACTAAAAAGCCTCTTGATGAAAGTGAAAGAGGAGAGTGAAAAAGTTGGCTTAAAGCTCAACATTCAGGAAACGAAGATCATGGAATCTGGTCCCATCACTTCATGGGAAATAGATGGGGAAACAGTGGAAACAGTGTCAGACTTTATTTTGGGGGGCTCCAAATT
>NW_011494926.1:5199072-5199361 GCF_000754665.1 Bison bison bison | reverse complement strand
AGGAAAGTTATGACCAACCTAGATAGCATATTCAAAAGCAGAGACATTACTTTGCCAACAAAGGTCTGTCTAGGAAGGCTATGGTTTTTCCAGTAGTCATGTATGGATGTGAGGGTTGGACTGTGAAGAAAGCTGAGTGCCGAAGAATTGATGATTTTGAACTGTGGTGTTGGAGAAGACTCTTGAGAGTCCCTTGCACTGCAAGGAGATCCAACCAGTCCATCCTAAAGGAAATCAGTCCTGGGTGTTCACTGGAAGGACTGATGCTGAAGCTGAAACTCCAATACTT
>NW_011494926.1:5175465-5198972 GCF_000754665.1 Bison bison bison | reverse complement strand
TCATTGGAAAAGACCCTGATGCTGGGAGGGATTGTTGGCAGGAGGAGAAGGGGACAACAGAGGATGAGATGGCTGGATGGTATCACCGACTCAATGGACATGAGTCTGAGTGAACTCTGGGAGTTGGTGATGGACAAGGAGGCCTGGCGTGCTGGTTTTCATGGGGTTGCAAAGAGTCGGACACGACTGAGTGACTAAACTGAACTGAACTGAAGGGTCCCGAGTTTACCCCCCTCTACATGAAGTATCCCACTGGTTTTTGGGTTCCCAGCCTTAGTTCTTCTGTTTGACTGTTCTGTGATTTAGCTGACTGTCCTGTGACCTGTCCTGGTCTTCATGATTTTGAAGCTTATGTTCTTGTTCTCTGTTGGCCCTCTCTTACCAAACAAAGGGAACCTGATAACTTGAATCCAGGCACCAGTGGAAAACACACCCATTGTATTTGCCTTTCTCTGGAACTATTAAAGAACATACTTTTTGTGAAGCATGACCAGGAAAACTAATATTCATGTTCTTAATATGTTTCAAGATACGTGTGTGTGCTTAGTTGCTCAGTCATGTCCGACTCTTTGTGACCATGGACTGTAGCCCACTAGGTTTCTTTGTCTGTGGGGACTCTCCAGGCAAGAATACTGGAGTGGGTTGCCTTGCCCTCCTCCAGGGGATCTTCCCAACCCAGGGATCAAACCCAGGTCTCCCACATTACAGGTGGATTCTTTACCATCTGAGCTACCAGGGAAGCCCATGTTTCAAGATAATGTAATTGTAATGCCTTCTATGGTAATTTTATATATTTAAAATTGACTGAGAGACTGATCTGATATGATATGATCTGATCTGAACCCTTCATGTTGCTGGACAGCATTCTGGCTAAAGCAGCATATTGAGCTGCTTTAGTTTTATTTTATTTTATTTATTTATTTAGAAGTTTTATCTTCACAAATAAAAATCTATAAGCCTGAGACATTTCCCCCTGGACTCCTTGGCAAGTATCTCAAATGACATCTTTATAAAAGGTAGTGTAGGTTATTTTTCTCCTTGCATTTGCACAAACAGATGTCCATGTGACACTTTTGCATCCTTCTGCAGAGTTTGTGTCCACTTTGGTGCTCACCCAACACCACTTTGGAGCACCTACTGTGTGCTGACACTGTGCCAGGTGCTGGGAATACAAAGATGCATCAGACACCAGCTGTGATCTTAAGGCGCTCTCACATTTCATGGAAAAAGATGGATCCATAGACACAGATACTCAGATTTACCATGCAAAGTGCTTGTAGAAGTGTGGGCCATGCTATGGGAAGAAGCAGAGGGTAACTCTGACTGAAAGAGTGGAAGCCCGCCCTGAGGAAGTGCTCATTGGTGTTGCTGCTTGAAGGATGGAAGCTGTTTCCAACTAGGAAAGGGTAGCTGGTGAGCGAGGGGCTGGGAAAGAGGCACTTCCAGCAGAAGTGATAACATGCCCAAGAATTCCACATGAGCAGAGACTGAAAATAAAGGAAAATAAATAATTGTCTCGTCATGCTAGAAGACAAGCTTCATAGGACGCACAAACAGCAGGACATTTTACTATGTCCTTTCTCTGCAAGACCATTAACGTGTGTCAAAGGAGGCAGAAGCCACAACAAATAGTACCAGTGGAGATGCCCTTCGGAGCCAGACAATATTCTGCAGTCTGGGAACAAAACGAAACCCTTGCTTCCATAAAACTTCAAGTGATTCAAGTGAAAGTCACTCAGTCACGTCCAACTCTTTGTGACCATGTACAGTCCATGGAATTCTCCAGACCAGAATACTGGAGAGGGTAGCCTTTCCATTCTCCAGGGGGTCTTCCAAATCCAGGGATTGAACCCAGGTCTCCCGCGTTGCAGGTGGATTCTTTACAAGCTGAGCCACCAGAGAAATCCAAGAATACTGGAATGGGTAGCCTATCCCTTCTCCCATGGATCTTCCTGACCCAGGAATTGAACCGGGGTCTCCTGCATTGCAGGCGGATTCTTTACTGACTGAGCTATCAGGGAAGCTTCCTGGTTAAAGGTCGAGGAGGGAGAGGTTGAATGTAGATGAACACAGTATGGTATGTCCTGTGGTGATAAGGACCTGAAAGAATGAAGCAGCTGAGACAAAGCAATGGCGTCTGTGAGGGGCTATTTCCTGGATGGGGGTCAGTTCCATCTGCACCCATGCATTACACCTGCTAATGAGTCTCACCATGACCTCACTCTGAGTTTCCTTAAAAACACAAGAGATTGCATTAGCCATTTTTAATAAACATTATTCTTTCCTTAATAAACACTATTCCCTCTATCTCTGTTCACTCATGTCTGTTTATCCTCCAAGTCCCAGCTCGACCTGTATCTCATCCAGGAAGCCTTCTCTGATCCTCACCTCCTCCAAACAAGCTTTCTCAGCTTCAAACTCCCTTGTACTTGACCTGAACCTCTTTTCTGATACTGACTGCCTTCTATGCTTGGATGTACATGTCTTGTCCTGCTAGCTCTGTGTGTGCAGGGTCTGTCTATAGTTAATTCATAACTCATTCCTCAGCTGATGATATACTGTCATCAGTATAGTATATGGTTTACCTGTGAATATTTGCTTAATAAAGATACACTACATCAAGTTAAAAATTGCATCTTAAGTAGTATACTGTTTTGGTACATTTTCTGATTCAGTACCTTTGATCTGTCAGCTTCAAATGATGCTTTGAAGTGCAAATACAGTCAATCATGGTAGAATTCTCCAAAGAGCTTACTTTCCCTGTATTACTGGGTTAAGACATTGAACAGGCTTTTCTTGCTGATTGATCAGTCTGATCAAGCTATCTCCAGTGCTTTGATGATCATGGTTCCTTCTCTAATTTTCTTGTCTTCTCTCTGCTCCCTCTTTTTCAAATTATCTGTCTGTCTCAGCTCTCTGCCACTGTCTCTCCTCTCCCTACTTCTCCCAGGCTCCCCTCTCTTCTCTTCTTCCTATCCATCCTTTCTCTTTTCTACCACTTTCCTCTGTTCATTTTCTTCCTATGTTTCCTGTTTCTCTCTTTTCTTCTCTTGCTCCCTCTTTCTTCCAGCAAGGCCTCTTCTTTCAACCCTGTCCACGGTGCTGAACTGGTAATAGACTGATTTGTGTGTAGCCATCCCACCGCTGCCACACCAGAGTTTTGGAGAAGGCAATGGCACCCCACTCCAGTACTCCTGCCTGGAAAATCCCATGGACGGAGGAGCCTGGTAGGCTGCAGTCCATGGGGTCGCTAAGAGTCGGACACGACTGCACAACTTCACTTTCACTTTTGACTTTCATGCATTGGAGAAGGAAATGGCAACCCACTCCAGTGTTCTTGCCTGGAGAATCACAGGGACAGGTGGGCTGCCGTCTCTGGGGTCACACAGAGTTGGACACGACTGAAGCAACTTAGCAGTAGTAGCAGCAGCATTGTGCTGGCATAAGGCTCTGATGAAACTGTAAACAAACAGAGCTGATGATAAAGGATTGAGTTCCTCTTACATAAAAATCAACAACACTGAAAGCGGTACATATTAGTAATTAACTCTTTTGCATGATGTGTTGCTTGTTTCACATATCCTTATCTTCGACTTGAATACGTTCCATTGTAATTAGATTAATTGGACCTAAAGAAGAATTCTTTTATTAGCATGGGGAATTGGGTTTGCTAATTTATCCTAGTCAGGTCAAAGCCTGGGACAATTTTGGTACTCCAAATAGGCCTTTTCTGGTAACATATCTATCTCCCACCCCAACAGGCCAAGATTTTACCAAATCTGTGGAAGTTGTATAAACTATTTTTTATAATTTATTTGATCTTCCTATAATTATTTTTTGCTACAGGAAAACAAATGAGAGGGAAGAGCCAAAAGCCACAATCAGTCGGTACAGATCTGACGACACTTTGGACAGGTAAGGTGTTTTGAACCAGCAAGTGGAATGTGTAACATATGTTAAATCCCATTTCTTATAAGGCATGAGGCAGATAATTGTTTACCAAAGTGAGCTTCAAACTATGATATTTTATCCCCAGGAACAGAAGGGCTATAAAGATGGAATTATCTTCTTCAAAACTCATAAAATCTTGACTTGCTATGCTATTTTCCTAAAATCTTGCTAATAGTACATCAAAAGGAAAAATCCTAAAGGAACTGATGTGAGTATAGATGGGATGGGCACTGCATGTTATCTTCTTAATTTTAAAAGGAGAATATAGTTTTTTGTGTGTGAGTCACCAGTTCTTGTTCTAACTTCTATTTTTCCATTCTGGAGGCAGAGAAACAGCAGTTTTTGTTTTAACTGTCTTATGGAGAGACTATACATTTTAATAACACAGTAGTTTTGATTCACTCTAGGATAAAGACATTAGCTCTTTAGAAAGTAAAACTGCTCTTTCGGCCATGGAGTCACCGCATGGCTGTACATGAGTCATTGTGTTGTGCCTGTTGTTGGCTCACTCCTAGGTGGAAGGAAAGGAAGGGCTCATAAATAGAAAACTTAGGAATATCTATTCAGGTTGAAGTGTAAATGCTACGAGTCACATTTAAATTTTATATCTCGTAGAGGTGCTTATCGGGAGAAGGCAATGACACCCCACTCCAGTACTCTTGCCTGGAAAATCCCATGGACGGAGGAGCCTGGAAGGCTGCAGTCCATGGGGTCGCTAGGAGTCGGACACGACTGGGCAACTTCACTTTCACTTTTCACCTTCATGCATTGGAGAAGGAAGTGGCAACCCACTCCAGTGTTCTTGCCTGGAGAATCCCAGGGATGGGGGAGCCTGGTGGGCTGCTCTCTATGGCGTCGCACAGAGACGGACACGACTGACGCGACTTAGCAGCAGCAGCAGAGGTGCTTCCCAGGTGGCTCAGTGTTAAAGAATCTGCCTGCCAGTGTAGGAGACACAAGAGACTTGGAAGCAGTGCCTGGGTGGGGAAGATCACCTGGAGGAGGTCATGGCAACCCACGCCAGTATTCTTGCCTAGAGAATTCTAGGGACATGAGACTGTTGGGCTACAGTCTGTGGGGTTGCATGGAGTCAGACACAACTTAGCAGCTGAGTACAGAAGTGTTTATTAAGCATAGATAAAGAACAAAGTTAATATCTTCATTTGGAGTCTAGACACACTGAATGCCCGAGGCCATCAATAGTCGAAGCCACACCCCTGTAGGCTAAAGATGTGCTGTCTTTGGAAACAAACACGCAACCTGCTGCCCTTGCAGCATATACACTGAAACTTATGGCATCTAATAGATTCCATATTCAGACCAGGCCAAAGTCAATTAAAACAGCAAATGCATGCACTTCTGCACTCTTTATAGGCTTTTAAGTCAATCTCCCTAATAGCGAACTAAGGGGGTGACATCTCTCTTGTAATTAACAACCTTGACAAGAATCAGTTTGTGAAAGTATATACCCAGGATCTCATCTCCACAGTACTGAGTGAGAGAGGAGTCACAGTGCTTCTGTCTGTTCATCTTGGCCTTGTGGGCTTTTCTAGTGCTCTGTTAATTGAAGCAGGAAACCCTACTTCTAGGGATGAATTTACAAGTGAGGCAATTATATCTCAAGAAAGGTAAATATGTGGGAGACCTAAGCCTTCACAGGCTGAATGTTTGTGTTTGAATGTTTATATCAGGCCAGTCAAGATGGAACCTTAGAACACCAGCAGTGAACTAGACCAGACCTCACAGTCAAGCCAGTTAGTCATTCTCAACCTCAGCAGCAGATTAGAAGCACTTAGAAAGTGAAGATGTCAGTCTCTCAGTCTTGTCTCTTTACTACCCCATGGACTATAGCCCACCAGGCTCCTCTGTCCATGGGGTTCTCTAGGCAAGAATATTGGAGTGGGTAGCCATTCCTTTCTCCAGGGGATCTTCCCAACCCAGGGATTGAACCTGGGTCTCCAGCACTGCAGGCAGATTCTTTACCATCTGAGCCACCAGGGAAGCCCAAATCACCTAGAGAGCTTTTGGACTGCACTGATAATTTGCTTCCAACAGCTCTTAGTCCCTAAATCCTAATCTAATTAGTCTGAGGGGGACTTGGGCATCTTTTAAAATTTATGACATGATTCTGATGAGCAGCCAAAATTCCAAACCACCAAACCAGCCCAAACCCTTCATTTTAAAACTAGAAAATGAAGCCAGAGATTTCTTGCTTTATCTACACAGAGGATTAGCAGTGCATATTGGGAAGATGAGCTCCTTCCCCGGGCACTCCTATCCCCAGCTCACCCCCAACAGTGAACTGCATTCATCTCTCTAAATGTGGGCACAGGTGTGAGGGAGAGAACACAGACAAGGTCAAGAAAGGCAAGCCCTGGTAGCAGGAGTCAGACTCCATCATGCAGGGCATTCCAAGTGTAAGATGCGAAATAATTTTAGGAGGAAGATGATCAAATATATTAGGAGTGTGCATGTGTGTGCCATTTTAGTACTAACGTGTGTAATAAGTAAATATGAGAAAAGTACTGAGTTACCTTTAAGGAGTTCCCTTTTAAAATATACATCTGTCGGTAAAAATATGAAGTGTTCTAAAGAAGCATAGGTAATCAATAGTACACCGTAGCATTTTGCTATGGCTCAAACCCTGAAGATTGTTTCATATCTAATTTGGAAAAACCAAGGTTAGGGAGACCTCTAGTGTTCTGTTGTGGAAGTGTAACTTTTCCTTTGGTTCTTTCGATTGTGTTGCTGATTAAGTATTTCCTGTCTCCAAGACTGACCAATCTATCTCATATCACAAGTTGATAGAAACTTCATTTCTAAGGGAAGTACCAAGTTAATCTCCCTAAGAAATGAGAAATTGATGAATACATTGGAATGATGTTTAAATTGATGATACATTGGAATGATGGTTCTGTCCATTATGATTTATATTATTTATATTTATATAAATTATTATTTACATTATACACAATTATTTATATGTTATTTATAGACTGACCCCCCTAGTGTTGTGAAAGAGATAGTGGAGGTGAAAAATAATAACTGAAGAAAGACCTGTTGCTCATGAGTGTTGCAACAATTAGACTACAGAACCAGGTGTACGACAGTGGGCCCTATGGAAAGACTTGGAGACAGACTGCTTCCTGGTTGTATGGCCAAGAGAAAGCCACTCACATTCTCTGAGACTCTATTTCTTCAGCTATAAAATGAAAATAATTACATCTACCTTGTAGAGATGTTCTGAAGAGCAGAGAAAATTGCAGAGTAGTAGGGAGCTATTTTGACTATTCCACGCTATATTGCCCACAAAGACAAACACTGTAGAATTTTGATTAACTTCATTTAATTTTAACATCACAACTCTCCTTTATTTAAACCTTGAAGATGATTGAAATTAAGGTTCTGTTTTCTTTAGACAGATTGTTATTTTCAGGGTACCAGAGAAGCAATTTCCCAGGATTATTTTTATCTTATATGAAGATCTTATAGATGGCTCTAAAGTCTGAGCAGTTTGCAAGGAACATTTAAGTTTTATGATTTAGGATTGCATGACATCATGTTTATGATATTCACCATGGTTTACTGCAGAGCCCTTTAAATATAAACATATCAGAGGCTCAGTAGCAATTAGTGCAGAGAATATACTTGTAGTCTTTGGTCTAATGATCACCTGAGTGATCTTCATGAGTTTTTGTTTTTTTTTTTTGGCATGTCTGTGCAAATCCTTTATTAAAGCAACAGCCAAAATACAGGATGGCTCACATTATTTTTTTTTTCTTTTCTTGCTACTGTATCAACTTTAATACTAATCATTTGTTTATACCTTTAAATTATTTTTAAAAGGTAAACATTTATAATTTACAAATCAACAGAGTGACATTTCCATCCAGATACATTTTTCCATCTTATTTCCCACTTTTAACAAGGGATATCTAGAACCAGAGGGACAGCACATCAAATGGAAGAGCCAGCACCTTCTGTGAGCAGCAGCGCCAGAGTGTCTAAGAGATACACTGAAGGTTTACATTCCTTATTAACTAAAAATAATTTATGCCAGAATATTCTCAAACCTATTTGCCTTCTGTTTGTACATTCTCTATGAGCTTCGATTTCGATGGTGGTATTCTGAGCATTAGACCCCTTACATATGACATCTCTAAAAAAAAATTTCAATTAAAGGTCATTATCACCATCATATAATATTTTCTCATATAACAGACACTCAGTCCTTCAGGAAGCATAACAAGCTATTCTGTTTTATTCCATTGCCTCCCCCCCCACACACTAATTTGTTTAATCCAAACCTTGTTAATCACTGTAGAAACCCTACAAATCATTAGGAAGATTAACTTTGTTATATACTAGAGGATTTTTAAACAAACAAGTGAATGTAAAAGTGATTACTACCTTGAGGATGGTGGTGGTTTAGTTGCTAAGTTGTATCTGACTCTTTGTAATCCCATGGACTGTAGCCTGCCAGGCTCCTCTGTCCATGGGATTTCCCAGACAAGAATACTGGAGTGGGTTGCCATTTCCTTCTCCACATCATGAGTTTTAAATGCGGATTCATTCTGTACAAGTTAATACCTGGATTGTGAACAGTCAGTTAAGAATATGGAGCTCTGGATGATTCAGTGTTCCTCCCTTTTTGCATGCGAGAGTTACCAGTTTACATTCAAAGTATCAGCATTATGCACCATAAACAGAAACTGTGGGGTTGACTTGGGGAGTTTTCATGTATTAGTGTTAGTTATCAAGTGTTTTAGTTACACATGTCACAATGACATCTAGGAACTGAAATCATTTTAAAGCTGGGAAAATAAGCCATATTTTTTCACCATGACTTGTTTTTAGAGCAAGGCAAAGGTGATCATCCATCTTCCCAGGAACAGTTTATATAAAGCCCTGTAGTAAAGTGGATGGTGGGACTTCCCTGGTGGTCCAGTGGTTAAGAATCCACCTTGCGATCCACGGGTTCGATTTGTGATCAGGGACCTAAGGTCTCACATGTGGGATTGCAGCCAAGTCTGCTCACGGAAACTACTAAGCCCACCCACTACAAGGAAAGCTCCCGCTCGACACAATGAAGATCCTGTGTACTGCAACTTAGACCCGATGCAGCCTAAAGAAATATATAAATATTTTTAAAAAAGAAACAGATGCTATGTGCTCATTTCCATGGCTTATTTTTTTTAGATAACATAAATGATAAAGATAACAGTTTAGAGAAAATTATATTAATAGTAGACCCATAGTATGAGATCAGCAGAAGAATCTTGCGAACCTTTTGTTTTCCAGAACCTTATTTTTCCGCATCCTAGTTTTGTGCAACGTGGGGAAGGGAATGACAACCCACTCCAGTATTCTTGCCTGGAGAATCCCATGTACAGAGGAGCCTGGTGGGCTGCAGTCTATGGGGCTGCAGTTCTGTGCAAACCTGCAGAATCCAGAAGACAGCCTCACATCTCAGGAAGAGCTTTCCTTTCTGATGTGCTTTTCTAGGGGTTGCAGTTGTGAGATCCCACCACTGGCATGCAGGCTACAGGATTCCTAATTTGTCTTCTGACCCAAAAGACAGACAAACACACCTTTCCCAGACCTACTCTCCTATGGAGATCTGAGTTTAGAGTGTTTTAAACCTCTGATGGTCCCCAGGACCTATTAACACAATGTGTTAGTCAGTGTAAACAAATTTGCCAGGGTAGAGCAATTTTTGTGACGAGTTCTCTCCCCTGCCTCCAAATCTCCATGGTTTAGCCCAATAGAAGATTATTGCTTGCTCTCAGCAGAGTTCAAAGTGATAGCCTGGAAAATTAGGGGAAATCTCTGCTCCAGGAAATGACTCAGAGACCTAGGTTCTTTCCATGTTTTAATTCTACTATCTTCAACACGTGAGCACCAAAGCTACAGTAGAAGAGGAGGAAAGAGCATGGAGGATCGTGCAAGAGGTTTTATGGTGGTTTGGGAATCATGAATAATATTTCTGTCCACATGCTGTAGGATTCAATCACATGATCCCAATATACGTGTACTGAAGATTGGGATGTGCAGTCTTCCTGTGTGCTCAGAAGGAAAACAAAGAGATTGACAAACATATAGCCTTGTCTATACCATAGCGAACTCTGAGCTGGTGATGGGCAGAGAGGCCTGGTGTGCTGCGATTCATGGGATCGCAAAGAGTCGGACACGACTGAGTGACTGAAATGAACTGAACTGAACTGATCTGATGCCATAGAACATTTGTTTAAATTGCTTAAGTCTTCCATCGATTCCTTTCAGTGACATAGAAAGTACTGTCATTGGGTAAATTATTAAACAACAATGAAAAGGAAATAGTTAATGAATTAAATGCTCAGTGAGTCAGAAAGGCTAGCTGAAAAGCATAAACTTTAAAAGTTACAAACGGTCAAAATGGCCCAATAAATAGATTTTGTGGTGAGTATAATAGTTTTTTTTTTTAATTGTAAAATTTTATAAAATGTAACACCTGAAAAGCAATTGTTTTCACTAGAGAAAGGTTATGTTGATTCAGGCTAGAAGTGATTCTAGCCTGAAAGAGGTCTAAGAGGAGTTTAAAAACTTAAATGTTGATACAGACTTTTGTCTTATTTCTTTATAAAGGATTTCAAACAGAAATGATGCTGCTAAAACATATAAGGCCAATACCCTGGATAACCGACTAACCAATAGGTACCAGTATCTACTAACTTGGGGAAAGGTTCAAGTACAATATTTTTCTAAGCATTACTTACTTACATACAGTTCTTCAGTCCTACTTATTATCTTTCTGTATACCCTTATCCTCTATTTTTTAAACAGAAATAATTTTGGCATAAAAACTTGGCTCCTACTCATGGTTAAAGAAAAATAAAATCTTATTCCTGGCTTCAGAATGAAGAGAATTCATTTCTTCAGGCCATAATTCTTACCACATTTATATTTCTGTTTAAATTATCCTGGTGGCAACAGGATGTATTATGAAATACATGTAAATGTAAAGTTTACATTCCTAGTGTACAAAAATTATTGAACCCATCAAAGAAAAACACTGGGCTTAAAAGATGAAATTTCTAAAGAAAAAAACCTTTTTTTGGAATCTAATACACAAAAAGGTGAAAAATCATGAGATCAACTTTTCAAATGTATTCAACTACTGATACTTTCTTTTTCTTTCTCACAACTAATGTTAACTTTTAATAGTAATAACTCTAACTTCATGGACAACTGCAAATTGATGCAAGAATTTATTCTTTGCTGCTGCTCAAACTTTGCCTTCTTGTTTTCTTACCAGAAATGTGTCCACGTTTCAACCACCAGAAGTGACAAAGATGTATGTACTTCTCTAACTAATCTTACATTTTAAGAATAAAGTGTATTTCTTCCTATATGTCCAAGAAAAAATCAAGGTGTATTGTCTTTAGGCCAAAGTTTCATTGTAACACAGCCATGCCCGCCCCCGCCAACTTTGACAGGTTAAATAGTATTGATAGAAATACTGAAGTGGTCAGCAAAACTTAAAGTACTTTCTATGTGGACTTTAACACAAGAAGTTTGCCAACCTCTGCTCTAATCAAACACCGAAGCTTAAGTCATTCTTTATTTCTTTTCTTTTTAAAAGTCTAGATTCTTTACTTTTTTGCCCATAGAACTTTAAAATTTTTTCCTACTCCTATGGCAACTCTTTATTCTTGTACATTACGCTTGCCTCCCAAAACACCCATCACATCTACAGCTCAGCTGAGTCTTGAAATCATGGTTTTGCTAACAATCTGTATAGACAAAATGCATTTTCCCTGGAATGTACTAATGGTGGTTATAAACAAGCAAAGTAGATATATTTTTGAAAACTTGGTTGATTTTTAAATTTGTATTTTCAAAAAAAGTAATTTTCACCCTGGACTGCCCTCCAATAGTTGAAACAGGCCTGAGTCACTTCAATTTTTTGAGGGTCTGCATATATTAACAAATGCTAAATAGAGATTTGGCTTCCCTAGTGGCTCAGACAGTAAAGAACCTGCCTGCAATACAGGAGACCTGGGTTCAATCCCTGGGTCAGGAAGATCTCCTGGAGAAGGGAATGAAAACCCACTCCAGTATTCTTGCTTGGAGAATTCCATGGACAGAGAAGCTTAGTGGGCTACAGTCCACGGGGTCACACATAGTCAGACACGACTGAGCAACTAACACACACACAGATTTAAAACAGTGTGATTTTTAAATGTTTTCTTAAACAAGCTAATGTATTTAATAAAAAAAAATTGTAATATAATTCTGTGAGTCACAGCATAGACAGGATTTAAAAATATTTGTTGGAATCGTTTGATGTGGAATCAAAGCACATTGAAATTGATTGGTCTGGGTTTCGGACACAGAATGTCATATAAGGAATGACTTCTCCATTCAATTCCTTCTGTTTTAATTATTTGAATGGAAGCCAGGTGATTTGTAAAATGGGTAAACTAAGGAAGAACTTTTTCTGTTGTTCTTTCATCCTCAAGTGAAACATTTTGTGGTGGGATTAGGAGTAGATTGTAAGTCCTTTCAAAGGTGGGATAAAATGAAGTTTCAGCAATGTGCTCACTGCTTGTTCTTGTGACAAAACAGGCAACCTGGAGGTCTGTCCAGTGCAAAGGCCACCAGCACCCCCACTTCCACTTCCACTACTACTCCTGTGAAGAAAAAGAGGTAGGATGGGCTTGTTGGGCGCCCCTCTTCCTGCTGTTCTCTCACAGATTGATCTTTATTAACGTCTGAACCAAAGCATCCACCAAGGCCCCCGGGTCGCATCTAGAGTTTGCTCTCTGCCCTTCCTCCTCCTTCCCTCCTCCCCTTCCCAGGGATCCGGTGCCTACTGCCTTCTGCTGCCTTCACACTTCAGTCCTTTCCTCTCCAGTCTCCTTTTCAAAAATGCTGTCTTTTCCTTCAATTTTATTGAGAAATAATTGACATACATCGCTGTGTAAGCTTAAGATGTATAGTGTGATTTACACATATGGTGAGGTGATCACCCAGTATGTTTAGTTAGCATCCATCATATCTTCCCAGGTGGCGCTAGTGGTAAGGAGCCCTCCTGCCAATGCAGGAGACATAAGAGACATGGGTTCGATCCCTGGGTGGGGAAGATCCCCTGAAGAAGTGCATGGCAACCCACTCCAGTGTTCTTGTCTGGAGAATCCCATGGGCAGAGGACCCTGGCGAGCCACAGTCCGTAGGGTTGCCAAGAGTTGAACATGATTGAAGCAACGTAGCATGCACAAGATTCATCATCTCACAGAACATCCATTATGTCAATAAAAACATTTCTCCTTTTGATGAGAACTCTTAAGATCTACTCTCTTAACTACTTTTCTATGTATAATGAAATGATATGAAAGAGAAGTTGCTCACTCGTGTCTGACTCTTTGCAACCCCAGGGACTGAAACCTGGCAGGCTCCTCTGTTCATGTGATTTTCCAGGCAAGAATACTGGAATGGGTTGCCATTTCCTTCTCCAGGGAATCTTCCTGACCCAGGGATAGAACCCAGGTCTCCCACATCGCAGGCAGACTCTTTACCATCTGAGCCATCAGGGACTCCTATGTATAATACAATCATGGTAACTGTAGTCATCATGTTATATATTACAACCCTAGAGCTTATAACTTCTTTATCCTTTGTTGGACGATGTTTCAAATGGATATAAAATAAGTTGGCCTAAAGGACAAATAAAAAAATGTAAGTTTTTACCTTTTGGCCACCTTCCTCCAATCTCCCTCAATCTGCCTGCCTCTGATAACCACACATCTGATCTTGTTTTCATATGTGCCATCTTAGGGTCTTGAATAGCTAGGTAATGTTTTGATGCTAGAACTCAGATAGTAAAGCTACTTCAGGTAACGCATGTTAACAGAGTCCTACTACAGAGAATGCCTTATCCTGCACAACAGCTGCAGTGTGGCCAAGTGTCACTAGACTCCAGAAACCAGTCTGCATCTTGGAGGCCTCCTCTGCTATGTAGATCGGGCTTCCTCCACATTCAGGGTCAAGGGTCCTGTCTGGAGGCATCGGTCTCTGTTTGTGTGCTTATTACCTCTTCCTTCAACTTCCCCTGTACGGCCTTCCACTTTCACCTGTGCTAACTTCCATTTATCTAGTAGGCATGGAGGAAGAGGTAGATCTTCGGTGGTAGAATCTTCTTTATGTAGCAGAATGGGATGGTGGGAGTGATTTTTGCATGTTGAAGAGAACGTAGTACCAGTGAATCGTGACATGAATGGAAAACAAGCTTTCGTGAACCTCACTGCTTTTGAAATTTTCTTATTTTCTTTGCTTGCTCCTCTGTCCATGCTTGGGCTTCCCAGATGGTGCTAGAGGTAAAGAACCTGCCTGCCAATGCATGAGACGCAAAAGACATGGGTTCTTCTCTGGGTCGGGAAGATCCCCTGGAGAAGGGCATGGCAACCCACTCCAGTATTTTTGCCTGGGACAATCCCCATGGACAGAGGAATCTGGCGGACTACAGTCCATGTGGTTGCAAAGAGTCAGAAACGACTGAAGCGACTTCGCACGCACACACAGGACTCTGCCTGGTATAGGGCAGGTGTTCAGTGCTTGCTGATGAGCTGGCTGACTGCCACGCTGCTCCTGAAATCCTCCTGGAGGGAAATGACTGATTCTATCTTCTCCTGCAGACGAAATTTTGATTGTGTCTACAGAGTCTCAGGAAATAAGATTATCCTTCTCTTGGATCCAAATTTCACACTTCCCCTGATCCTTTCTTTGTCGTTAGGAGAAACTGAAAGGGAAATTTAAGGCCAGTTAGTTCAATCTCCTACCCAGGGCAAGAATCTTTCCTCTGATAGGCTAGGCATCATTCAGGAGCATTGCAGCCAGAAGCATGACTTTCACTTTTGTGATGTGCCTTGACTAAGCTCTTGGGGGTTGCATTGAGCTGAAATTGGCTTTGATTTACTCCCATCCCATCAGCGCAGTCCTGAAATCTCAGAGAATAGACCAGCTTCGAGAATTTAAAGGACTCTCCTGTCCTTATCCTTGATCTTCCTTTTCCAGGCTATCTTACTCTCCTCTGAACATCATTTTTGATATATAACTTAGTCTTTTTTACAGAGTCCTTAGCTATCTCTACCAATTAAAATGATGTCTTAATAATGGGAAAGCATCTTTCTAATTGGATGTGTGTGTGTGTGTGTGTGTGTGTGTGTGTGTGTACATTTATGTATAAATGTATGTGCTTAGTTGCTCATATATGCATCTATATAAAATTGAGCTTGGCATTGCTGTGGCATTCATTTATACTTTCAATATTCTTACTTTCAGCATTTCCTGTCATACAGAATTTTTAAAACCATATTTTGAGTAGAACATAAGTGTTGTTATTTTTATTATGAAATGTTTCAGAAATGCAGACAAACAGAGAGGTGTGTTGATAATGAGCACCCATGAACCTACCATACAGATTCAACATTATTATTTTCCAGATTTCCTGCAGATTTCTTTTTAAAAAGTGTCTACATTGTTTACTGTCAAAGGAAATGGGCAAAGGGATTTATTTGGGAGAGCAGATTGCCTGCAATATAGGCCGTTACTTCCTATGGCAGGAAGTAAATAGTTTTCATTTTATCTCTAAGACCTTGTAGGAAAGTCATCTCATTTCCTTTTCACCTGTCAATTTATTTTCAGCTTTTCCTGGAAGACATGCGGGTGGGGGGTCAGGTCCTTGGAGCACAATGCTTATAACTGATGTCATTTCTTAACAGACAGTCCTGGTTTCCACCACCTCCTCCAGGTTACACCACCACCCCAAACACAGGAGCAAGCAGAAGGTAAGAGAAAGATGTCAGAGGTAATTGCTATGTAATATGATGGAAGAATGTGTTAGATATTGACAACATATAATTGTGGATGCTTTGGAATAAAGCTGAGGCAATTTTGTGAACTCTGAGCTCTGAATAAGATAGTGCCCAGTGAAAGTGAGGTCAGGGTACAAGTGTGCCTGGTAGGAAATCTGACATGCTTTGAGGCGTAAATGACTGTATTTTTAGTTTGCTAAGGGTTGCTGTAGCAAAGTACCCTAAAGGTGGGTGGTATGAGAGAAATGTATTGTCTCACAGTTGCAGAGGCTGGAAGCCCAAGAGCAAGGTGTTGACGGGGTTCCTTCTGAGAGTTGTGAGAAGGGATCTATTCCACCCTTTTTCCTGGCTTCCGGTGTTTTCCTACCAATCTTTGGTATTCCTGAGTTTGTATAAGGGCTTCCCTGGTGGCTCAGATGGTAAAGAATCTGCCCTCAATGCAAGAGACCCAGGTTCGATCCCTTGGTCAGGAAGGTCCCCTTTAGAAGGGAATGGCTACCCACTCCAGTATTCTTGCCTGGAGAATTCCATGGACAGAGGGGCCTGGCGGGCTACAGTCCATGGGGTCGCGCCATTTCAATCTCCACCTTCATCTTTACATGGTGTTTACCCTGTGTGCCTGTCTGTGTCCAAAGTTCCCCCTCTTATAAGGACACCAGGCCTATCGAATGGGGGCTCATCCAACTCTGGTATGATCACATCCTGACTCAGCTACTTATGTCCATGACTCATGCCTTACCTACTTGTGTCTACTAATGTCCCCATTTTCCAAACAAATCTGGAGAGGACATCATTCGATCCATAAGGGGGGCAGGGGAGAGAACAGGGCCCATCACTAGGTGGGGCCCAGTGTGGGCTCTCGTGCACAGTCAGTTTTGCTCTGATGAACCCAGATGTCAGGATGGGAATGTGTATGGCAAGTTCTTGGTGAACTTAAAGTGACAGGTGAGTAGTGTGTGTTTGCTTGTACTTTTTTGTTGCTGTTGAGAGCAATAATTATAACTAAATTAGAGCCCATGTGGAGAACACCTGGCTCTACCGTTTCCATACTGGGAATGTCAACAACTATTTAACTGAATATATATTTAATAATACGTGATTACTGTATGCCAGATATTGTTCTAGGATCTTGGGAGATATCAGGGAACAAAACACGGAGCCTACACTCAAGACTTCAGTGCAATAGCCACAGTGTAGGCCTCTAATAATCTATGTTGTCATTAGCACTTGAAGAAAAATAGGTCTCCAAGGTGGTTTTGGTTTAGGTATCCAAAATTATTTTCATGTCATCAACCTCTAGAATATCTTCACCCAATATTTCCATGTTTAAATGGGATTCATTTTCCCAATCCAACACTTGGAAAAAGGGTATGAAGCAGTGCCCTTGTTTCATATGAGACTGTTTTATTTCCAAAAGTTTTCATCTGTTGAACAGGCTTTTAATGTGTCTTTAATTTCCCAAATAATAGGTATATTTGGAAATAAATGTCTTATAATTTAACTTGAATCTATAAGGACATAAATAACTTTAGTTGACTAATAGACAAAAAGAACTCTAATTGTCTTTCATACCCGTGGCTTCATCTGTATATATGTGTGTGTACATATGTATTATATTATATGTGTAAAGCATATGTATAAAATTATTGGACTTGTTGAATAATCACAGCTTGGAATTATACCAACCTTCTCTTAAAATATTTTCTTTTTAAACCTGTTCATCTTTTTAAACCTGTGGGTGGTTTCCAATTATATGAACTGCCAAATATGGATTGTGTCTCTAATTATAACCTCCTTTCTCCTCAGGCTGTGTTTAGATATTTCTCCATGAGTGATACCTTTCATGGAACTACCCAAGATATTATTGTAAGATACCACTGTATATTCCATCCAATTTTGTCTTGATAGACAGTAACTGATACTTAGAAACATTTATTATGAATTTCCCAAATAACTTATTTTTATCTTTTACCTGTTACTCCATTGTTCACGTAAATTATCATCATAATAAGCATGTGTTATGTAACTGTGTAAAGATACGAAAGGACTATTCCTGCACCACCATCATATGTGCTCAGTGCACATTCAGCTATGGATCTGTTTGAACAGAACTGATACTGCCTGGCTATATGCCCTTACAATTTATGCATAGCTGGATGTGATTTACATGGAAGATAAAATTAGTTACAATGCTTCTATTTCTGATTTCTGGATCAGATGCCTAGCACCAGATTTAAGGGAGAGAGAAGATTATTGGATAAGGTTGATGAATTTAAATATCCACTCCTTTCTTAAAGTCACAGATTATTAATAGAATGGCTAGACCAAACGACTTCTCTTCGAGGATCAGAGCTAATGTTATCCCAAGCTTTCAGGGAAAGGAGAGAATAATAGCAGTATAGCAATGCCTTTGATTCCTAAAGCGCTTTTCTTTGGAACAGCTCCAAGTACTGCTTCTGTTTCTCACCTTTAATACCAGTGCATTCTCGGGGCTGAGAAGTAGCCTTTTCACCAGAAGCCAAAAACTAGAAGCAATTATTAAATGATGAAAGGAATCAAAGATTTCAAAAAGAGATCTTTGTCCCCAGAAGAACAAAAAGAAGATGGAATTAGGTCAGGAACAAATAAAAAGGGAGAACTGTGATTTTTAATACTAGCTAATAGCCAGTGCTAACTTTATTTCCCTTCCACCTTTACTAATTCACTGGTCTCCATCTCCCTTTCTCCCCTTTCTCCTCTTCTGCAAAAGAATTTCCCCTTAATACCAACACTCACTCTCGTTTCTGTTCTTCATTTTGTGAACCTTCATTTTTCCATCACCTAATCTTTCCAAGAGATTTCATTTTCTCCCACACACCCATTCCCAGTTATTACAAGGAGAGGTCATTTTCCTGAATGGTTTTCCCCTCTAACCTCTCTGTGATCTTTAACCCCATGGACTACCCCATTCCTCAGTTTTCCCTTTCTTGACTTACGTAGTGTGGAAGAACCAAACTTAGTTGTGTTTGGATTGACAACTTGTATTGGTGTTGTGTTTGGATTAAAATCTGTTACAGGCATGATGTAAGCTGCACCCAAGTGGTCTTAAGCTTTTTTTTTAATCTATAGAAGAACCCATAATATCACACTTTTCTCTATATTTATATGTATATCTGTACCTATAACTCTACAAGTCTGTGTTTATGTCTACAGCCATTGATATTTCTATAGCTACATCTAGAAATGTATCTACATCTCATTCTGTCTATATAATTAACATAAGGTTGGTGAATTCAGTTCAGTTCGGTTGCTCAGTTGTGTCCAACTCTTTGCAACCCCATGGACTGCAGCACGCCAGGCTTCCCTGTCTATCACCAACTCCTGGAGCCTACTCAAACTCATGTTGGTGAATTCAACTAGATTTTAAATGAGCAAGTTAAATTTTCTAATATAACTATACAGTAGAGCTAATGAAAAAAGCAATTTCTTAAAACAAATATCATTTTATGTATGACACACATTAGTCTTACAATGAGAAGGTTAAGATCTGGTGAGCAAACAAAATTTTGGAATTAAGAGTCAAATATCTCTGAAAGTCTCTTGCCCTCTTTCTGATAAAACAAGTAGAGAAAGAAGCTGTAATTCATGGTAGTAAGACACAGCAGGTAAAGTTCTGAACTTAAATAAAACTCTTTCTAGCTGATTGCTAAGGTAACTCCTTAGTCCTTGAATATAAATGTTCTCTGATCTCTTTTTTCTCTTGTTGAGAAGGGAAAACTCTAGCACAGGGTTTTGAATGACCAACGTGTATGTGCCGTGTGATCTGTGCTTAGTCACTCAGTCATGTCCAACTCTTTGCGACCCCATGGACCGTAGCCCGCCTTTGTCAGAGGACAGGCTCCTCTGTCCATGGGGATTCCCCAGGCCAGATTACTGGCTGGAGCAGGTTGCCAAGCTGTCCTCAAGGGGTTCTTCCCAACCCAGAGATTGTACCCAGGTCTCCCGCGTTCAGACGGATTCTTTACCATTTGATCCACGAGAGAAGTCATGAATACTGGAGTGGGTAGCCTATCCCTTCTCCAGGGGATCTTCCCAACCGAGGAGTCACACTGGGGTCTCCTGCACTACATGTGGACTCTTTACTAGCTGAGCTACCAGGGAAGCCTGTCAGCCTGTGTCAACAAGATTATTTCCTCTGAAATCCTCTTTTCAACTGCCATCAGAACCTGTAGTTTCTTTTCATTTTAATCAGGACTGAATCAAATTTTAGCTCTGCAACCTTTGTTCCTCATTATACTGATCTGTCTCTCCTTCCTCTGTGATCACTGGTTTACCCCCTTTCCCATGTTCAAATCCCTTTCATTATTTCAGAATATCACTTCTGTTTTAATGTTTTGGTGTAATGTAATTTGAGCTCTATGTATTCGAGATTCTGAAATACATAGAAATACATGTGTCATCAATATGGTAAATTATTAGAAGGTCAGAGCCAGTGAAAGTTTTTCCTTTTCCACGTGTTTCATTTTAAAATTTATCAGAAAGCCTGATGCAAAGCAGTTTGTCAGCAATCACTAGTGTCTATCTTAATTTCTCAAGTTCTTAAACTTTTTCTCATCTTTGAGTCTTCAAAAGAATGATAACATACGCCAGGACTTGAGCCAATGGTGTGGATAATAGGTGCCATTCATGAGAAGTGCTCAGTCAAATCACAATAAAGTACAGATGCAGCATTTCTAGGAAGTTAATATTAACGTCGCTTCTGATTTTAGAACCCACCTTTAACTCTTGGTATTCTGTTTACGGTAAATTTAAGTGCGTATGCCTTTGTATTTAGGTGATGCAGAGATACAGTGCTTTGATGGCATATGAAGCTCATTTAAGAACCTCGTGGAAGCCAGATTTAGGTAGCAGTTGCTTAAACAATATGAATGTTTACAATGTTACCCATTATAGTGATTCTGGAGAAACAATAAGGCAAACCACCAGCACCACCAGAAAAAAAAAACAAACAAAAAAACCCAATGTGTTTTTTTCTGCAATCATCTCCAAAGACAGAAAATAAATTGTATAATATCTGATAAAATTAAAGTAGTGGAAACACATGCAGGAAATCACCATATTGTGAAATGCTTGCTACATACTTTCATAATTTCTCATCCATATTTGTTTCAGTATTCTCTTTCAGTGGTTTTCACTTCCACTTAGCTGATTGGTAGATATGAAGGAGGAAAAAAAATTCTGATTGAGAAGTGGGTTGCTATGGCAACCTTGCACTACAGTTATATTTTTCCATCTGTAACTATAAATGGTAAAAAGTAGCTTTTCTAATTATGCTGCAACATTTTTAACTCTATTGGTACCAAACCTTCTATGAAGTTTGCTGTCACCCTAAATTAAATCATTATATTTAATTTTTATCACAACAAACATCTTCTTGTATTAACTGGAAGCCATTTTGCAAAACCTAAGAGTCTAAAATGCTCAGTAAAATGTCGAAGTATAGTGATTTTAAAATTGTATTGGAATGCCTAGAATACCAATTATATTTATTCAAAATAATTAAAACATAAACCTGAGTCAGGATTTGTTAGGAGAAAGTTAATTCAGAATGTGCTGCTATGGATTCAGCAATACTTGAAAATTTCTATCCCTCTGTGTCCACTGGAAGCTAAAGTTTATTTGTGCTCTTATATTAAATTATACTATTTAAATGTTATTAACCACAACTGAATATTCATACATTTGGAAAGTGCAGCATATGAATATTCAGGGTACTTAGCGCATAGCAAGTAGTATTCATGACTACTGTGGAATTGAAGATTCCTTGCAATATTCTGCCTTCTCATGGTCATGTAGTGGTTTGCCAGCCACAGATCTGAGCCAGTCTCATCCTTTTATAAATGAAGAAGCAGATTCTTCAGAGAGGATCCGTGTTCTTTCCATGATCAAACTGGAAGTCAGTGGCAAAACTAGTCTAAAATCTAGGTCTCTGAAATTTTTGTTCAGTCCATGCTCTTTGTTGTGATGTGGTTCATTGAAATGGTCCCTGGCCACTGAAAGTAAGACACTGTTAGGGCAATCATGCTTTTGAACAAATAATCGAAAGATTATTCTCTGGAATCTTTAGAATGCCTTGCATTCTGCAAGCTCTTTGAGACCATGGACCACGTCACACCTTTTCTAGTCTTGAATGCCCAACTTTGCTTGTTATATGTCCTAACAGCAGTTGTGGAATAAGTGCTTTTGAACTGATACCTTTGGGCAAGCAAATAATGCAGGATCTCTTACTGTTATTATATTTTCATTGGAAATACCTGGAAAGATAATGGTTTAATACAGTACAATAGAGCGCAGCAGTCCCTAACATTTTTGCACCAGGTTTTGTGGAAGATAATCTTTCCATGGACTAGGGAGGGGGGATGGTTTCAGGATGATTCAAGTGCATCACATCTATTATGTCTCTGCTGATCTGACAGGAGGTGAAGCTCAGGCAGTAACGTGAGTGGTGGGGAGCAACTGTAAATACAGATGAAGCTTCACTCACTAGCCCACCACTCACCTCCTCCTCTGCAGCCCAGTTCCTAACAGGCCACAGACCAAAGGGATGCCTGATATAGAGGAGAAAGCGTGGGATTAGACATGAGTAAGAGAGGTTAGAACCTTGGCTGAGTCACTTACTATCAGTGTGACCAAGGGCAAATTGCTTACCTTTTTTGAGACTCAGTGAAAAAAGTAAATCCTATACATAATTCATATATATATACACACACACACATTCCACAGGATAGATATATGGACTAAATAAAGTATGTGAGAAGTATGTCAACTTGGACAAGTTGACATGTTACTGAAATGCAAAAATGTAAGTTCCATTTCCTTTGCTACTGTTGGAATAATAATTCTACTGGCAGGCTACAACAGCTAAGCATAATCCGAAGTGAAAACAAAACTCACCATCCGTTTTTTAAGAGTCAATTATTCTTTCAACCCTGACCTGTGTTGAGTCATAGAAACGTTCTTCACAAAGTCATTCTGGAACACAAGTAACAGAGCCAAGAAGTGACATTTGCAGGAGCTTATGGAAATGAGGGAACATATACAGGTTGACAGTGATATCTCTATTAGCTCTGGCCTTTGGGCTACAATCTGCAGGTTTTCAAATGTTGCCCAGGAAAGCTGCCTTTTGATTCCTGGAAGTTATTTTTTACAATTATAGCAGCTAGTGTGGTGTCATCAACCCTGCGGAAGGTCTTACAGGCTGGAAGGAAAGACAGAGGCAGAATCAGGGTCAACTGATCCAGGCTTAAACAGCGCATCTCGAAGTGGTGTTCAAACAGGATCATTCCACATGAATGTCTCTTGTTTTTGTCTCTTTGAAACATTCCAGGCCACAGCTTCCTGCCTCACTCTCGCATTCTAAAGCCCCCGCTTGGCAGGGCCTCAAGCTCCTGGCTCAGCTTGAATGACGCCTCTGATTGCCCCCAGGGCCGGGGTTCTGTCATCTGTGACTGTCACTGTGGAGATGCAAAAAGCTCCTCTGAGATGGACTGAAGTCAGCGTGGCCTTGCCCTGACCCAGGCCAGCAGGGGTGTAAAAGCATTATTCTCGCTTCTCTGCTTTTCTTGGCCTTCACAAATGCACATCTGACTTTTATTTCCCCAAACCATCTCCTTCCTGTACACCCAGATCTTCTTCTCGATTCATCTCTGCCTCTCAGACACACCC
>NW_011494926.1:5154110-5175365 GCF_000754665.1 Bison bison bison | reverse complement strand
TTCATGGCTTCCCAGGTGGGGCTAGTGGTAAAGAACCCACCTGTCAATGCAGGAGACATGAGAGACAAGGGTTCCATCTCTGGGTTGGGAAGATCCCCTGGAGGGGGAAATGGCAACCCACTCCAGCATTCTAGCCTGGAGAATCCCATGGACAGAGGAGCCTGGTGGGCTACAGTCCACGGGGTTACAAAAGAGTCAGACACAACTGAAGTGACTTAGCACCACTTTACATGGAAGAAATTTAGCTTTTTATCACTGTGATTCTGGCATAAGGAAAGTTGGGCACCATCCCTTGTCTCCCTTTTTGTAAACCTCCTTTCCATCTTGTTACTACTCTCCTGCCTGTTTTCAGATATCCAGTGCTCTGTGTAGACTCATTAATACCTGGGGCCGACCAACTTCTTATCCTTTCCTCTGTCCCTGGAAGAGACGCACATAACCAGCTCATCAACACAGATGCATGAAAGACACATTATCATTTGAGTGACATTACATTGTTGCAACACAGGGATATGTTTTGAGAAGAGAAGATGATGACAATCAATACAAATAAAAGAACATCTAATTGTGAAATCTAACATTAGGTCAAAATGGGGAGAGTGTTTTCCTGTAAATTACTTTTTGCAGGCATATCATATTACACAATAACTCATCTGAGCACTCAGTGCCCACCAGGTACTCAGTGAAAGTGAAAGTCGCTCAGTTGTGTCTGATGCTTTGCGACCCTGTGGACTGTAGAGTCCATGGAGTTCTTCAGGTCAGAATATTGGAGTAGGTAGCCTTTCCCTTCTCCAGGAGATCTTCCCAACCCAGGGATCGAACCCAGGTCTCCTGCATTGCAGGTAGGTTCTTTACCAGCTGAGCCACCAGGTACTTGGTAGTGGAGTCAACAACGGACAGTGGACTTCTATGGGACAGGTAACCTTGAACAGATTTTCAAAGCTTTAGACTCCTGTTCAGTACCCATTTTCCTTCATGCCAAATAAAAATTCAGCCAATCACTCTCTCTTCCAACACATCTTTATCAGGCACCAACATCGTGTACAGTCCTAGTACTTGGCGTGCAACTATCCTTTTAGGGACTTTCGGTCCAGCCAGGGTGGAGACAAAAAACTATGTGCAATTCAGACCAGCACAGTATGTATTGTGAAGAAGGTGCACTACTGGGAGACATAGAAGAGTTCACCAGAGCACTGGGTACCACTCCGCACAGTAACTCCCTCAACCAGAGGCTGAAGGGCAAGGAGGGCTCTCCAGGTGGAAGGAGCAGGAGGTACGCCCCAGAGCAGAGAGACTGTGGTGTGGGGTTAGGAAGTGCCAGTGGTTTGGCTCCTCTACAGCACTGGGTTCACATGGCATGAAAACAACCGCAGCCACAACCCTTACACTAAGCCAGGTGGAGCTCTAAAGCTTTGCATTGCCCTCTCGCTGGCTTCAAAGCTGCCATCAACACAAGAACCAGAAGACCCACTGTGCTCTGTGTCCACTCTTCCACTGTCTCTCACCCAGGGACTCACTGCCACACTCGGCCAGAAAAGCTTCAGGACTAACTCTATCATGTCCCCCACCCCTGTGGCCATGGATCCCTATGGGAACCCCAGTCAGATTATTTCTTATCACCTGGACCATCCCCGAAGAGCTCCGTGCATCACTGAACCTGACCCAGGCCTGCTACTGCTGCTGCTAAGTCACTTTAGTTGTGTCTGACTCTGTGCAACCCCATAGATGGCAGCCCACCAGGCTCCCCCTTCCCTGGATTGTCCAGGCAAGAACACTGGAGTGGGTTGCCATTTCCTTCTCCAATGCACGAATGTGAAAAGTGAAAGTAAAAGTGAAGTCATGTCCGACTCTTCGTGACCCCATGGACTGCAGCCTACCAGGCTCCTCCGTCCATGGGATTTTCCAGGCAAGAGTACTGGAGTGGGGTGCCATTGCCTTCTCTGTGACCCAGCCCTACAAACCATCCCAATCCCTCAAACTGGTCCACAGACCTTCCTGGATATGTCATCCATTATCGTCAAAACTCATTCCTCTTCAGTCTTGTCTCTGACTGAATGATCTCTCCTCTCCTTGGTGGGTTCTCCCAGAGAACCCTGCTCCCTCAGCCTCCTTCCCAGTGACAGCTGCTTTTCTTCTAATCCCATGCACTGTGCGGTCTGAAGGAAGAGGAGGGATCCTGTTTGCTCCTTATTTCTAATTTCTATTTCTCCCTCCTCCCTAAAACTCCCTGTCCTCCTTGAAGCCATTCCCTTGTGAGCATCTCTCCTTCCCTGGAGTCATCTCAAGGTCTCTGAGTCACTCACCCTCACTCTGTGGGGACTTCAGCACTTGGCTCACTGTTTCCCCACACTCCTCCCATCGTAATGTCTGAAAGTGAAAGTCACTCCGTTGTGTCCGACTCTTTGTAACCCCATGGACTGTATACTCCTCGAAATTCTCTAGGCCAGAATCTTGGAGTGGGTAACCTTTCCCTTTTCCAGGGGATCTTCCCAACCCAAGGATCGAACCCAGGACTCCCACACTGCAGGTGGATTCTTTACCAGCTGAGCCACAAGGGAAGCCCAAGAATACTGGAGTGGGTAGCCTATCGCTTCTCCAGTGGATCTTCCCAACCCAGGAACCAAACCAGCATGTTCTGCATTGCAGTTGGATTCTTTACCAACTGAGCTATCAGGGAAGCCCTCATAATGCATGGTGCTTCCCAAATTCGTGTAATGGATCCTTCCCATCCTAGACTTTCACTTTCTTGATCTCCTCTCCAATGATCTTGTCCATTGCCCTACCCCAGCCACCCACAGATTTTTCCCTTGTAAGAGTGAAAAAGTTGGCTTAAAGCTCAACATTCAGAAAACGAAGATCATGGCATCCGGTCCCATCACTTCATGGGAAATAGATGGGGAAACAGTGGAAACAGTGTCAGACTTTATTTTTCTGGGCTCCAAAATCACTGAAGATGGTGACTGCAGCCATGAAATTAAAAGACACTTACTCCTTGGAAGGAAAGTTATGACCAACCTAGATAGCATATTCAAAAGCAGAGACATTACTTTACCAACAAAGGTTCGTCTAGTCAAGGCTATGGTTTTTCCTGTGGTCATGTATGGATATGAGAGTTGGACTGTGAAGAAGGCTGAGCGCCAAAGAGTTGATGCTTTTGAACTGTGGTGTTGGAGAAGACTCTTGAGAGTCCCTTGGACTGCAAGGAGATCCAACCAGTCCATTCTAAAGGAGATCAGCCCTGGGATTTCTTTGGAAGGACTGATGCTGAAGCTGAAACTCCAGTACTTTGGCCACCTCATGTGAAGAGTTGACTAGCTGAAACTCCAGTACTTTGGCCACCTCATGCGAAGAGTTGACTCATTGAAAAAGACTCTGATGCTGGGAGGGATTGGGGGCAGGAGGACAAGGGGACGACAGAGGATGAGATGGCTGGATGGTATCACTGACTCAATGGATGTGAGTCTGAGTGAACTCCGGGAGTTGGTGATGGACAGGGAGGCCTGGCGTGCTGCGATTCATGGGGTTGCAAAGAGTCGGACACGACTGAGCGACTGATCTGATCTGATCTGAAGAAACCATATACACTTCAAAACTTCAAAGTTTTCCTTTTTCTGGCTTCCATTTTCCATCTACTCACTTTCTATCTACACTTTCTGGTTCAGTCCCTCCAGTCCTCTGAGGCCAGAAGTTTCCCAGTCCCACAACCACCAGTCCATTGGTTCTATCGTCTTTCCACAGCCCTTCTCCCCTCACATCCTCACTTCCCTCCATGTCCATCTCAGCTCCCACAGTCCTTCACTGTAATCACCTCCTCACATACCCCTTCTCCTCCCTTGTCATCAGTCTTTATTACACTCTATTGGCTGAATTAGAAGCTTCCTTAAATCCACTCTCTGTTCAATCTGTTCCTGCCCCTGAAGTACTGAGCGTGGCAAAAGAAAGCAATGGCTATTGGCCTTATTTTAGTTCCATGAGCACTGACTTCAGCAGAGCCATTGGTGTTGCCCAAAGAGTCCTTGAGAGGCAGCATCATGGGGGATGGTTTATGGAGACAGACTTCTTGGTTTGGATTTTGCACTCTGCCCCTTACCAGCTGTATCATCACAGGGTATTTATTTTCACTTTCTGTGCCTCCATCTTTTCATCTATAAAATAGGAAGAAGTAGAATACTTATTTCTGGGATTGAAGGGAGGATTCAATGAGCTCGGTCTCTGTGCTTCCAAGACCAACCTTCCTGCATGTGCCCTCAGTCTCCTTACTTCCCATGTCTAAGCATTTTCTGCTCACTCTCCCGCACCATCAAATTTGCCATCTTACCTGGATCATTCCATCATCATATCTACATACTCTCATACGCTTCATTGACCTACCAACCTTCAGGTAGCTTCCCAATTTTCTCTTCCCTCTTCACTGTAAAGTGCCTCAAAAGAAATCTCTACGTCTATCCCTCCGCCTCCCATTTTCTTTGAGATCCACTCCTAGAAAATTTTTTTTTTTTCCACTACTGCTCCATCAAAACTGCCTTCGTCAGGTTTATCAATGACCCCTATATTGCCAACACCATGGTAACTCTTCACCCCAGTTTTATTTGACCTGTCAAATGTCTTGCATTTGGCAAGGCTAGTTACTCCTTCTGGAAACACTTGTCTCACTTGACTTCCTGGCACCACACCCTTGTATTTCTCTTCTTTTCTCTTTGGCTGCTTCTCTTCAGATTCCTTTGCTATTTCTTCCCCATATTCTTGATGTCTAAATATTGCTGGGATCAGGGGTTCCACCCTTGGCCCTCTTCCTTCTCTACTTATGCTGACTTCCTGGGTGGTCTCATCCAGTTTCAAGTGTTAGATGCCATCTCAAAGTTGGTGATACTCTGTCTCCAACATCCTCATGGTTCAGTTTATTACTTCCTTCAGGTCTTGGCTTATATTTCACCTCACATGCAGGTGTTCCCACACCATCACTATATTCTCTCACTGTTTTATTTTCTTCTTAGTACTTTTCTTCATCTGCCATTTATTTATTTGTGTATAGAAAACCTTCTGGAAACAGGGAAATTATCCACTTTGTAGAGTGCTTCATGCATAGAAAGCTACCAATAAGTGTGTTAAATAAAAGCATGATTTCATTCAGTCCCAACAACACCCCCACAGTGCTGTTGGAAAGGTTACTACAAATGAGGAAATGGAATAATTTAGGCCCTTGTCACACAGCTGGCAATTCAGGCAGCCCAACTCCAGAGCCTACATGCTCCCTAGTGCACTGCAGAAGCCAGAGAGGTACAGAGTCGAGATCACAGGGTATTTCTATGGAATTTATCTCGAGGGTTATGGCGAACTACTTGGGTAGGAGTTTGGGGGTAGGGAAGTGACATGCCCTGGGTAAAGTGCTGTGTGTGTGCATGATAAATCACTTCAGTTGTGTCTGACTGTTTGTGACCCTATGGACTGTAGTCTGCCAAGCTCCTCTGTGGGACATGGGATTCTCCAGGCAAGAATACTGGAGTGGATAACCATGCCCTCTTCCAAGGGATTTTCCCAACCCAGGGATCAAACCCATGTCTCCTGCATCTCCTGCATTGCACGTGGATTCTTTACCACTGAGCCACCAGGGAAACCCAAGTAAAGGGCTGACTCCATCCCAAACATGCCCATAATTGCCTGCTTCAGTTCCTGGGCAATCAAATCATGCCATTTCAGAGGCTGTCTTGGTGCTTTGTTGGAAAGTTTAGGCTGACAGTGTTTATAAGCTCTGCCAGCATCAAACTGGCCTGTGCTGTCAATGTTTAAGGTGGATTTAGTTAAGAGCTTCAAATCAACTTCATCTTAATGTCTATGGAATTGAAAACCTTTCTTGCTGTTTCCATAGCAGCTTGATAGTTGACATAATTCCTAAAGAAGCTTATATATTAATTTAGCCCAGGAACCATTTAGTCTGTTCATGTGCTGCTGACCCAAAATATCACAACTTGAGTGAGATAGTCTAGTAAATTACTAAGCTGTTTAAAGTACACATAATGTTTCAAGCTATAGTTGGGGAGGACAGGGTTTCCAAAAATCTGATTAAATTAAGTCTCCTGTAATTTACAGATTTGACTTCTTTAAAGTTTAGAACTCCAAACATCCTAGCCTTTCCAGCAGCTCATACAGGAGGCTTGTAAGACGCATGAGATATTTCCACATAGACAAAAAATGCATTTGGTGAATAGATGTTAAAATTCACCTGGTTTCCATGGTGAAATGAACTGCTGTTTTCTGTTCTAAAGGGAACCAACTGTTCACCCTCCGATACCTCCAAAGCCCAGTTCCACTGTTTCATCTCCTAACCAGCCGAAGCAAGATAATAGGTAAGACCTAACATTCCAGAATTTCTTGCAAAATGAAGTTTAAAGGAAATGACACCATATGAATTGTGACTTATGCAAAGCATGGGTATGTTTTTTGTGCAGGGTCACTGCAGAAGCACTTGGAAAGCTGCTCTAATTCCATTTGCCCACACAAATGTGTATTTATGTTTGCCTCTGGGGTCGCTGAGGGTAGGACACAACTGAGTGACTTCACTTTCACTTTTCACTTTCATGCATTGGAGAAGGAAATGGCAACCCACTCCAGTGTTCTTGCCTGGAGAATCCCAGGGAAGGGGGAGCCTGGTGGGCTTCCCTCTATGGGGTTGCACAGTGTCGGACACGACTGAAGTGACGTAGCAGGAGCAGCTGGATACTTATGGCTGCTACCTGTCCTGTGGAAACAGACTTTCAAGATAGAAACTGAGCAATAGTCACGCCCAGGAGATATTCATACTCAGGTGTCCTCTACTTTATGTATTGGGAACCAATATGTCAGGAAGCCTCTCTCCCTGTATATAAATATATATGTATATATGTGTGGCAGTGGAGGCTTAGTCACTCACTTGTTCCAACTCTCTGTGACCCCAAGGATAGTAACCCGCCAAGCTCCTCTGTCCATGGGATTTCCCAGGCAAGAAAACTGTGCAGGTTGCCGTTTCCTTCCCCAGGGGATCTTTCTGACCCAGGGATCAAACCCATGTCTCCTGCATTGAAGGTGGATTCTTCACCACTAAGCCACCAATGAAGCCCATTTATTGATATATATATGTATTGCTTATATATTGATATGTATATATATTGCAAAGAGTTGGATATGACTTAGCTATTGAATGACAGCAACAAGAACAAATATGTGTATAATATATATGTATATATTTATATACAAACACACACACACGTGTATATATATATATCTTAACTAGTTAAGATTCCCATTAAGAGCTACATTTTCTAACAAAAGATGTTCTTAAAACTTTGTGTTACTGCTCAAACCCTCCCTTACGTTAGAAAATACCTCTGGGTAGTTCTTTAGTCTTACTGAGACATTTGTAACTTATTTAAAAGCTACAACAAATTTTGAAAAATATTATAATTACCTTGCCTCCAAATCAAGGGAAAAAAAAGACAGACTTGCTTTTTCATTTTGAAACTCCAGTGCTCTCTAATTAATATTTAGCAACAAATATTTAGAGACTAATTTGGAGATCTGAGCACCTCCCCATGTGTTGCTGTTAAACAGTTTACTAATCTCAAGCTATTTTCCAAGACTCACACAGCACATTTCCACTATTGTTGAGAGATTTTTAAAATGGTGTCTCAGTGAAGACTGAATACATTAGATTTGCTTGATGGCCTGCCTTTGATTCTTTTGTATTTTTACTTTTTGATGGTGATTTTTTTGACAACATGTAGGACTATTGGAAAACTGTTCTTCATTAAGAGGATAACTTTGCCCAGAAAATGCTGATTGCGTGACAGGGCTATGTAGCTTTAGGCATTCAACTTAATGTGTTAAAAACTCAGGTCTGAATTTCTATTCACTGAAATGTCACAGGATCTTTGAAATTTTGTCCTTAGGAAGAGAGGATAATATTTTTTAATGTTAAAAAAATTCTTCTTCATTGAATTAATGAAAAATATAGGCCAGATTTATGATGTCTAATCTGTGCAATGGTTATAATTATACACTTGAAAATAACTTTTCAGGCTTTCTATCTTATATTATTTTTCCTTTTACTTTGACAGTATTGAGCAATGTAATATTAATGTGAATTGGATTTTTCAGAGGGCTAAAAAAGTTGGTGTTAGTACCTCCTGAATTCAAAACCTTGGATTCTAGAGCAGTGAATTGAATAGATTCAAAAGAAGCTAAATTTCATCAGAACTGGTCTAATCTGTTTTTACTACTCTAATTTATTTCTTCCACAAATGATCCTAAATATAAAATGAGGACAACTTGCATGTTTTAAACCCTGATTACTTTAATCACAGCAAGATGATTTTAATGAAAGAATATGAAAGGGAAGTGTTTCCTATGTAATTAACACATGTCCTCAGGAGTACAAAAAATAGTTGAATTTAGTTTCTTGAGAACAAGCAAGAATGTGTAAGTAGGTCAATTAGATACTTAGAAAAAAAGCTGAGAAAAGCCTTATACCACAAATTGTTACAGAACCTAACACTGTAAAACTTAATTCTAACAACTCAGTGTGGTCATTCCCAATGTGGTGGGTGTGCTGGAAAAATGAAAGTGTTTACCATATTATCTGAGCAAACATATTTTTTGATAGTATTCAAATGGGTTGAGTCTTTGAGAAAAAGATGTTCCTGACACCTAACAAAACATGATTTTTACTACTTAAAAACTTTGTATCATTATTTAATAGAGATAAGTGTATTTATCTAATAAAGATAAGTGCTTTATCGATGACTGAAAACTAAAATAAATGAACATGAACATATTTAGAAGTTTATTTCCACAGTGCTGTTATTCCAGAAAGCACACTTTCATCTCTTTGAATGTAAATGTTTCATAAATTTAAATTTAACAGAGAAGTGTTTTCTTATCTAACAGACATTATCTTTAATTTGAAAAATATAGGCAGATATATCCAGCTAAACCAAGTGTACATACAGAAGCCAACAGATCTGCTGAAAGAAATATAAGGTACAATGATCTATCCTGATATCTCTATCTCTATATCTATATAATTGTATAAATGATAAAGTATGCTTTATTAGAACACTGAAACATACATGAAATTAATAAAACAGACAAAATCAGTTTTCCATCTGACTTCAATAGTGGGTAATAAATATTTTTATATGTACTTAGATAATTTTATTCCTTTTATTGTATTTCTAAATATTACATTAAGAACAACCAAAATTCCCTGAATGTGATAACAGAATAAGATCAAACCCCTTAAGGCAGGAAAATCTCTCTTTATTCCTAACACTTGTCCCAGAGCCTATGACATAAGCTGATGTTGATGTGTAAGGGAATAGGTGGAAATACAGTCATCTGACTGAACGTCTACAAAACCTTTGCTTGGAATTGGCCGTATGATAAGGTCACTGAGCTTCTCCTGCACCATCAGTAAAAGGCTTACAAATTGTACTGATGCTTTTGAGTAAGATTTCCCCATGACAGTCCTGGTTTACGCCTATTGTCTTAAACATCCCATCTGGTTTAGTATTTGTTTTAGATGTATCTTTATTTATTTATTTGAAAAAATACTATTTTTGAAATTTGTTTTTGAACAATGTTATTTTATAAGTCAACCAATATGATAAACCAGTTTGTTTTTTATGGTAAAAAACACAGCATTAATTTACCATCTTGTTCATGTGGGATAAGTCGCTTCAGTTGTGTCTAACTCTTTGCAACCCCATGGACTGTAGCCTTCCAGGTTCCTCTGTCCATGGGCTTCTCCAGGTAAGAATACTGGAGTGGGTTGCCATTCCCTTCTCCAGGGGATCTTCCCGACCCAGGTTATCAAACCCATGTCTCTTATGCCTACCTCCATTGGCAGGCAAGTTCTTTACCACTAGAGCCACCTGGGAAGCCCATCTTAATTTACCATCTTAACTATTATAATGAATCTTTATTTTAAACAATTTTTTTAACTGAAAACACTTTTAAAAGTGCAAAACTTTATGTATTTTTTTTCTTTATTATCCCCCGTGACTCTTAGACTTATGTCACGCAGATACCTTACCTTTTAGGAGAGTTAAAGGAGTTACCTACTGACTTAAGGTACAGTTGTATCTCAGCATTTTCTACAGTATGTCCTATGTGCCACAAGATATCAATGAATGTTCTGGGAAAGAGGCATTTAAAAGCCAACACATTTAGGAAACACAGGAGAATAGATTTCTCTATCATGAATTTCCAGAGCCTTCAGTGTGCATATATGTACATTCCAAATCTCTAAAAGTCAGTTATGTTTCCTCAGTTCACTTGACTACAAAATTCTTTCTTCATGGAACTCTGTTAACTTTCTATACAGTATTGTTTATGAAACACAGGTCTTAATTCAGGTAAACCTAAAATTATTCCTTTTCATGACCTAGAGATGTAAGTCCATTACATGTCAGGTGATTCCACATACCCTACAGTTTTAAATGTACTTTCTTTCCCTTTGGAAGACTAAGAAGACAGATACTTTCACTTCATATAAGGGGTTAATTGATCTTCTGAATATGTTGCTCAATGTTGCTTGAAAACTGCAAGTGTTAGTCACTCAGTCGTGCCCGACTCTTTGAGCCCCTGTGAGTGGTAGCCTGCCACGCTCTTCTGTCCATGGGATTCTCCAGGCAAGAATGCTGGAGCGGGTTGCCATTCCCTTCTCCAGGGGATCTTCCCAACCCAGGGATCGAATCCAGGTCTCCTGCATTGGCATGTGGATTCTTTACCATATAAGCCACCAGGGAAGCCCAAGGATATATGCTCAGTGCCATTATAATGTTATGTATAATGTATGCTCAGTGACATTATAATGATCTCTGGTTGATAGAAAAACTTCTAAACATACTCTGTGTTTACTTGTGCAGTTAATTGAATTTCCCCCCCATATCCTTTTTAAGTACGTAACTTGCACATAGCAGATAGACGTCTTTAGGAGAAACTGTAATTATTTCAGTGAGCACTAGGTGGCAGAGGCGATGCCCCAGTGGAGTGACTGGCGTGCACGTGTGCCCTTTCGTGAGTGCTGTGAGCTGATGTGATAGGCTATTGTTACTCAGTTAAAGTCAGTAATTTCTGATAACGTATGGACTTTTGCTTTCTTCACTGAACACAGTTACTTTAGTTCCTTTAAGCATAGCTCAGTTGTCATTGACATGAGTTTATTTTTCATTGTTTGAAGGAGTCAGGATCTGGAGAACATTGTCAAAGTGGCCACTTCGCTTCAGAAAACTAACAAGGGGTGAGCGCTCAAGAGGTTTTGAACTTGCATTTTTCTTCTCTCTCTGTTTCAAAAATGCTTAGCCAGTACCTTTAAATCTTCCAAATATTAACGAAAGCCTGATGCTGCTTATTATATATAATTTGAAGGAAGAAAGAGTCACTCTCTAGATTAGTGTTCCTGAGAAACGGGTAATACTGACACGGACGGACACTCTTCTTTCTCCGCTTTCTCTTCTGTGGAGTGATGCTCATGGTGCTGACCTTGCTCCAAACCCCCAGTCCTGTACGTATGTTCTGACCCGGGTCTGTGCTTGTCCATCTCCCCAGCACCCCCATATAGAATGCCCCAGGTTATTTTCAACTTCCTCCCCAAACGTGGTATTTCCTGCCTTCTCTGTGTTCTTTCATTCAGGCAAGCCCACCTTTCTGGAATCATTTTTGATTCTTCCATCTTGACCCCTCTATGTAGTATCAGGCATGTGTGGATTAAATGTCTAAAGTGCCCTGCACACACCCATGGTCTCACCCAGTTCAAACCCTCATTGGTTCCATCACAGGTTATCAGAGTAGCTATTCAGACTGACTGACATTCCTCCAGTCTCTTCTCCCACTAGACCATTACTACCATCACTGCTGGAATTTTCTTTCTATGATTCTGCTTGAAAAATCACTCCACGTGGCTCCCCATGGCCTAGTCAATTGCATATAACTTCATGTAACGCCTTTGTTAACCTGGTTCTGACCTAACATTCCTTAGCAATTTTGGACTTCACCAGTTCCATTTATCCTACATTCAATACCAAATTAAACCACTTCCTTTCTGAAGTTTCCAGAGCCTCTGCCTTTGTCTATACCATTCTATTCATGACGCCTTTTCCAGCCTCAAGGCCACCGTATCAATACATTCAAGTTCTACCCATTTTTCAAGATCCAGATCAGATACCAACGCCTCTGTGAGGTCTTTTCCAAGTGAGTGACCCAGTGAGATGTGACTTCTGCCTCCTTAAGCGATTAGAGTCCTAGTATTCAAGTTACATAACAGCTAATCATATTTAGTATTGTTTTGTGGTATTTATGTAAATGTCTCATCTTCTTTGTTATCTCTTTAATCTCCTAGAGCAGATATTTTGTCTTTCTCACCATCTGTCATCTGCAAAGTCTAACGCAATGCTTTGTGCAAAGCAGAAGTGTTTATATAGTGGATAATGGTAAGACAATGCTGAGCAGTGAGAAAACCTTGGGTATAAACATTCCGTGGTTTAATCCCGTGCCTACAGAATTTTTTTCCTTGTTCAGTGGAAGTTAGCAGTGCTAAGAGGGTTGTTAGGATTGCCAGCTCAAAGACCTAAGAAGGAGTCACAGAAGTGATGGTGAGCTCTTCTCTGCAGCTCATGGACACAGTCTAAATTTGGACAGAGACAGTGGAAAGTATCCTAAAATTTTTATTTTCGTTTCTTCCGTTGTCTAAGTGTCTAGATTTCTCATTTTTTAATTTATTTTTGTTTGAGGAATATTTTTATGGGGATTGAACAGTGTTTTGGACTGGATAATTTTTGACAGCTGTTTAAGGGAGAGATAGGTGAGTGATGCCGAAGGGCAATTACGGTTTGGCACCAGTCAAACAAAAACAGTGAGAGCTTCAGTTGGATTAGCTTTCCTGTCCCCTCTTCCTCACCAGGATACACAAATTCCACAGCCAGACACATTATTCACAGGGAGAAGCTGCTACTTTGACGGGGACCGGGGGAAATGTCTGATGCTCTGGGCTATATGTAGGGACTCGATATAGCTTTTATGTTTATCTGAGTTGCTTTGTAATACTCCTTTGGGAAATGGACTATTACTCCTATCTGACTAAGAGCATTTAATTTATTGCAAATGCAGTGGTGAAACTTAATATCCAAGCTTTCATCAACTTGATGCCATTTTTAAAGCCCAGCTTCTTCATTCACAATGCAGTCCACATTTTACTTAATTTCCCACAGAGTGTCTTTTCATGATCTATGCTAATTTTCTTGTGGAACCCCAAATCCTGATAATCTCATCATTGTGACTCACCAGTCAGAAAGGTTTGGAGCGAAAATGTATAGAGCTTGCTCTTTCCCTAGGGGACGTGGAACAGATTTGTAGCCTCAGAGTTGGAAGGTAGAATTTCAAATAAGAGATGACAATATAGTGTTGTGTTAGGGTCTGGGTAACATTTGTCCCATGCAAGGATAGAACATTAATCCATTTTTTGTCAGGATTAGCAACTTTCACATTTCTATATTTATTCTCAGCCTTTGGCTCTACCAATGAATACGCAATATTACTTGAAAGGATTCATCTCTGTGATGGCCGTTGATTGAATACGTTTTTCAGGTCCCTGAGAGGACCATGCCAGTAACTATTCTGGTGATCTGCTGTACCAGGCATCTCTAAGCACATTAGTGACTCAGTGACCTCTCGAGAGCTGAGCCAAAGTCTTGGTGCCTCTAAATTCAGTTTAAAAAATAAATATGGCAAGCATTTTAAAAATGAAAACATTAATATTGCCTGGGTACTGTTTACTATAATTGCCAAAATTAATTGAGAGTTTATGACATGCTAGGCATCACGCTGATCACTTTCTATTCATTAACTTATTGGTTCTTTTCTGAGGTGGGGACGATTAGTATTCTTACTTTGCAACTGAAAAAACTGAGAGAGCAAGAGGTTAGACAACTCACCCAGAGTCACCAAGTAATAAGCAGTAAAGCCTGGATTGGAATCCAAGTATCCCTGACTTGGGAACCTGAATGTCTAACTACCTACTTCCTTGGCCTCCTGGTCTACACCAGTGATGACTCAAGAAGAAAGAGGAACATTGAGAAAGTGTGGAAAATGTGTGGTTTTAGAGCAGGAAGAAGAGAGAACCAAGATTTATGAACTGGAAAACTGGATGAGGAAAGCAAGAGAAATGAGGGTAAAGCGGGTAGATAGAAGGGATGAGGGGAGGAGGTTCTGTGAGGAGCAAACAGGAAGGAAAATCCACTCCAGTCACCTTCTTGGGGGAGAGGGCTGAGCTAAGGAATATTCCAGAACCCAGGGGTTTGGCTTAAACAGGTAGCTCCTGAAAAAGCAGCCAATAGACTTCACAGTTCTCAAATACAAAAGCAGGAGAGCAAATCTAGCTGACCTGGAATGAGGGAGAGTAGAATTCCAGAAAGAGACCAGACTTACTGATAAACAAGTGTTTTCCAAAATTTTCTCTGTGCAAGCACATTATGCAAAGATAGAATCTATAATAAGTCAACATACCTATATTTTTTGATGCACTTTGACCTTGTATTAAGCATCTACTGTGTGAAAAACTCCGGATTAAGCACTGAAGAGGATCCAATATAAAACTGTTCTAAATTTTAAGTGGTGTGGGAGTGTGTGTATGTGTCTGTGTTTCTCTCTATGTACACTCACACTTATATATGTAGAAGCAAGGAGACAATTGTGTGACTATTACTGGGTTGGGCAAAAAGTTTGGTTAGTGAATAAGTTATTCAATAAAATTCTTGGTGAATCTGAAAAACATGTCTTATTTTTACTTAAAATTAAGCAAACTTTTTGGCCAACCTAATACATTACAAAGTATAGCAAGGTAAGTACCATAAAGGAGATATAAAAACCCAAAACACTGCAAAGCTTCCAAAAATGTAGGACTCTCTATTCACTAAAAGGACTGGGAAAGATTTGTTGCAGAAAGGTCTGTCTGAGGAGAGCTTTGGAAGATAGACATGTTTTTCATGGATGATGAAGGTGGGATATTTGTTGAACTTCAGAAAACTCAGAAACAGTTGTTTTAAGCTGAATCTGTCCCTGACTTTTACTGAATGGAGATATTCTTTCTCTTCCCAAAGTGAAGAATTGGATAATCTCATCAAAATGAACAAAAGTTTGAATAGGTAAGATTTTTTTTTTTTTTTTTTGCTTTATTACTGAATTCCCTTTGGTGCTTTTCAGTAGTTTAGAGCATGAGGACCCATATACTGGGCTAGTCAAAAGTGTCCTACAAATCTTGGACAAAAAGCTTGCAGAAATCTTCATTTCATCATTGTTACAAATGGTTATTACAATTTAAAGGTACTAATATTAAACTGTCATTGATTTTCATACACCATTGTTTAGTAAAGCAGTTATAAAAATAAACACATTTATCTTCCTGAAATTCCATTATATTAGTATGTAAATAGTTTCGTTTGGTCACTGAATGCTTTTAGTTTAATCACTACAAAACCCACTAATTTTCTTAGTTAATATTACCTGCTTATTTTGAATCATTTGTAATTGCATAATTTACAGATCTTATTAATTGAAGCTTGAAGTGCAATTTTAGTTTTCTCTCTGTTACTTGGCCCACTAATGCACAAAATAAGTAGGTACCAGAGTGAAGGAGAAACAAAGCAAATATCAAATGAGTTCATAGATCTGATGATAAAGAGATGTGATTTTTCATGCCCTGTGTTGACAAAAATGATCTATTGATAAATGACTACCAAGGACTCACCTGGAAGGAAAGTTATGACCAACCTAGACAGCATATTAAAAAACAGAGACATTACTTTGACAACAAAGGCCCGTCTAGTCAAGGCTATGGTTTTTCCAGTGGTCATGTATGGATATGAGAATTGGACTATAAAGAAAGCTGACCACTGCAGAATTGATGCTTTTGAACTGTGGTGTTGGAGAAGACTCTTGAGAGTCCCTTGGACTGCAAGGAGATCCAACCAGTCCATCCTAAAGGAGATCAGTCCTGGGTGTTCATTGGTAGGACTGATGTTGAAGCTGAAACTCCAATACGTTGGCCACCTGATGCGAAAAGCTGACTCATTTGAAAAGACCCTGATGCTGGGAAAGATTGAGGGCAGGAGGAGAAGGGGACAACAGATGATGAGATGATTGGATGGCGTCACCAACTCAATGGACATGGGTTTGGGTGGACTCCAGGAATTGGTGATGGACAGGGAGGCCTGGTGTGCTGTGGTTCATGGGGTTGCAAAGAGTCGGACACGACTGAGTGACTGAACTGAACTGAACCAATGACTCACTACGATTTGCTGCTTTTCAGTTTTTTTTTTTTTTTTTAATTTACAGAGAGAGGAGGTATTAGATCAGGAATCAGACTCCGCAGTCTGATGAGGCCAGGCGGGTAGAGATGCATGAAGGGAGCTGGCTCTGAAACATGGAGGGAGTGCCTGTCTCAGATGCCTGAATGTTTCTCAGCTCCAATTGCAATGTGAGAATTTGAGCCCAGAGTTGCAGGACACTTTCAGGAGATTCTGAAACTCCAGGCGTCCACATGTCATGATCAGCTTTGTAAATATTGGCTCATACTATAACATTTCTTGAATGCAAACAATGGACTTATTACAGCTTGCAGCTCCCCAGTTTGTATCTTCTTTTCTTTTCTCCAAGGTCCACTGCAATTTAATATTTGAGTCTAGGAAAAAAATCTGTTTGGAATAAAGTGATTTCAGGAATTGTGGCTCATCTTTCCCAAACAACTTCTATTTCCTATCTCAGATATAAACTGATCTTTGCTTATATGAGTTAAGTATCCATCATTAATAGTGACAAGGTTTTTTACTCAATTCTTTTAAAGAAATCAAGGTCTCGATGGTCTCTTCAGAGCAAATCTTAAGTCAGAATTAATGGAGAAAAGGTAAGTGCATCTGTCTCTAACCTGAAAATATTATCTTCCAGATTGCTTGTTTTATTCTTTCAGACATTAGCTGGAAGGGAGTTATCTCCTCTGGCATAAAAATGTGCTAACAGATGGGGCAGTGCACTCAGTATTGTACATGTAGTTCAGACATAATTGCCCAGAAGGATTTCTGCTGCTCTATTCAGTAAGAGTAAATGAGCAATTCATGAAAATTTTTTACTGTATCTGACCTTTCAAGATAACATAATTTTTTTTTCAATATGCAGTCTCTTATTTTAATTTCTTTGTGTTTTTTAGAGCCAAAAGCCTTGAAAATCTCATCTTTGTGAATACCCGGACAGATAAAGATGGCAAAGGGTAAGATCTGATTGAGACTCTTACAGCCTTTTTTGATTGATTTGTAAACTGTGTGCCATTTCCTGGGGGAGACCTTCTGCTCAAGACAAGAGTCAGACAGGCTGGTGGAACAGACCCTTGATCAGGGTCAGGAGATGGGGGGGCGGGTATCTTGGTGCTACCTCTGTCACTAGGATCAATCAGGGTGACCCTGGACAAGTGGCCTCTGTTTCCTCAATCCATAAAATGAAGGGTATGATCTAAATAGATGGTCTCCAAGTTCCCTCTTACATCTAAAAGTGAAAGAAATCAAACAGATCACTAGACGTAGTGGACAATAGGCTGGTTTATGGACTAAATATATTCACTATAAGACATTTTGATGCCAATTGTATAGCCCCTCACCCCTGAAGTCTTTACCAGGGACTAAAGCATTTTTCAATTGGAATGTTGATCAACTCATTTCATTTGTCTATCACTCAGATGCACTTGTAAACATCTCAAGGTCAAAAGCCATGCTTTTATTGACTTTGTATCATAAAAAGTGTTAATTAATGGTCAGTAACTGAACATTTAAAGAAGTTGACTTACAGTTCTAGACTGTCACTGATATACTAGAAAATGAATTACTACTGATATTATTTTTCATGTTGAAAAATATCAAACTTTTGACAGTTTCATTAAAGAAAATCCCAGAACAATCAAGAACTGCATAAGGCTAAAGATGTATGGGGTCTCCACTGCTTTTTCTCCAGATTGGCTATTTTTACCTTGTATTTGGTTAGTCATTAGATTTGCCTTCCTAACATGATAATTTCTATTGTCCTGGTTATCTTTAAAAACCATTAATCTCTGCCAATCTGTGCACAGGCAGATATTCCAGCTTTCCTGGTCAAGCTTGGAAGTATGCCTTCTTAACCCTCTCTAATGTAGAGCACTTAACAAAATCTATATAGTAAAAATTGTTGACAATCACCACCTCCATTCAGACATCGAATACTTATTAACAACGTATTAGTATAGTATGAATCAGCAAGCATTATTATGGGTGATTTTTTTTTTAATAGAGAACAGATGAAGTGAGAAAACAGTCAATTCTCTATAAGTGGTTATATGAGTTTTCCATTAACGTGGTGGAAATTAGGAAAAGGGAGATGAGTATCACAAATCAATCATTGTATGGGCTAGGGAAGAAGAAAAAAGGGAATGATTTGTGATCTGGGATAGCTTGATAGTGACTGGGCTTTGATGCAGTAAAGACAGCTCTCAATGGTGTAGTAGGGGGCAGGCATAGTTCCTTTTCCTTCTTCCCTCCTTCTTCTTTACACAGAAAGAAAACCTCAGATGTCAACAGTCTTATCACAGTGAAAGACAGAGACAGATGAAAATAACATTGAACAATCAGGGGATTTAGAAAGATTAGCTTTCATTTTCCCTGTTTTAAGCTATCAGCCTGTGAAAGTTTTATTGGTTGTGACCAACTCATATAAAGCACTGGAGTCATCATAGAGTTATTTCTACTTTTCCAAGGTTTCTTTTTATTAAAGATAACTTTTCTAAATCTTCAAAGTGTTTAGATTCAAAATGCTGATCCTCTGATTTCTACCCTTAATATGAATGATTTTCATGTTTAAGGCAGACAATAGCTCAACACGTGTGTTAAAGTTAGCTTCCCACCAACCCACCCTCGAAGGATAAAGAAAGCAAAAGTTGAAATGTGGAAAGAACTTTTAAATTGAGTTAATCACGGCTGAGTCATGGTTGGGCCCTCACTATAGGATAGTTAGCATATCAGCATTTGGCATGAGAAGAGCTGCTTGAATTAAATATTTCTAAAGACTTCTGATGTTTTAGGTGCTGATAACATCTTACTCCTATTGTGAGAAATCTGCTGTTGAATTTTTCTCTTTCTCTCTTCACTGCTCTGCTCTCTCCACCCCCTCCAATGTTGTAAAGAAACCAAGGCCTTGGAAGTCTTATTAAAGTTAATCAAAGGGCTGACAAAATCAAGAAAGGGTAAGTAAAGCTTCTAACATGATGGGGCTCCCTTTTTTCATGCTAGCTTTTTACACCTCATTAGAAATGGAGTGTTATGGTTTCCTCTGTCACAGATGAGCCGTTGTAGTTTGGGGTCTGTCAGAGAGAGGAAGTAAGGAATATGATGAATCCTGTTTCTATAAGACCACATGCTTGCGTTGCCCTAATGTGCAAGAAAGCCTGTTATTCTATATTTTCTTAAATAACTTAAAAATGAGACAAATTTTCTATTTAAATTGAGAAATATAAAGGACAAAAAAGCAAAGTGAGAAGTGTGTTGGTAAAGTTTTTTTTTTTTTTAATTTTTTTGGTTGTCTTGGGTCTTAGCTGCGGCATGAGAGATCTAGTTCCCTGACCAGGGATTGAACCTGGGCCCCCTGCGTTAGGAGTGTAGAATCTTAACCACTGGACCACCAGGGAAGTCCTGGTGAAGCTTTTTAAACTGTGGAAATTAATAAAGATAAGCTAAGGAAAAATTACATCACAATTTCTCCAGTCAGTTGGCCCTGGAAACATCTGACACCCTTTCAGGAATGTTCTTGTTTATATGGTTTTCAGAGAAAACTGAATGCAACCTAACTGATACAGGTTTTCATATTTTTCCCAAAGAAGCCAAGATCTCAAAGAGGTTATTAAAGCAAATGCCACGACAGATCAGACAAGCAGAGGGTGAGATCAGCTTTTATGTTTCCGAATCTTGGTTATTTTCCCCTGGGTTAGCTGTGTGATTTTCTCAGCCCATTGAAGGGGGACATATCTTTGAGTCTGGCTCCTCTCCTCTGTGTCTGAACCCTATTGCCCCGAGCTTTACCCTGGAGAGTCTATAGAATGTTCTATCTTAATTTAAATTCACGTAGCCCAATAGAATCCTAGAGATTAAGTTAACTTTTTATTGATAGATATGTTTTATAACAAAAATTAATTTAATACTAGTATAATTTTCTCTGAAAGCTTGAATTAATCATAAATAATGTGGAATGTGTATATTAAAAAATACTATGGGAATACTTTGAAACTGATCTAATTTTCTTTTTTTTAAGAAGTAAAAACCTTGATAGCATTATCAAAGTGAATCCCAAAGAAAGTGCAAACACCACTGGGTAAGACATACTAGTGTCTTTAAATCTGATTTCTGTAAGTGACAATAAAATAAAATGAGTTGACATTTTAATTTCAGAAACATGTTTTACTAGCATGGAATTGGATAATAATGAGGGGCTACATGACCTTTCACTGTCTGACTCTTTGCAACCCCATAGACTGTAGCCTGCCAGGCTGCTCTGTCCATGGGATTCTCCAGGGAAGAATACTGGAGTGGGTTGCCATTTCCTTCTCCAGGGGATCTTCCCAACTCAGAGAGTGAACCTGGGTCTCCTGCATTGCAGGAACATTCTTTACCATCTGAGCCACAGGGAAGCACAAAGATAAAATGATTTGGCACTTTAATTTCATAAACATGTTTTACTAGTATGGAATTGGATAAGAATGATGGGTCACATGACCTTTCCTCCTTGCTCCCCATAAGATTGCTTATTTTTGAAGAATTGTGCCAATGTTTGATAGGAAGTTGCCTTTTCTCCCAGATTTTGGTTTGGCTTTAGAGGTGAGTTATTGAATTGAATTCCTTTGTGTCTAAAGAAAGTGCAATCTTGACATTTTAAAAGTGAGTTTTTAAAATGGCAAAGGTAACCAAGAGTGAGGCTAGACTAAAATTCATGACAGCAACTTCTCTACGGATGGTGTCTCAGAAGGCGATCTAAGGGAGGCGCTGGGCAGTACACACTGCGAGTAAGAGCCTCTCATCCTGGCCTTGCTCAGAGCTGGGCCCACAGGCAGCAGGGCCCAGTCACAGTACTTCTGCCAGCTCCTCCTGCCACCTTTGGATTCGGGCTGTGCCCTTTCTGATATTTCTCAGTGCCTTTTAATGGAGGAAACATGCATCTCCCCAA